>NW_022589756.1:7888715-8112382 GCF_004348235.1 Phoca vitulina
GGGGGGGGGGGGGGGGGGGGCGGAGGAAGGGAGAGGGGAGAGGTCAGCTCGGCTGGGGAGGGTCCCAGGTCCCAAGAGGCAGGCCTGGCATGCAGCAGGTGCTCGATAAACGACAGGGGAAGTTTGGAAAGCAGAAGGTGACTCTTAATAGATCCCTGGCACTGTGCTAAGCCAGTGGTCCCCAAACTTATCTGTCCAGTAGGCTCACCTGGTGAGGTGTCTCGCCCACAAAAATTGTGATTAAATCGGTCTGGGGTGTGCCCTGGGCTTTGACGTTTTTCAAAGAGCCCGAGATAATTCTAAGGGGCAGACCAGTCGTACTCATCTCCCCATGATGTCTGAGGTCGATCCCTATGCTATTGCCATTTCTGCATGTGGAACATGACTGGCCATCAGCAGTTTCACGTGGTTAGCCCGAAGATATTGAGTGTTAGCCTCTCAACCGTAGGAGGCAGGTACCGTTCTTATCCCCCTCTAGGGCCCGAGCTGATAAAGTCGCCCAAGGTAGCCCAGCAAGTAAGTCGTGGAGCCAGGATTCCACCCTACAGGCTTGCTTGCTCCAGAACCGGGGTGCTTCCCTACAAGTCTGCTCCAGAATCGTTTGAAGGACCCATGCCAGCAGTGGACTCAGCCAGGCTCTGGGCAACACTGTACTTCCCAGCCTCCTGGGTTCAGGGTCCCACCACCCCATCCCCTCCCTTGCTGGGCAAGGGCCCCTCAGCGCAGGTACAGATGCTTTTATATTCATCCCTTCCCTTCTCTGCCCCCCCACCAACCCTTTTTCTAAATCGTCTATTTCCCTCCTCAAGCAACGAACCCCTCTCAGTGACTTTTTGCCCTTTCCTCTCGGAGAGGTTTCCTTTTCTTGGTGATAAGCAGCTATTTTACAATACTAAGGGGAGGGATGTGCATCTCAATAATCGCAATCTGGTGTCTCCTCCCGGAAGCTTGCGGACTGCGCTGACTCAGGTATACCAGAAACCCTGGTGCTAGGAGCCTAGGGATGCTTGCGGTCTGTTCGCTGTGCACTGGCCAGGGCGGTACCCACCTCTGCTCTGCACACTAGAGAAATGGAAACTACTAGTAGAAGTGGGACAGAGTAGGAGGTGGGGGCAGATGAGGCACAGAGGGAAGTCTGCCTTGGAAATCTTGGAATGGGCACAGCAGGGAACTTCGTCCACAGCCTGTTCAAACAATGAGAAATTGGGATAGGATAGCTCTCTTCCAGAACCTCAGGCAGGGAAGGGGACAGATAGTTGTGCGGGCGCTTGAGCCACATGAAGACCAGCTGCCACCATGCCTCTGGAGAAACTATGTCATTTAAGATTAGATTCAGAGGCCCATAGCGCCACGTGGGGCTTTGAAGGTCCCATCTCAGCTTCTCCCTCCCCCGGAACTTTAATCTCCAAGAAAACCACATGCCAAGTGGTGACCCACTTGGCACCCACTTTTCTTGCTCCATCCACATGCATCCCCAATCTTTACAATCTGCTTATACCCGCCTCTCTGCCTTCAATTACTTGTAACTACTGTTGGAATGTTCTGCATTCTGTTCAGACTGGAAATTTGCCTTCCTGTAGTTTCTATCCACTGACCCTGCCCTTTGGGGGTCATATAGAGCTAGTGAAATATTTTTTTCACAAGACAGCTCTTCAGAATTTCAAAATTTCTGATTGAAAATCTGCATTTCCTTCATCTGTTCTCTCCTAACTAGGTTCTAAACCTCCATACATCCTGGCTGCCCTCCTCTACATATACTTCAGTGTGTCCACATCCCCTTAGAGGTGGTGCTTGATCTAACTGTGGTTTTCCAAAATGCGGACAGACTGGGAAAAGTATGGTAGAAGGATCGTCTCCTTCATTCTGGGCATGAGACTTGTCATGTGGCCCAAACTGGGCCCTGTTTCGCTTCATCTGTCTGGGCTTTTCAGACTTTGGCCATTGGATTTGGGTCTATGCAGGCTTTGGTGAAAATTTTCCCCAATTTCCAGTGAAAACACTGAGGCTGAGAGAGTCTAAAGGAACTGCCTAATGGCATGCTTTCTGCCTCCTGGTCCAATGGTTCCCGCCCCTGCTCCATGCTCTGGAAGCTTAGCTGAAGCGTTGTCAATAAGAGTAGAGGTTCTGGGGAAACGAATCCATGACCCAATCACAACCTAAGTAACCACAGGAACTGTCTGCTGAAGAAATCATCACAGGCCAGGATTTGATTTTAAAACCAGTGTGTTTGTCCAATGTTCGACCCAGATTGGTTGGCAAGTGTTAGAGACAGGGCGGTTGGAAAACAGAAAGCCCGATAATTTGGTTCCAGTCCCTGCCCGTGATGCCCCTGGAGTTCAAAGAGACACCGCAGCTTATCGGATGCAGTAAAGAACACTCTGGGCTTTGCAAATTCTGGTTTGAAACCTGGGATTTGTGAGTGACTAAGGGGAACAGGGCAACCTACTTGCTTTAAGTTCCAGGCCTGCTTACACCATGAAGTAGGTGATCTCCCTTTCTCCCCCTCTGCCGGCTCCCCGCTCCCTCCTTCCCTCTGCACGTGGTGCCCATGCCTGACTGGTGCTCTGTGCCCCTGGAGGGCCCTGGCCTTGCCCGGCAGGCCCCCGCTCAGAACCTGCCAGCTCTGGGGCCCCCTTTCTCTGTCCAGGAAACTGGGCTGACAGTTGCCCATGTGGTAGTGATAGTCGGCTACCCCTTCCTTGAGAGTTTATTTGGGTCTTTTATTATTGTTCATTGCACAACCAATATTAACATACACCCAAATAAAAGAAAGAAAAAAATTCTCCCACAATCCCACAACCTCCAACAAAGCACACTGGTTTTCTTTCTGTTTTCTTTTTCTTGCTCCATCTGTAGGCATCCCCAATCTTTACAATCTGATTTCAGAGGGTTTTTGTTTTTTTTTCTAGTATGATTATTTCATAAACATGTTCTCATCCTTCTCTCTGTCTTTTGTAATTATAATTTTGGTGGCCCCCCCATAGAGTCCATCAAGGGGATGTGTTGTAATTTGCCCATTCTCTTACCATTGAAAAATTTTTTTCAATCATAGACAATAAATGCAGGAAGGTCTCTCCTTGTTTTGAAAATGTTCCTAACGATAAATTCCCAGAAGTTAAATTAGTAGATCAAAGGGTATAAACATTTTTGTGATTCTAAAAAACTCCAGCCAAATCACTTCCCCCCAAAGTTACATCTATTTATGTGGCCATCCTAGATGTTCTAGGCTTCCAGTTGAAACAGTGCAGCTGAGTGCCCCAATCCTCGTATTGTTAATTTCACAGATATAAAAACGGTACCTTGTTATTTTTTACGTTAGTATATTTACATTTGAGAAGTGGCCTTTTGAAGGTAATGCATTAGCTCAAAGGAAAGGTTTCGACATTTTAGGTACCCAGGCTAATCAAAACAGAAATTACTTGGAGGGGTAAATAGTCTCTGGGCATCAAATCATGCTGTATAAGCCCAGAGCAGCCTCCCTTTTTTGGGGGGGATCACTTACCCACCCCCAAAATGAATTATCTCCTTCCAACAGTCACAGTATGTTCTCAGCCCACACCACCACCACCACCCACCCTCTTCCCCCATTTAATTCCTTCCAGATGTTTGCTGTCCTCAACAGGGAACAATTCTTCCTTGAGTGTGACTCTCTTAATTCATGTTTATGCAAACAGCTCGTTTATCTCTCCGCCTGGCATATTTTCTTTTTAATGTGCTTTCATTATCCTTCGACCTTTATACTTTCACAAAGGGGACAAGAAATCATAGAGTAACAATCATAACTGGCATTTCCCAAGTACTTGCTATGTGCTTTTCACATGAATACACTCAATCACCTAACAACCCTATGAGATAAGTTTTACTAGGACCCTCATATTCTGAACGAGGAACCCGAGACACACAGAGGTTAGGTAACTCACGAGGTCACACAGCCAGGAAAGGGAGGAGACTGATTTTGGGTCCCGGGCAGTGTGGTTCCAGAGCTCCTGGCTCTTGACCCCTCTGCAGTACCACTAAAGGATGGAAGGCACAGAACCATTTTTTTTTTAACAGAGACATGCAAATATGGGGAATAAGCTTTGAAGGTAGTGAGTTCCCCATTGTAAACCCAGGCGGGAGTCAGGCTGCTCGGCAGGAATCATGTAGACATTCAGATTTGGATTCTGATTCAGTACTGAGTGCTGAATCCCAATTAACGTGTTCCTGCATGTAATACTGTACTAATATATGATGAATGCATTAGGGGCTGCCTCAGGCCATGCCCGGGGCTAGGAGGCTTGCTCACACACATCTCCTACAGCCTTCTTACCTGCACAGTGATTGAGCCTTGCCTTCCCACCTATACCCCGGCCCCGAGTCAGCCCCCCACTCCATAGCTGTCCTTTATATTCATGAAAACAAAAAAAAAATCACATGCTGGGTAAGTGAAGGTGCTCCAGATGTGACCGACCATAGGGGCTGTCTGCCCCAAAGGCATCTGGCATACCTGTACGATGCCAGCAAGGCAGAGGATCTGGGGGTGGGCAGGGAAGAAGAAAGCCAGGCATTCTGTTTGATGTTTAGTGGCTTAAACCTTGGGCCGTGGTGTTAATAAGCCTTTCTCTTTGTATAAAAGTTCACATCTATCACCTTACTTAATTTTCAACATAGCTCACCTTGGGAGGTAGGCAGGGCAAGTATTCATCATTTCATGTAAGGATGAAAAAAAAGAAGCTCAGAGAAGTCAAGAGATTACCAGGAGTATAAAATACGGAAGAATCGGGGTCAGGTGTCCCTTAATCCAGCACACCGTCCTCTACCCCTGCTGCTGGGATAGTCAATCACATGCTGAACTCCAAAATCTATATGGGAAAGCAGGGCAGTAGATGACATTTATTAAGCACCTGCTGCATGCCAAACTCAGTTCTTATCTCTTATAGGAGATTCCCTCTTCCTGACAACCTTACGAAGCTGGAATTACTATGCCCATTTTCAGATGAAGAAGCTCAAGAAGGTGACAGGGCACAAACAGGCTCAGGCTTCTCAGTCTCTGAAGGCCGTGCAGGCTTTCCCACTTTTCCTCCCTTGCACAAAACAGCATAGGGCATCTGTCCCCTGTCTTTCCAGGGGAGTGCTCTTGGAGGGCTCTGGCAGGCCACCTGAGCAGAGGCCCTACTCCAGCCCACAAGTCGGGAGGACTAGTTAGTGGCTTGGGAGGGCACCAAGTGAAGTGGCATCTGAGCAGTCTGAGGGAGGGTGGCCCATGCTGGGGAGGCTGCGGGTTGGAGGGCAGGTGTTAGAACACTGCTGAATGCCTTGCAGTTCTCCTGTGGTCCTCCCAAGCCTGCGGGCAGATAGTATCACCACTTTATACAAGAAAACACCAACACTGGAGATATTAGGTAACTAGCACAAGGCCACCCGGCTCGTAGGAGTCCTCTCTTCTTCCATTCGCCACACAGTGTTACTGCCTTGTGTCCATTTAGGCTGGTGAGACTGAAGGCAGGCAGGTGGGTATCAGAATTCAGAGATCATATAAAGGGCACATGTGGGAAAGGATGGGGCTGAAATGAAACAGCAAAATGAGCATGTGGATATAAGCACCAAGAGAAAGAGAAAGGTAATTCCGGTGGTCTGCAAAGCTGGCTTGAATGTGTTGAGCTCTGGATACACGTGACTTTAACAGAAAAGTGGAGCATAATTTTCCTCCCGAATTGCCGAACGATGAGGTTATCAGTAGAACTTTAGCACTTACAGTGATGCACAGCTTTATTAGGGTTCTCCTGACTTCAAGACGCAGGAGAGAAGCCAGGCCAGCCTCAGGGCATTACCCGAGCTGTCCCACAGGGCTCCAGGCCAGAAGGGCACTGTGCTGGGGGACTTCATGCTCTGCAATCACCATTTTGAAATTTTGAGAATTTTTTCTTGGAGTTTGTGTAAGTGAAGTCTAAAGGGGCCCTGGCACCTCGGCTCATGTGCAGCCCCACCTCCCACCAGCCTGGGATGAGGTCTCAGCCTCCCACTCCCACCTTGGGGGCCCATGCCACCCTCTCTTCTGCCCCCATGGGGACGTCAGGGTCCAGTCAGTTCCTATGAGGATCTGTACTCATGCCTGAAAATCTTCATGCCTGTTATTGTCATTGTAAACAGCAAATAAAAACCAACATGACAGGTGGTGAGACAATAGAAGAAAAGAAACAGCTTTTTTTTCCTGCTTCTGAAACAGGGAACCCTGCATTTTCATTGTGCACTGGGCCCCATGAATTATGTAGCTGGTCCCGGAGAAAACTAACAACCGTTCATCCTCTGGGGCCCATAGAGAAACCTTGAACAGGCAACTCCCAGGCAGGTCTGTCTTAGTTGGCTTGGGCTACCATAACAGAAGACTGGAGCCTGGGTGGTTTAAACCACAGACATTTATGTTCCAGTTCTGGAGGCTGGAAGTCTAAGATCAAGGTGCCAGAAGGGTTGGGTTCTCCTGAGACCTCTCTCCTTGGCTTACAGACGTGTGTCTTTTAGTTAGATCCTCATGTGGTCTTTTCTCTGCGTGCGCATGCATCCCTGCTGTCTCTTCTTCTTCCTATAGCGACATTGGTCCTATTGGATTAGGGCCCCACCCTTATGACCTCATTTAACCTTAATGACCTCCTTAAAGGCCCTATCTCCAAATGCAGTCACATTGGGGGTTAGGGCTTTCGTATATGAATCTGGGGCAGGGGGTAATTCAGTCCATAATGGTGTCCTTTAACACCCAGTTACCAGGAACTGTACAGGCAGAGAGAATAGGTTTCTGCTGCCCTCTTGGGGGTACAGAGAATAATATTTAGGACTAGCATATGTAATCTACTCTTCCAAACAGTTGTGCAGTGAGAAGTGACCAGAACAGGTGACTATTGAGGGGAGCAGGTTTGGTTCATACTGTTTGAAGTTTCTAAGGTACCTCCAGGCAGAGATGTCCAAAAGGCTATTGTACTGGATCCCAACCAGGAGAGAGTTCGAAGCTGGAAATGCAGCTTTTGGAATCACCAGCCATACATAAATGTTGATGTTGTGCAAATCAATGAGGTCAACCATGATGAGAGGACAAGTCCTGGGGTGGGGTTGGTGCCCTGAGGGGAGAGGAGAAGTTCTGGTGCTACTGATGAGCATTAACAGATATTCTGGAAGGTCACCTCACACAATGAGCTCTCTCTGTGCAAGGGAGGCATGTGGTCTTCCAGTCCTCTCCATATCTAAGTGCTGAGTTTAAAGCACTCCATGAAGGTTTATACCAACACTGGAGACGGCCATGTAGGTTGGTCAAATAAATGTCCTCACATTTGTGGCTGGCAAAGAGAGAGATGGGCCGGGAAACAATGCTCGGCCTTCCAAGGGGCTCTGCATGGCTCTCGTTCAATGGGCCACTGCCAGGGGCCAATCACTTACAGATAGATGGGGGAACTTCCTGGCAGCCCCAACCCAGACACCAGGTGAGCTTTTTACTTCTGTGGGAAAACCATAAAGTCCTATAAGAGATCCTGAAAGGACCACCTCAAGAATTATGGACAAACTGGTCCCTCTTCTTAGAATGCCTTGTCTTTCCATAACTATTTGTCTTAATCATCATTCAGTTCACACTTTGAGAAGCCCTCCCAGAGCCTTCTCTACTCCCAATTGGATAGAATTGTCGCTTTTATCTCTATTATACTAATAACCATAAAATGCAATGCCAGAGTTAATCACACCCATTAGCCTGTGCCATTATCCTGAGAGCCCCAGGAGGGCAGGCACCTTATCTATTTATATACCCTGGGCACTTGTTCAAGGAATTGAGTGGGCAAGACACAGGCAGGATTTAAAACAAAATAACTCTTTTTTTTAGTATAACTTAAAATTAGAGTACTGTAGTGGGTTGAATAGTGTCCTTTCAAAGTTATGTTTACCTGGAGCCTCAAAATGTGACCTTTTTTGGAACTTATCTGAAGATGTAATGGGTAAAGGTGAGGTCTTACTGGATTAGGGTGGGCTCTAAATCCAGGGATTGGTGTCCTTATAAAGGAAGAGGACACACAGAAACACAACATGGAGAAGGTGGCCATGGGAAGATGGAGGCCTAGATTGGAGTGATGCAGGCACAAGAGTAAGAACACCAAGGACTGCCGACAGCCACTGGAAGCTTGGAGAGATGCAGGAAGTGGATTCTCCCTCAGAACCTGCAGAAGAACCCAACCCTGCTGGGGCTTTGATCTCACACTTGTAGCCTCCTGAACTGTGGGAAAGTGTGGTACTTTGTCAGGTGGCCACAGGAAACGAATACAGGTGTCCAAGGCTTGGCAGTTCCCTTGGTGTCAAGGAACAGATCCGAGATAAGAGTGAGGTGTCATTGACATGGAGGGACACACAAATCAGGCTGTTTGGAGGTGACTGAGGAATGGTCATTAGGAGCTTCACCAAGAGAGGAGAACATGGGCTGCTATAGACAGAATGTTTGTGTCCCCCTCACCCCAGAATTCATGTGGAAGCCCTAATCCTCAGTGTGATGGCATTTGGAGGTAGGGGCTTTGGGAGATGATTAGGTTTAGATGAGGTCCATGAAGTGGGGACCTCATACTGGGCTTAGTGTCCTTATAAGGAGAGAAAGAGATCCCATGAGGACCCAGTAAGAAGATGGCCGTCTGCAAACCAGGAAGAGAGCTCTCACCAGAACCCAACCACCACTGGCATCTTGATCTCAGACTTCCAGCCTCCAGAACTGTGAGACATAACTATCTGTTGTTTAAGCTGTAGCAGCCTGAGCAGAGTAACCAGGGCCTTCAGTGGGTGGTCTGAGGGCAGCAGCAGGGCCACCAGGCAGGGTGGGTATTAAGCTGGCCACATGGATGTCATCCAAAAGGACCACCTGTAGGATGAGGGCATCTCAGCCATGAGACGAGTCAGCAAGCAGGACTGTAGGGCCTAGCTTCGAGGGGCAGAGCTGGGAAGGGTAGGCACGATGCAAACACCAAAGCAGGAGCCAGTCCCGGAGCTAGAGGCACAAAGGAATGGAGCCCGCTGAGGCTGAGAGAGTGTGAGGAGCTCAGGATCCCAGGAGAGCTGGTGGTACAGAGTCAGGGAGACCCCCAAGAGTCCTGGGGCTCTTGCCAGGACACATCTGGATTCTAGACCCAGCCATTCACCAGATGGGGAGTGGGTTGCTCAACACCACCTGCTCTCGGCCGCATGTGGGCATGGGGAAGGACTGAGGCATGGGAAGCAAAGCAGATGGGGAAGGGAAGTATTGGGGCACGTTCATAAGGACCCAAAGAGGAGGGCAGCAGATCGGTAAATTTTTGGTGAGATAGATCTATCTATCTATTTATCTATCTATCTATCTATCTATCTATCTATCTATCTATCTATCATCTATTTATCATCTATCTATCTATCTTTAAGTACCATACATCCTTGTTTCCAGCTCATCAGGGATGCCTGGGATAAACATTTACAGGTTGGACATGAAATGCTTCTTTGCTGGTGGCCCCCCGAGCCCCTGCAATACCCAGGAGGGAGCCAGCAGCTTCCAGCTGCAGCTCAGAGCAACATGGGGCCCCTTGAGAAAGAAGCCAGACACACTCTCTGTCTTTGCACAGGTGGCCTGCGTTTTCTGATGCCCTGTCAGGTTGGAGACTCCTCAACCAATGGCTCCCAGGGTGACAAGTTTTGCCTGCTGAGATCTGGGATCCTGAATGCCTACCTGCACTGGCCTTTATCAGCTCATGGACAGGCAGTTGTCTCTAACCGAGCAAGCAAAGGTAGCCAGTTCTGAGTCTCATATGCAAGGTCCGACAAAGAAACAAATGACGAGGACCACCTGCCCACTGGAATTGGCTGAAACCCAGACGTGCAGCCTTTGCAAATAGATCCTGTCTCTGGCACTTTGGTGACCCAAACTGCAAACTGGAGGATGCATGGAGCATGCTGGCTAGTGGCCAGCTGATGGCCACAGATGCTCATATTAGGATGGCCTGGCAAAATCCCAAAGGAAGAAAAACCCTACCAATATGTTTATTACTTTCTGCAGAGGTGTGGCTGGATACTCTGTGCTCTTGGCACAAGGGTTCCCTTTGGTGGTCCAAGCAGATGGAGTCTCTGATAATCCACCACTCATTACTGTGGAAATGAGATCCAAGATGAATTATAAATCAAAAGACTCCTATTGAGGAGACTGTCACCAGGATTCCCATTTCAAGCTAGAGCATCTGAACTCATGACCAGAGAGGTCAGGAAACTCAGTGTTTTGATGGCATGCATACATCTCATAGGAAAGATACTAACTCTTTGTGAATTCACAAGTGGAATTAGGGACTTGCTATTTAGACCAACACGGTGCCTAACAGAACTTTGAAACTGGTAGGTGGTCAGTGAATAAGTTGTCAATGATTAAGTGAATGATTTGAAATGGAGAGCATCTGCCTGCATCTCTTCTCAGACATAGAAGGGTTTGACGAGCAGAGATGGACGGAGCAGCCCTTGGGCCCTGCCTCACACTCTCAGCCTATATTTGATCCACCCAGAACCACAAGGACCCACTTCCAGGAGGGTGAGACCTGGCAGCACCACCCTTCACCTATGTTCCCATCCCTTGCTTTCTCCCCCAGGGCTTCTGTGACTTCCCAGAACTGTGAAAACTACCTGGACATCATCCATGCATGGCCATGATCCTCAGAGGAAACCTGCCCTGTGGGGTCAGGGGCTGGTGGATAAATTCTCTTCATAGAGACAGGCAATTCTGCAGCTCTTACTACTCATTAGAAGTCCAGGCAGGACAGACCCCCACTGGCCACGGTGGAGACCAACTCAAGGACGCATCCTTGTGTTTGCTTTAACCTTCTTTCTGATCTTTCCCATCCCCCACTCCTGTTTGCCAGGATCACTTCTCACAATCAAATTCCAAGCACGTGTCTCAGGCTCTGATGTCCATATCCCAGACTAAGACAAGAGGCATCCCTTTCTCCCTCAGCACTAAGGGGCTGACTCTCTTCCCATCTTCTTTTTTTGCTTTTTTGCATCTTGGTTCCCTGTTGTCCCAAGAGGCCACAGATAAGTTCTAAATTAGGATATTCATTTTTCATTCATGCATTAGGTCATCCAATATATGTGTGCAAGGTACTGACTCACTCTACGGGTCTGGGTGATAATAAATACAGAGAAGTCTAGAATACAAACTTTGTAAGGGCACCTGGGTGGCTCAGTTGGTTAAGCGACTGCCTTCGGCTCAGGTCATGATCCTGGAGTCCCTGGATCGAGTCCCGCATCGGGCTCCCTGCTCGGCAGGGAGTCTGCTTCTCCCTCTGACCCTCCCCCCTCTCATGTGCTTGCTCTCTCTCATTCTCTCTCTCTCAAATAAATAAATAAATAAATAAAATCTTTAAAAAAAAATAGAATACAAACTTTGTTATCAAAAAACTTATCATTTACTTAGGAGAAAACTACACTCCAAAAGAAACCTGTTTAAAACTCATCTGTTCTAATGTGTTTCAAAATGTTCATTGGGAACAGAACACGTTAAAACCCAACATGAAGATTATCTGAAGAAGGTGGATACGATTAGTGTAATCAGTGGACATTCTTCAGTAGTCAGGGGGGCCGGCTTCTGTTTATATTTTTGTCAGATGTCCCCATCAGCAATGTAGAGAATGAATTGGGAAGGTCAGGAACTCAAGGAGGAAAGTGGGGTAGGGAGGCCATGGTCCTGGTGATGGAAGAAGGTCTAGAAGCAAGACACATGCCTGTCAGGATGGAGAGGAGGGGCACACACAAGGCACGATGAAGAAATAATGTTGTCAGAACTTGGTGGTCTCTTGGAATTGGAGGTTGGCAAAGAGGAAGGCTTCAATAGCACTGAATGACTTGGCATCTGGTGACATGCAATCCTCAGCCCTGTTGAGTCAATACGCAGCTGATGACCAACAGCAGATGACCAAAGCTGGCAAGAGTAATGTTGCAGATGACAAAATCAAAATTCAAAATGACCATAATAGATGTGAAATCTCAGCTGATTACATATAACAGAGGATTACATAACAGAGACAAATGTGGTATTTTGCCTTTGCAGTGAGACTCTGAAAGAGTCTGGATTCCACATTAGTCAATTTGTATTTGTCAGATTCCTACCTATACCTCAGACACCCCGTATACCCCATGCCACTTAATCCTCAAAACGACCTGTGAAATAGGCACTGTTATCCCTATATTAAAGATGGGGTAGCTAAAGCTTACAGAAATTTAGTCAATCTTTCAAGGTCTCAGAGCCAGGGAGGGACGAACCCAGGATTGGGAGCCCGGGTGTTCCGATACCAACTCCAGAGTCTCTCTCTCCACCAGACTCTCCTCTTGGCTTCCCATCATGGTAGGGGGGAAACAAACAGGCACCATGGAAAAAAAAAGTGGGATGATGTTATAACCAAGTGATGTGAATAAGATTACTGCTTGTGGTTATCCTAAGCTGCACCTGAACTCCCCCTGCAAGCTTCAATAGGTCCTCCAGGAACAGGCAGGTCTACTAAACATTCTCCCCGTGGATGATTTGGTTGTTGTTTCCTTTTTTCTCTCTCTGGTTTTTGTTTATTTTATTTATTTATTTTTGGTGGGGAAGATATGTTTTTGAAAACACAAGTAAGTCATGTCTTAGTCGGCTCGGGCCGCCATCACAAAATACCACAGGCTGGGTAGCTTAAACAATAGACACTTATTGTCTCACAGTGCTGGAGGGTGAGGTCTGGGATCAAGGTGTCCCTGGGGTTGATTTCTCCTGAGGCCTCTCTTTTTGGCTTGGAGGTGGCCAGGTTCACCCTGGGTCCTTACGTGGTCTTCCCTGTGTGTGTGTCTGTGTCCCAATCTCCTCTTCTTATAAGGACACCAGTCATATTGGATTAGGGCCCATCCTAGTGACTTTATTTAAAGACCATATCTCCAAATAGAGTTACATTCTGAGGTCCTGGGGGTTAGGGCTTCAACAGAGGAATTCTCAGGGAAACATAATTTAACCTATAACAAGTGGTGAGTGAGGCCCTTTACTGGAGATGAACTGGGTAGACAGTAGAGGCGGGCGCTGATTTCCAAGCCTTCGTCCTACCCTTAGGTGGAACTAGCCCCGCAGACTCAGAAGGACCTAAACTGTGGCCCGTGTGAGTCTGTCTCATGGGGCCAGGCTGCCGGGGGCTCCGACGACCAAGCGCTTCTTCAAATCCCTGCTGCCTGTGGGGAACGCACACCTGGGGTCTGACAATTCTGCTTAGAAACTTAAAAATCCTCTTGTGGAGAATCTTCTCCACAATTTACTGGGGCTTGTTGGTCCATAGGAAGTGGCCTTCGAAGACTTCGTCAATGAATATGGTTCCAGAAAAAATAAAAACTTCTCCTGATAAACCCAAAGTCTGTTCTCCTAAGCACACGTGGAAAATGGAGTCCTGTTTAGAGAAAAGTGACTACTTGCCTGTGATACACTGATTTTTCCCAGTGTATCATTTCAGCATTTAAGCTAAAGTCCCCATTGATAAATAATATAATCAAGCCCCCCAGTCTGTAATGACACAGTACAAGAATGAGGGGTGTAAATACCACTCTTCTAGAGCCCAGAGTTGCTCTTATCCTTGGCTGTTTTCATCCTATTTGAAAAATAAAGGGAAAAAAAGCCCTAGCATGCTGGATTTCACTTCATGTATGACCCTTCTATACACACGTGGTGCCTACCCATCACAAAGCCAAAGCTCCTTTCTAGAATCTCATCCCATCCCTGAGCCAGCAAATTGGCCATTTACATATTTTTAGAAACAAACAAATGGCTTGAACTTTATTAAGAACAGACATGAGATAATTTCAGCACTTACTGCAGAAATATCTTCTGCTTATGTAATAGTCAATCCCAGAATAACTAATAAGAGGGGAAACTTCCACTGATTCAGCACTTACTGATCATCAGGCATTGTGCTGGACCCTACCACGTATGGAATATCTGATACCCACCCAGCTCTTTATAGCAGTCCTCAGAGATAAATGTCATGGGGAAACTTAGGGTTTTTGATCTACAGGCCTGATACGCACATCAATGTGAAAATTACATGTATGTGGGCGCCTGGGTGGCTCAGTCAATTGAGCATCCAACTCTTGATCTTGGCTCAGGTCATGATCTCAGGGTCATGAGATCGAGCCCTGCATTGGGCTCCACACTTAACACAGAGTCTGATTGAGATGCTCACTCTCCCTCTGCCCCTCCCCCTGGCTCTTGTGCTCTCATTAAATAAATAAATAAAATCTTTTTAAAAAATTGTATGTATGTGGTAGAATAGGCATTTTTTTGTGTTCCATTACCTTAAATAGCATGCCCCTTCTCCCTGTCTCACTGAAGGCTGGGTCCATGGTTAGACATTGGAAAGATTACTTGCGTGGCTCTACAAAGACTACCCAGGGCTGGCCACTGTGTCAGAGCTGAGGTCTGTGCTTATGAGGTGTGGCCAATCTCTTTCTCAATCTGATGACATCGTTCCAACCTCCAAGCTCCCTTTGCCTCGTCCCCCAGGGGGACCTCTTGTCCCTGCCCTTCCGACTCACAAAGGTGCATTGAAGCCCTCAGCAGAAATCAGACAAGCAAGGGGAACATCAGGCCTGAAAGTTACCTTGGCGAGCATCTGGATGCCTCTCCCTACTTCACAGTTAAAAGACGGAGTCCTAGACAGAAGAACCCTCTTGCCCCAGGTCAAGACAGAGGTGGACTTTAGGCTGCAGAGGCGGTCTCTACTTGCCTGGTACCTGGCCCTGGGATGATGAAGGCAGAGGAATATTGCTTCTGGGGGCCAGATAGAGGAGGTGTGACTCCAGATTGGATATCAAAGGCATGCTCCCAGCTGGGCCCTTTGCAATCTCTAAGAATTGGCTAGATCCTAAATTACCTACCCTGCCCTGCCTTGCTTTTTTCACAGAAACCACAATAAAGACCTTGCTCTCCCGGTTCCCATCACTCCCGACTTCGGCCTCCTGACCACCCAGGTGCTTTCCCACGTGGCCTTGTGTGGGTGCCGTGCCTCCCGTCCCCAGGACCCGGGTGCACACTAAACTCTGCTTTCCTGAGCTTCTCCCCTGTCTCCTCTTCTGGCATCACCTGAATGACCATTTCAGAAAAATACACAAAACAGGGCGCCTGGGTGGCTCAGTCGTTAAGCGTCTGCCTTCGGCTCAGGTCATGATCCCAGGGTCCTGGGATCGAGTCCCACATCGGGCTCCCTGTTCGGCGGGAGGCCTGCTTCTCCCTCTCCCACTCCCCCTGCTTGTGTTCCTGCTCTCGCTGTCTCTCTCTCTGTCAAATAAATAAATAAAATCTTTAAAAAAAAAAAAAGAAAAATACACAAAACATGTTCAGGTGTCCAGGTTTACAGGGGAAGCTTGGAGAGATTGAGTGGCTCATTCGAGACAACACTGCTGGTAGGTGGCAGATCCGGCTTTCAACCCCAGCTATCCAACTCTCTGCCCTACCCCAGTGCGCGGCCCACCCCCCCAATCCCCCCCAACCCCCACCCCTCGCTCTAGCAAGAGCCTACTCCAGGAGTTCCGGAGTTGCACTCCAGCTCCCCAGCCTGCCCCCAGCACAGTCACATGAGGCCCTAATCTGACATCGGTGAGGGCAGCAAGCATGTTTCTCTGTTTCTATCTTTCTGGACAATTTGTTCCACAAGTGCTTGTTTTCAAACAGCTCAGTATCAGTCCCCCAGGGTTTCCACCCGGCTCTTGGTTGGATGATTTTCTCAAATCCATCTTTCTTCACTTGTTGAGCCTGTTGTAAAGTATTTTAAGGAGGTTGGAAATGATTCTCACTAATAGGCATGTAAGGAATCTGGGCCACACTTGCCAGGAATCTAGGCACTTACTGGGTTTCCTCTTCTCCAAACATGAGGTTGGCGGCCCCCATGTCAAATCTCTCACGTTGCCCTTCTTCCAAAATCGGACTCACGGTACAGTAAGATGCTTTGAGCTGAAAATGACCTGAATAATCATTTACTTCTCATTTTCACATGAGGCTATTAAGGCTGAGAAAGGTGATATGAAATGTTCCGGGTCATCTAGATGGCTGGTGGCAGAACCAGGGCTAGGAGTCATATTTCTTGAAAACCCAGGTCACATCTCTTTCTATCAGACCACACTGCTCTCCTACCCACCCACCTACTCATCTAATCGGCCCTGCAAATCGTCACTGACAATAATGCAAAAAGCATGTCCACCTAAACAGAGCTTTTCCAATTAAAAACCTTGACACTAAGAGTAAGAGTTACTTTGAAGTATTAATTAGTCCCCAGAGCATCTTGAATTCTTAGCTTGGATATCTGTAGTAATTGCAAAAGAGGCATATGAAATCGTGCCAGCGGCAATCATCAGTCACAATGTGATATCATGTGAATTCAGAGCCTTTCTACAATAGAGAAAAATCTTAATGACAATTTTAAACATACTGTAATAAAAAAACACTACCTACGTGTCATGTTTACAATTGTCAGTTTCAAAAACCGACAGCTTTGTGTGAAGTCCAAAAGATTATATAAAAGAAGCGGATTTTAGAATTTCATAGATTCTAAGAATTAGATGGGCCCTGAGACACATTAGAAAAGAAGGAATATTGAACCTACGATCCAAAGTCCTGCCCACCACTTAACTCAGATTCATCATTCTGAGTCTCTTCCTTTCCATCTAAAAATAGAATTAACAACATCTACCACAGGGGGTTGCTGTGAGGACCAAAGAAAAGAATAAACTTTAATTGAGCACTTACTATGGACCAGGCACTGAGTTATGTGTTTTATGCAGCTATTAACTCATTTGAGAAAAATGTGTGGGAAGAAAACCCCACATCTATTGCAAAGCCCTGTTCAAATTCAAACTATTGATATTCACGTACGCCCTCTGCTCTAGCTGCCCTCCCTTTCTTCACTGATTATCAGATTTGTGGGTGTTCATACTCATTATGGAACATCAAACAGGGGTTTACATTTCACAAAGCACTGTTATGCACTTGATCTTTTTTGTGTTTGTTACTTTCTGGTGACGTGAACACACAGTTCTTCACCTTCTTCGCCCGCAGGGTCCCCCAGTACTGTTCACCCCGGGACCTGTAATCATTTGGTACTTTGGAAAAGAGATCCCAGAACATTGACTCCCCTCTTTTCAAACTGCCCCTAAGCTTTTTGGCTCTCTCACTGTCTTCAGTGGGCAGACTGATCCTGGTAACTTGCCCTCCTCCATTTGCTCCCCTCGGGCCATATTTGAATCACTGTTGTACCTGGATTCAGAGCTATGCCCCAGGCCTCTGAGGAAGTTTACCTACCTCTCTATGCATCAATGATTAAACCCAAGGCAACTGCTTTTACCACTTGGACCGCACAGTACTGCTGAAGAAGTGTGTGGACTTGGCCCATGCTCATGCTGTTTGAATATCCCTGGCATTGAACTGCTTTCAGGGGGTTGGTGGGCTGTGAAAAAAATCCCTTAGCTGTCATTCAAAACCTTCTCCAAGCCCCTTAGTGCCCAAGCCTGCTTTATTCCTCACTCTATGAAGTAAAGCTCTACCTACTTTACCAATACAAGGGCCACTTAGCATGAACTCTACGTCCTCTGCACCTCACATCTCTCTGCATCCACAGTTTCCTCTGAGATCAGAGAGTGAAGCATCCCGATCCCTTCTCAAGGTGACCTACAGCCTCTGCATTTCTATACCAACCCCACCCCCCACCCCCTCCCCACTAGCTCCCCACAGAAAGCATGTTGGGGGAGATGCCTGTGATTCCTTCAAGGACTCCTGCACAGCTGGAGTCCCCAGTGGGAGGGAGGGCGGGATGTGTTAAGGAGTTAACTACCAACTAGGGAGGATCCGCCACAAGACAGTCATTTAAATATTTGAAGACAGATCTCCTTTCCTTAAGGTTTCTAGTCCCTCCACTAACAAAGTCATTTTTTTAATGTGTTTCAGCTTGTCTGCATCCCATGGTAAAGGTTTAACAGCTAGTCCTCCAGGGGAACAACAAAAATCCCACTTTGTAGCGCTTGCCAATTTCTGAGGTGTAAATACTCCCACTATGGCCGATTTCAAGCTCCCGGCGTGACCTCACTAAATATGGAGTTGGGAAAAGATGCATACAGTTAGAGCCAATTCCAGCACTCCACAGTCTACATCCATCTATAACTGTAGTGCCCAGAGGATGGTTAGAAAAAACACTGAGGATGGTCAGAAAAAAACCTCACCTTAAGACCAGCTTTGTAATAGCAGAGTCAGGAAAGCATTATCAATGGATGCTAAAATCATTGAGTGAAAAAAAGATGGTTGGTATCTGCACAATATCAAAGTGTCTCCCAAAGATCACTTCTTAATTAGAAATGGAATAAAGATACCTTTACAGTAGATAAAGACCTTAACCAAGTGATTATGTTTAACGTTACCAATAAAGGGAAAAAAATGATGCAATATGCCCCCTTATGTGATGCGCTGAGCAGGATTTATGAAGTATTTCCACCAAGAATGTTTACCCTCTATCTAATCACAGGGAAATAATCAGATGCACTCAAAGTGAGGAATATTATAGCTAGCAGGTGACCTATGTTCTTCAAAAATATCAACGTCATGAGAAACAATGAAAGGCTAGGAGCCATTCTAGATAAAAGAAGACCAAAGAGACGTGATACAACTAAATGCCTGATACTGGATCAGATCCTGCGTCAGGGTAAAAAAAAAAAAAAAAACGCTATGGAGGACATCACTGGAGCAATTGAAGAAAGTTAATTGTGGACTATATGTTTGTAATTGTACCAAAGTTGAATTTCTGAATTTAACAACTATAAGGGGTGATATAAGAGAATTCCCTTGCTCTTGGAAGTAAATACTAAAGTATTTAGGGGTGAAGCTTGCAATTTACTTTCAAACGGTTCCACAACAATAAAAATAGTAATAACAATATGGGGGGGACTTAGAGAGAGGGAGAGAGAGAGAGGGAGAGAGGGGGAAATGTAGCGAAGTGGTAACGGTTGATGGACCAAGATGAAGGGTATATGAGTGCTTATTATGTTTTGAACTTCTCTGTAGGTTTAAAATGTTTTCAAAATTTAAAAAAATGGAAAAAAGAAAGACAAACACTGAGGAGTTGTGGAGTTGTCTAAATTACATTGGGCGCAACAGGACTATCACCTCCCTTATTCTCCATACTATACCTCTATTAATATAAGTTCGACTGCAATCGCTTTTGGTGAGCAGCCACATCATACATTTACTCATACTGCCAACCTCAAACCCTAAACCTTGCTTTAAAAACTGCTATCAAGCACTGTAGCACAGAATCTCATGCCCATCCATATCAGATTCTCAGGTCTGGGCTAGCTAGCTTCCTGGGCCTCAGACTCATTTTGGATTCTGGTTCTGCATTCCTTTGAATTGAATGCGGATCTCTGTGAACCGCAAAGAACATAAACATGTTATCCGGGATTGAACTACATTCAACAAAATTTATTGAGCACAACGTGCAAAGCAGTGGATCGGCTACTAAGAAATCAGCAATAACTAAATAAGATGTGATCATTGATTGTAGGCTTCCGGAAGGTAAGAACTAGGCCTTATACTTCCTTGGTCACCCACAGCACCCAGTGGTAGTGAACAGGTGGTAGATACTTATTAACTATCTGTTTTGGCCCCACATAGGTGAGCAGGCAAAGGGCTTAAAGAGACAGTTCCCTTAAGAGATGATATAATGAATAATCAAATATATGAAAAACTTTACGAGATCATTAGTTATCAAAGAGATATAAAATAAAACGAATGAAATCTCTCTAAAAATAATGGTACAGTGCTACATCATGCTGGCAAGGGTACGGTGAAAACTAGTACTTTTATACATCGTTGATGACAGTGTAAAATGCTTTTGGAAAGCAATTTGGCAAGATGTATCAAGAGCCATAAAAATGTTCACATCCTTTGTGAACATAATCTCACCCTTGGGAGTTTACCCTAAGGAAATAATCCAAAAGAAGGGAAACACTATATAGCACAAAGAAACTCATCGCCCTTTTATTTCAGAAGTGAACAATGGAAAAATCATGAATGAACAATTCAAGAATAATTAAATCGTGGGTATATCAGTTAGATGGACTTTGATGAAGCCCCGCAAATGACAGCTATGAGGTTTATTATGCAACAGTGTGGGAAATGCATATGCTATAATATTGAGCAAGGAGGCGCGCGCGCACGCACGCACGCACACACACACACAGAGGATTAAAAGAAAACTGGGATTGCAGGGGCGCCTGGGTGGCTCAGTTAGTTGAGCATCTGACTCTTGATTTCAGCTCAGGTCAAGATCCTGTCAGGGTCTTGAGATCAAGCCCCCCATACGGCTGGCTCTGTGCTGGGTGTGGCGCCTGCTTAAGATTCTCTCTTTCTTCCTCTGCCCCTCCCCCTCCTCTCCCCCACCCCTGCACGCAGGTATGTGCACGCACGCTCTCCCTCTCTCTGTCTAAAAAAAAAAAAGAAAGAAAAAGAAAACTGGGATTGTTGAAAATAATTGATTTTTTAGAGCAGTGGAATTCTGAGTAATTTTTACTCTATTTCCTGATGGTATTGCTTTGTTGAGCAATATAAAGAATTTAAAATAGTCAAGAAAGGAATGAAGGAGGAAAGGATTGTGTTATGGGCTAAAGTGTGTCCTCCCTTGGCAAAAAAAAAATTTGTATATTGAAGTCCCAACCCTCAATACCTTATCATGTTAACAATATTTGGAGATAAGGTCTTTAAGGGGGTGATTAAATTACAATGAAGTCATTAGGGTTGGCCCTAATCCAATATGACTGGTGTTCTCATAAGAAGAGGAAAAGATGGCAGGCACATGCCGCGCAGAGAGGCAGCAAAAGATTGGCCGCCTGCATACCAAGCAGGAAGGCCTCAGAGGAAATCAATCATGCCAGCACCCTGATCTTGGACTCTCAGTCTCTAAAACTGTGTGAAAAATTCCATTTCTATTGTTTAAGACACCCGGTCTGTGGTATTTTGTGATGGTAGCCCCAGCAGGCTAAAACAGACTATAATACAGACAGGGCTAACCCAGCTATATCCAAGGATCTGATACCCAGGAGGCTGGATGGGCTGGAGTGGCCATTGCTCACACCCCCCAGGACCAGAGACTCTAACGAGGTCCTTTTTGCCATCTTCATCCCAGTGAGGGGAACGTCCAGTTTTCAGGCAGTGGCTCTAAAACTTGCGACAAATCAGAAAAGCACACAAGTAACTTGAAGATTACAGCTTGGAGATTCTGATTCAGGAACAGGTGGGCTGTGGGACTCTGCATTTCCAACAACAACCCTGCCCCGTTCCTGTTTTGGTGACATAGTCCTGTGAGAGCTGTGGGATGATGGGAGTTCATTATCCCCTGAGTGCATTGCTCTCTTCTCTATTCTCTCTCAACCTCTTCTGTCTCTCCCAGGAAACAGAGGTCTCAGGTGGTCAGGATGTCCCGTTGGAAGTTCAAGGGCAAGCTGATTTAAAAATCCGAAGGGTAAGCAAGGCCACTTCCAAGTATACACCCAAATGAATAGAAAGCAGGGATTCTAACAGGTATTTGCACACCCGTGTTCACAGCAGCATTATTCACAATAGCCGAAGGGCGGAAGCAACCCCAGCAGTTGAACCAACCCATTGATGGATGAATGAATGAATAAACAAAATGTGGTCCATACACAAAGGAATATTACTCAGCCCTAAAAAGGAAGGAAAGCCCTGTCACAGGCCGCACCATGGATGAGCCTTGAAGACATTAACTATGCTAAGTGCAAGAAGCCAGTCACAAAAGGAAAAATACTGTATGATTCCACTCACATGAGGTACCAGGAGTAGTCAAATTCACAGAGACATAAAATGGAATGGTGGTTGCCAGGAGTGGGAAGGGCGGCAGGGAGGAATGGGAAATCAGGGTTTAAAAAATACAGACTTTCCGTTTGGGAGGATGAAATGCGCTCTGGAGATGGATGGGGATGACAGTTCCGCAGCGTGAACGCACTTAACCACCACTTAACTATACATTTAAAAGTGGTTAAGATGGTAAGTTTCAGGCCTATCTCACCACAATAAAAAAAAAAAAAAAATTCTAAAGGGGAACTAAAGAGAGGAGCTGGGGTGGGGTGGGGCCAGGAAGATGGACTAAGCCTGGGGCTAGGGCTGGGGACGCCCTAGGGTGAGGGTGGGACTTGGGGAAGAGTCTGGCTGGGTCCCGGCAGGCAAGCACTCTGGGCAAGCTTACTCAGGCTCTGCCGGGTCCCACCCAAGGCCGCATGATAAATGGGCCCACTGAGAGCCACTCCGGGCAGCCCTGCTCTGCTTTCACAACTGGAGTTTCAGGACCTGGCCTGAGGCCCGGGGGCTGGAATCTTCTTTCCCTTCCCCCACCTTCTCGGCCATCAAATGTCAGGTGGAGGGGTCTGGAACTGGCCCTGCTCTTTGGGGACATCAGGACTGCCAGCCAGCCCTTCGGCCACCAGGAGGAAGAGCGCAGCCTCGGGCTCATGTGTTTGGGCTTTCTGTGTCAGGGGCTTGAATGCTCTTCAAACTGCCCATTCCTATGGGGTTTGGTGGGTAACGTTCCCAAGTCCCTCTCCAAGTAAGAAAAACAAACAGCTGAGAGCTCGCGGTTCCAGCTGTGGGACAATTTCCAAGACAGAGAGGAAGAGAAAAAAAAAAAAATTCCGGCCCCAAATGCCTCGTTAAATCGAAAGCATTGGGCTGCAGAAAGGAATGGGAACTTCTCCATAACCTCCAGTTTTATCAAGGAAATTTAAAAATCCATTCTCGACTTCATAATGTGCAATGTGGTACCACAGCCCTTTCTGTCGATCTGTTTGGATGATATGCACCATGGAGGCCGACATCATAAAAAGCCACATGGCCAGGCTGTGGGAATCAGTACACATGGGTGGAACAAGAGAACTGGCTCAGAACTAGCCTTCTTTGTGGGAAATCACCCTTCTCGTCCCTCAGGACCAGGTGCCTCAGTTTCCCTCTGTACTTCTTGCCCTGAGGCCATGTGGTGTGGAGGCTGGCACTGGGAACTTCAGAAGACCAGGCCTGTTTTGATCACGGGGGAGCAGAGCCCTTCCTGCCTGGCCCAGAGCTCTGCTTTCAAGCTGATCTGCATTCCCTCGGGGCGGGGGGGGGGGGGGCGGGGGGAAACCAGGCAGGGGCAGTGGGGGTTCATGGCATGAGCTCTTGACTAGGAAACCAGAGGCTGAGCCCCTAGCTTCCGGTGCCATTTACATTTAATGAACACCTGTTCACCTGTGAGGACTCTCAGGCTCTTTGAGCCTCAATCTTCTCACCTGTAAATGGGGTTCACTGTATCTAGCTCACAGTATTATGTGAAAATCGAGTGACATAATGAATGTGAAATATAACACTACTGTGATAATTTGGTGGCAGTGGGGGGTGGGGGACGTAGCTGCCACCTGTGGGAAGGCAGAGGCCTTGGGGACTGCACACAGGCTGGCTGAGGAATCAGGCCCTGGGCCCGCATGAGAACTCAGAGTGGGAGGGAGGGAAGAAGAGTGCAGATTAGCTGTTGTACATGATTCACCCCCAGCTGACCTCCTTCTGCCTCGACCGCATCCCATTAAAAGAACTTTTCCCTGTGGAAACTGCTATACTCCCAGCAACGCGAGCCAGATGGGAAAAGCCCCTGCCTGACAGACAGTGTTTTGGGTCTGCATCCTCCCCTGCTGGCGGCCTGGGCGAGGACAGGGTGGTGAACACGGGTGTGGCTCCCGCAGAGGAGGTGGGAGCTGCAGAGGGGTGGGATGCTAAAGGGGCCGCTGTCTCAGCCACAGGAAGGAAGCTGCCGGAAGTCCTGGGGCTGGAGTGAGCTGGTGCCACGCAGGAAGGAGAGCGGGCTGCCTCTGGGCTGGTGTGGGGAGCAGGCTTTTGATGTGCAAACTAACCAGTGAGGAAGCTCTAAACGGGTCCCTAGCAGCACACCATCATCCAGCTCCCCCGCGGTGAGACTTGGGCCAAGCAGCGCCGCCCACTGGCTGCCTCTGAGCTGAGTCCTTGCAGCAGGGGGAGGGCTTAGCACAACTGCCACTGCCAAGTGGAGGCCCGCGCCCCCAAGCCTGAGGCAGTGACACCAAACACATTCATTGCCATTAAATGACCCATGTCTCTGCTTCGACAAGAGCCAAACTTCAGAGGTGCCAGAAACACGTATGCCTACCCGGAACCCGGTCCAGGCTCCCTCCCATCCCCTGTGCAGTCCGGTACCACGGTGGGCCTTACGCCCATGCTTGGGGACACCAGGCATGGCTGCACATCCAAGTCCCGTCCCCCTGCCCCTGACACCGCAAATAGCTCCCGCTTTGCCACCCTCTGGCCAGCGACGTGATTGGCCCTCAGCAGGGTGATCCAGTGCCCTGGAAGACAGCTGGGCCTGCAGGACAGCAAATTCCACAGTGCCAGGTCCCCGGAGCATGGCCCAGAAGAAGGGGGGTCTCAGGCTCCGGAAGGGCATGTTCTCTTAGTCCCGAGGACTCCTCCTCGCCTTGTGGGATTGGATGTGGCCAGCTGAGAGACTGAGACCTCTAAAGTATGGGGAAGGGGTAGGGGCTCCAGTCCATTTGCCTGGGTCTCAAGGCAGCACTAACCTTGTCCATCATCAGGAGCCTTAATGCTGACTTTTTTTCCCTCAAATATACGTGAACAGATACCATCTACGCATTTATTCAATCAATCCCATTGAGATCTGTTATAAAAAGCCTAGTTGAGTGCTCAGCTCCATGAGAAAAAAATAGGTTAGCATGGACTAAGCCGCTTTATTATGTATTTCCCACCAAGAATGAGCGTACTGGGATTCCTTTCCAAGAGGAATGGTAGTGCTTGAATCCACTGTCTCATTCAAGGGCCACCATATTCCTCAGAGGATGGCATGAAGATCCCCACTTTACAGATGAGCAAACTGCAACTCAAAGAGCTTCAGTAATTTGCCCAAAGTCACAGAGTAAAAATGGAACAGGATGGGATTGGGACCCCAAGTCTGTGTAATTCCAAAATTTAGGCTAGTGTGGATGATACAAAGGTATTCAAATATGGTCCCCGTGCTCATGGAGGTCATGGTTTCATGGAGAGTCAGATATAGAAACCACCGGCCTTTGTATAAGACCAAGATTAAAAACGTGCTAAATGCATGCAAAAGGGGAACGCTGCAGGATCAGGTACCAAGGATACTTCCTAGGACCTAGAATTTCACAGCTGATGGGACTTCAAAAGTCCAGCTCAGGGCGCCTGGGTGGCTCAGTTGGTTAAGCGACTGCCTTCGGCTCAGGTCATGATCCTGGAGTCCCGGGATCGAGTCCCACATCGGGCTCCCTGCTCAGCAGGGAGTCTGCTTCTCCCTCTGACCCTCCCCCCTCTCATGCTCTCTGTCTCTCATTCTCTCTCTCGCAAATAAATAAAATCTTAAAAAAAAAAAAAATTGCTTTAAAAAAAAAAAAAAAAAGTCCAGCTCAGAAATTGTCAACCTGGAGTCCCTGCATAACCTCTAAAGCACCCCAAAGTAAAAATGGGCTTTGTCAGAGGTCAACAACTGGTGATCATCGATGTGCCAAATGATCAGGTCCTGAGGCTCCCAGAGGAAGGCCTCCTGCCTGAGGTCACAGAGCCAGTGGCAGTGCTGGAACGAAGGGCCAGAGGCTGGACCACCAGTGGGGACCAGAGGGGCCCTGTCCGCCCTGTGCAGCCACTGATATTCCCATGGCCATAAGGGAAGGCAGAAGATGAAGTCCCATCTAGAATGTGGGCACACAGCCTGCCAGATGCCCAGAAGACTGCATTAGTTTATAGGAGCCAGGGGACCAAGGGAGCCAAGCCCTTCCTCTTTCCCATGAGAGAGAGGGTCTTGGACAAATTTTAAATTTTCTTGTCTATATTCTAGTATTTTAACATCTTAAAACACCTTCCTGGCAGGGGAGAGACTGCATCTTTCTGGGCTACCCAGTTCTTAGGGATAGCAAAGGGCCCCAGCAGGAGCGTGCTTTTGCTATGCAAACTAACCAATCCAGAGCCACACTTCTTCTGTGGGGCTTGGTGCACCCCAGGAGGCAATTTTCCTCTTTCCTAAGCATCTGCAGGTCCAGGTCCAAGCAATTGGAGACCACCCAGATAGCCCAGAGCCACCAAAGTTGTTCAAACCAGCCAGTCCTGAACTGCTGTTCATCTTTCATTACCTGCAGAAACCCCAGTGAAGGCCACGGCCTAACTCCTCCTCTCGCTCCTGTCTTCTACCTCCTGACCACCCTGCTGCTTCCCCCTGTGGCCCTGCACTGTGTCCTTAAGACTTGTGTGTACCATAAACTCTGTTTTCCTGAGCCTCTCTTTTGCCTTCTCTTGCCGCACCTGACTGACCATATCATAAAAGAATACAAAACAGGGAGGTCCCTTGAGATTGTGCGGGAGAAGGGCAAGTCCTAAATGCTTTCTTGCTTTCAAAGCTTTTCACCAGGAAAAGTGTACTTTCATTCCTTGGAGTACTGGATTGAATAGTGCTGCCCCCCCCAATTCATGTCCACCCAGAACCTGGGGGTGGCCTTTGGAAAGAGGGTCTTTGCAGATGTAATCCAGTTAAGGTCATACTGGATTAGGGTGGGCCCTAAATCTAATACGACCGGTGTCCTTACAAGAAGAAGGGAATTTGGATATAGAGATACAGACACACAGGGAGAAAGCCATGTGAGGACAGAGGCACAGATTATAAAGATGCATCTACAGGCCAAGAAAGGCTGCTGACAACCACCAGAAGCTAGAAGAGATAAAGAAGTATTCTCCCCTAGGGTGTCCAGAGGAAATATGGCCACTTATACCTTGATTTGGGACTTCTTATCTCCAGAACCATGAGAAAATAAATTTCTATTGTTCTAAGCCACCCAGTTTGGGGTACTTTGTTATGACAGCCCTAAGAAATTAATACGTGTGGACAGTCATTTTCTGATCAACCCAAGTTTGAATATGAGGGTCTAGGTAGGGATACCAGTTTGTAAAGACCAAGCCCTTGGAAAGGTGGTGAACAGTGACTCTCTTTCTGCCTTTGCCGCCACCACCTAAGGGCATGGGCTGCAGACCCAGCAAAGCACTGCTGACCTTGGCCCCTGAGCCCTCAGGCGGGTGCCCACTTTTGCAGAATAAGGTCTGATGCACACAGATATCTGACCCCTGAAGTAGAACTAGTGAAGGATTTTTTTTTCATCCTTGTTATGGACTGAATTTTGTACCTCCCTCCACCACCACCCAAATTATATGTTGAAGCCCTAATCCCCACTGTATTTGTGGATAGGGCCTTTGAGGAATTAATTAAAGTTAAATGAGGTCATAAAGGTGGGGTCCTAATCCAACAGGACTGTGGCCTTATGAGAGAGAGAGAGAGAGAAAGACACCAGGGATGCATGCGCAGAGAAAAGGTCATGTGAGGACATAGTGAGAAGGTCATGGTCTGTAAGCCAAGGAGAGAGGCCTCAGGGGAAAAGCAAACCTGCCACCATCTTCATCTTGGACTTCCATCCTCCTGACTGTGAGAAAATAAGTTTCTGTTGTTCAGGCTGCCCGGTTTGTGAGATTTTATTATAGTAGCTCAAGGTAACTAATACGATCTTGTTCCCTCTTTCTGCAGCCTAATCCGGAGGGAAACCAAATGGCCCAAAGATGTTAACCAGGCCCAAAGGCTATGAAGAAGCAATCGGATGGGAGGGGGTGGGATGGTGGAGTGGTTTGCCAAGAGGAGCGATCTGAAAGACCTAGGGGGAGGGGTGCATGCAGCCCCGTAGTCAAAGCAACAGGGAGGCCCTGGCAAGGGTCAGGAAAGGGACTCTTTGAGTGGCCCCAAAGTCCAGAGTGAAGGGGCATGGGTGACATGCTGCAGGAGCCCTTTACTCTTTCCACACAGTGGGGACCCGGTGGGCCATGGGACCCTGGGCTAAAAAGGGCAATCCTGCACCCTCCCGAATGCAGCCAGCCACAGAACAACATCTTCATTAACCAACTGTTGTGTCCCAGCCCTCATGCTGAGTTGGAAACTTTAGCATCCAACAACAGGGATTTGGTTAAAGAAATGATAATATATCCATAAAATGGACTTGAGTTTGGGTTTGGGCATGTTGAATTGGAGGTGCCCAGGAGTACTTCAAAGGGAGCTCTTGAGAAGGCAGTTGCCTGTATGGAAAGAATTAGGGACTTGAAGTCCTCAGAACACACTCGAGCTGGCAGAAGCTGTGAAAGCAGGTACATATTAGGAGACACAGGTCACAGCACTGAGGTGCACTCCTAACATGGAAGGAGGTGGGCATGTTGGGGGCGGGTAGTCAGAAAAAACAGTCTGCCCTGTGCACAGCTAATAGGAATGCCAACTGGTGCAGCCTCTACGGAAAACAACTTAGGGAGGTTCCTCAAAAAAAATTTTAAAAAAGAACTACTTTCTGGGCCAATAGTCCCACTTCCGGGCACATACCCAGAGGAAATAAAATCAGGAACTTGGAGAGATAGGTATCTGCAGCCCCATATTCATTGAAGCATTATTCACAATAGCCAAGACATGGAAACAACCTGTGTCTGTGGACAGATGAAGGGATAAAGAAGATGTGGTACAGACATACAATGGAATATTGTTCAGTCATAAAAAAGAAGGAGATCCTGCCATTTGCGACAACATGGATGAACCTGGAGGACATGATGCTGACTGATGTAAGTCAGACACAGGAAGACAAACTGTAGGGTCTCACTTATATGTGGAAGCTAAAAAACTCAAACTCATAAAAACAGAGAGCAGAGTGGTGACTCCCAGGGGCTTCGAGTGGGGAGATGTTGGTCAAAGGGTACAAAGGTGCAACTACACAGAATGAATAAGCTCTGGAGAGCTAATATACGGCATGGTGACTAGAGTTAACAATATGTAGCGTACAGTTGAAATTTACGAAGAGGGTAGATCTGACGTTTTCTCACCAAATGCACAAAAATTCTAATTATGCAAGGTGATGGTTAGGGTGATTAGCTTGATTGTGGTGATCATTTCATAATGTCTATGTAAACAAAACATCACATCGTACACCTGAAATATATATAATTTTTATTGGTCAATTATACCTTATTAAAGCTGGAGCCAGGGAGCTAAAGGCAAAAGGAAAGGAAGAGAGAAAAAGAAAACCAGTTTAAAGAGAAACTTGGAGCATTTGACTTTATTCCCATTACCCTGGGAGAATGACTTCACCCCCAAGGAAGGTAGAAGTTCTTAGAAGTTCACCAAGCACTGCATTTCAAGAACCAAGGGAGGCTCCAGAAAGCATGTGTCTGGTGGAGATGACAGCTGGGACCCTTGAGGAGGGTGCCGGGGAAGACAGAGCCTCCCAGAGGATCAGGAGTCTGGGGGCCTCTGGAGCCTGGGATGCAAGTCCCCATCAGCCACAGAGGCAAGGGGAATGCTGAGCATGACACTTCCCCACCCCCGCCTTGTTCTCTTCTACAAAGTTGAGGCCAGGACTAATCCTTCCCAGCCCTGGTTTCCTTTGTCATTCGGCCTCTCCCTTCCTGCGTGCCCCTGGGACACTTGCCCAGCCTCTCCATTTGTGGTAGGAGTGTCCTCTGGTCACAGATTCGAGGGAGCCTCTGTTGGCAGCCCTCCACACCCAAGTAGGGGCAGTACACGCACACATGTGGGGAGTAAGTAAGGAATAGACCCGCCGGCCCCACCTGAGAGTAGGCTGCTGGCTCCAGGACAGCCAAAACTATGTTAGGTGCCATGTTCTCAGGGTTCCAGAAGGATTCCTGTGGCTTTTTAAAAGGGTGGCTTTATTAAAACACCAACATCTGAGGAAATTGAAAGAGAATGTGTACCAATAAAGCCTCTCACGCCACCACAGTGGTCTCCATTCCTCCCAGTCCCCCCTCCCTCCTTCTGCACGCATATCTGCTTGCACACTGCACTCCGAGGATGCACAGGCACTAGGGCAGTCTGTTTTCTCCTAACATTATTTCATAAACACTCTCCCATGTTGCTTATTAGTTAGCATTTGGAATGGCTATGTAATATTCCTTTGTGTTGTTTTGTCATAATTTAGTTAAATAACCCGCTAAAGTTGGACATCTAGGTTATTTCCAGTTTTGAGTGATCATGAATAACGTTACTAAGAGTTTTATATACACATCATTTTCTTTCATTGTAATCATTTCCTTCAGGCCAGTGGAGTAGGATTTCTGAGCCAAAGGATATAAACTGCTTTTATAGATCCTGAAAGGACATTGACTTCCTGAAGGCAATCTGCTTGTTTATTTGTGCTCAATGGCCCCAGCTAACGGTCAGGGGACAAGTGTTAATGGGTAAATAAGAGATGCCTTTCCTCAGACTCCTCCCGGAAAGATGCAGTTTTTCCAAAACTCTGGCAGATCATATGCTGAAATGTTTCACAGAGGACAACTGGCCTTCTCACTGTTGACAACAACAAGGAGAAACAAAGCCCAGTGCAGAAGAAACCCCTCCCAAGTTGACTCAGGGTGGCTTTGTGTGAATCCCCTGTTTCCCTTCCTGGGAACTGGCACCATTGCGTCCTAGGAGTCACTTGGGACACCTTCACTGCCCTCCCCATGTTCGTGCAGGTGCTAAGTGGGGAAGGGGGGATCCAAAGACCCCTCTTAGAGATGGGGATCTCTGGGACAAGGTGGGGCTAGCTCCAGGTTGCCTTACTAGATGACAGCTGAGCTCAGACCCGTGCTCTCGTTAGAGAGAAGCATGGCGAGAGACCATTGGGAGAGACCACCCATGACCCCTGAGCTGGAATGGAGCCTGGGCCTGCCTTTCTTCTGGGATTTCCCAAGGAGGGGAGGCTGTGGGATGGGACTGCAGGAAGGGGCTTCCCACCCACCCACCCCAGTATCCCTTGGATTGCTCTAAAAAAGGATCTCAGGGAATGTGGGGCTCTTGCAAAGATGCAAAGGGAAGGGCAGGAGCCCAGGGATGCCTGGCAGCCATCAGACCACATGGGGCTGCCAGCTGGAAGGGTAGTTGGGGCCAAGAAGGCAGGCTTCCCATCTCTGATAGGGACTTCTCAGAAATGGAGGGCATGAGTGGAAGCTGGACATTATTCTAAGAAGACCAAACACACCATCTATCTAGAGGCCATAGCAATGGGCCACCACCAGCCTCTCCTGGAACCAGAGAGAGACAGGGAGGGCCATCACCCACCACCACCAATGTCCCCACAGATTTGAGACTGGCTGGTTATGTGAGAAGCTCTCTGCTTTGCTATCCTTCCTCCTGGGCCTGTAAAATTATTGATCATTTATCTGAAATTCAAATTTATCAGGGCATCCTGTATTTTTATTTGGTAACTCTCCACAATTGGGAGGCAATTGGAAGGGTCCAGGTGAGAGATGATGGGGTCCATCAGGGTTTGCTGATAGGGTGAACATGGGAGGCAGGTGAGAGAAATCTAGAAGGATAACTTGGTGTTTGGTTAATACAACTGGGTAGATCATGGTGTCATTTACAGAGATGGAGAAGAATCGGGGAGAAACAATTTTGGGAGGGAAAAACAAGAGTTCTGTTCACATGTTGAGTTTGAGATGCTTATTAAATAACCAAGCGGGAACGGCACAAGTAGGTGGTTGAACATATTAGTCTGGGATTTGGGGCAAAAGTCAGTGGTGAGGACAGAGATGAAATATGATGGAATTTGATGAAGGACACCAGCAAGAGAGCTCAATGAAAGAAGGGAAGAAGACCAAGGACTGAGCTCCTAGTTACTCCAAGATTTAGAGGTAAAGCAGGTGGGAGCAGAGCGTCATAGGAGACCAATGGATTGCTTCCCTGAATTAAATCAGAACTTCTCTGAATATGTTAGTAACTCTTTTTTGAGATTTATAGGGAAACATTTATTGAGCCCCTGGCATAAGCTAGGCATTGTGCAAGGCACTTTATGTGTTAGCTCAGTGAATCGTCATAAATACTGGCTAGCGATCGCTATTGTCCCCATTTTAATGGTTTTTTTTTAATGAGTATTAAATCATTTCTGCAGATCACAACTCATAAGTGATCAAGCTGGTATCTGAATTTAGGTTTGCCTCGTTCTAAACCATCTGTTTTTTGAACTGCACCATGTTTTATAGGGTTGTTTGTTTTTAGTTTTTCACATCTGCTTTTCCGGTTGGTAAGATCTTTATGTCAGGGACCCTTCTTTATTTCTCTCCATATCTCTCTGTGCCTCGGTGCCAGGCACATTGCTGGCACTCAACAAATGCTTGCTGTTTTGGATTTGATGCAAGAGGGCTCTACGCCCCTGGGTAGGGGCAGAAGATGCAATTTGCCTACAAGATCCTAACAGAAATGCTGAGAGTTTATATCTTCCCTCCAACAGGGTGGAGAACAAGAGCTTGTGAGTTGCTAGGCTTTCTTCCCAGTCCAAACTCAAAGCCATCAGTTAGTGACAACATCTACTTGATAGTTCTGGCCCATGCCAGCAGAAGATAGAGCCACAAGGCAGATGGAAAGGCAGGTTTTGAAAGTACAAAGGTTGAGCCATGAAGAGGGAAATGTAAGCGGCAGAAGGAAGAAAAGACTAACTCAAACCCATTCCCATCTAGTTTTGCTTAAATAAGAAAGTTCATTTTCTTATCAAAATCTGGGTGCTGCATTCCCAGTGCCTCTAAAATTTCCTCCAATCCTGGCTCCTTGGACAGAAATCCAAGCCGTTGACAAGTCTCTCTTGATGTTTCCTGTACAGCATAACGAAATGCAGGCTGGATTATGGTACAGTTGGAGGGAGTTATATTCTATTATAATCACCTAACAAACACTGATGAGTGTTTGTTACTACTACAGGCCATGGGCTATTATAAGTAGTTTCCATGGATGAACTCATTTCATCCTCATCATGACACCTAAAAGTGGGGAGTGTTATCACTTCTGCTTTACAGATGAGGACACTAAGGCTCAGGTAGTTTGAATAACTTGCCCAAGGGCACACAGTAAGTGGGGAGGCCGACTTCAGTGCCCAGATGCTTTGCCACTGGACCATAGATAATGCCTCCGGCAGGAGACGAGGGTAAGAGAAGTGCTGACTTCACACAATCCTATCATCTGAGGTCCAGGCTCCACTCCCCAGCTATGGGACCATGAGCCAGCACGCGCAACTCCTCTGAGGCTCAGTTTCTTCAGTGATACACTATGAACTCTTTTCTGGATTCCTTCAATTGTTAGGAGAATTAGATGACATGTCATATGCAAAAATTCTTGAAAACCATAAAGCACAATTCAGAGGTGAAAGATTAAAGGGCTACTTAGTGGTCAGTATAAACCTAAAGGCAGGTTGGCAAACTTTTTCTGTAAAGGGCCAGGGAGTAACTATTTTCAGCTTATTAGGCTATATGGTCTCTGTTTAAACTACCCATCTCTGTTGCTGCAGCGTGAAAGCAGCCATAGACAATACATAAATGAATGAGCACAGCTGTGTGCCAATAAAACTTTATTGGCAAAAAACAGGCAATAGCCAGATTTAGAGGAAGGATTCCAGGGAGATGTAGCTGAGATAGGTCCTCTGAACTGTCCTACCTTATTTTGTAACCGTTTGACTGGAGACCCAGAGAGCATAATGTCAAATTTGCAGGGGACTTTCCCTCATGCCCACTTCTCTCAACTTACAGGTGGTCAGAGGCATCCACGTAAGTAGGAGAGGTATGATAGGTTCTTCATCCTGGGTCATGGAATCTTTTGTGGAGAAGTCAGGATGTCAAATTCTCTTCCTCTTTTTCCCTCCCACTCACCTGGAGGTAGGGTGAGGCTGGTGTCCCTTCCACTGGGGAAGCACTGATGGCCTGGGAAGGTTCACACAGCCAAGGTGGAATGCAGGGGGAAAGGTAGTGTCTCAGGTGAGTGGGGTCTAGGTTGAAGGAAAAAGGCTGGTGTGTGTGGGGGGGGGGTCTTTGAGGTGATCCCACCTCACGGGACAATAAAATGCATGGGCTGGTGTGTCCTTGGTCATATCCTGTACATGTGGTGGCAGGCTATGGATACTGGCTCGATGTGACTGATGACACAAGCCTGAAAGGGAAAGCTAAATGACAGATGTCCAAATCCAGATTCAAACTGATCCAACAGGCTGCAATACTTGGCAGAACCCAGTGTGATGACATTTAATTGGGATTACTAACAAGATCTGCATTTAAGTTAAGGCAACAACAAAACCAACAAAAAAGCCAGTTGAACTGACATGGGATGGAGGGGCCCCCACTAGGCAATATTTCTTTTGAAAGAGATCTGGGGTTGGTTAACGGCCATGATGATTAACGGCTGCATAGTATCCCATCATTTGGATGTGGTGTCGTGTATTACTATGAGTCACCGTGAGGAATGCTCGTGCAAATTTAGGCTACATTAGCATACGTGCAGTGTCCAGATCAAAGTTAGCCACGGCCCAGCACACCCTGCCCTGGCCAGACCACACCAACAGTACTGTGTCTAATTTTGTTTTCCACGAAAACCTGGAGCTTGTTGGGTGGGGATGGGAGAGGGAGGATGGCCATTACATTGAGGCCAAACATTAGCTGAGTATCTACTATGCATAGAGCATGATGTCAGGCACCGGGAGCACGAAGACGAACACGACACAGTACCTTCTCACGAAGGAGCTTTGTTTGGGACTACAAAGGGGAGCAGGCACATAAATCGATGATTTCAATATAATGTGGCAAGTGTGAAGACAGGCACACACACACACACACACACACACATGCACACACACGCACACAGGTCTCCTAACCAGATCTAAAGAGCCGCTGTTGAAAGAATGAGGCTTGCTTAGCCTCTTTTCAACTCACTGAAGAACACATGAGGATGAGGAGAAAGCCTTGTTATGAGCTGTTCCTGCAAGAGGAGCTAGAAACAGCATGCGTGAAATAGTCGAGGAGGATTGGGCAAGAGTTTCTGTTACTTGTGGCTGCTCTTCAGTAGAAGTGCAATACCTCATCTGTCTGGGAAGTCAGGAAGGAGGTTCTTGACCTGGGAGGGAGGGAGGTCGTACGGGATGTCCTCTGAGACCCCTTCCAAGGCTAAGTTCCTGGGAGCTGCGGATGGGAACAGCATCATGGAGCTGGCTTGCTCCCTCTCCTCCCCAAGGAGATGCAGTGCTGGAAACCCTATCCTGTTTTTTTGGCATACTGAGCCCTGCACTGTCACGGCAAGTCCAGGATCCCTCAGACTCTAGGAAGCTCTAGGCTTCCCCTGCAGGTTTATTAGAAACGTGTGGGCTATGGGAGCACGCCCTCCCACCACACCAAGCACACCAAGTTCTCTGTTTATAGACAAAACCACTGGGTGCTCAGTCTAAACCAGCAGGCTTCTAACCCTTTGCTGTTCTGACAGCAAAATTCCTCTGTCTAATGATTATGGTAATAACAATATTGTCAAATAGCAGCAATAATAATGATGATATCTAATATTTACTGAGTACTTTTTATGTGCCAGACACTGAGTTTTCATGTATAAATTAATTTAATCCTTACAACAACCCTATGGGATAGGTATACCACTGTCATCCCATTTTATAGATGAGAAAACTGAGGATTTGAGAGGTTAAATTTTTTGCCCCAAGATTATAGAACTAGTCAGTGGCACAGGCCGGATGTGAACCCAGAAGTTTCCCCTCAAAGCCTATATCCTGTAGCTATTCACTTAGAATGTTTAAAAGACACAGGGAGCCCATTGTTTTCCAGACTATGGCTTGTATCTCATTTTTGGATCATGACATGAACGTATGGGTTGTGAATATTTTTTTAAAAATGAATAGTATAGAAGAGACTACATCTGTATCTTTGGGGTAAAAACCCAGTAGTGCAATTCCTGGGTCATAGGGTAGCTCTATTTTTAACTTTTTGAGGAACTTCCATACTGTTTTCCAAAGTGGCTGTACCAACTTGCATTCCCACCAACAGTGTAAGAGGGTTCCCCTTTCTCCACATCCTCTCCACATTTGTTGTTCCTTGCCTTGTCAATTTTGGTCATTCTAACTGGTGTAAGGTGGTATCTCAATGTGGTTTTGACTTGAATTTCCCTGATGGCTAATGATGTTGAACATTTCTTTAGGTGTCTGTTAGCCATTCATATATCTTCTTTGGAGAGTGTCTGTTCATGTCTTCTGCCCATTTTTTGACTTGATTATTTGTTTTTTTGGGTGTTGAGTTTGAGAAGTTCTCTATAGATCTTGGATACCAGCCCTTTATCTGTAGTGTCATTTGCAAATATCTTCTCCCATTCCGTAAGTTGCCTCTTTGTTTTGTTGTGCAGAAGCTTTTTATCTTGATGAAGTCCCAAAAGTTCATTTTTGCTTTTGTTTCCCTTGCCTTTGGGAGACGTGTCTTGAAAGAAGTTGCTGTGGCCGATGTCAAAGAGGTTACTGCCTATGTTCTCCTCTAGGATTTTGATGGATTACTCTCTCACATCGAGGTCTTTCATCCATTTAGAGTTTATCTTTGTGTATGGTGTAAGAAAATGGTCAAGTTTCATTCTTCTGTATATAGCTGTCCAATTTTCCCAGCACCATTTATTGAAGAGACTGTCTTTTTTCCATTGCATGTTTTTTCCTGCTTTGTCGAAGATTAGTTGACCATAGAGTTGAGGGTCCATATCTGGGCTCTCTATTCTGTTCCATTGATCTATGTGTCTGTTTTTGTGCCAGTACCATGCTGTCTTGGTGATCACAGTTTTGTAATATAGCTTGAATACTACAGATGTACTGAAAAGAAGGGGCACATGCACCCCAATGTTCATAGCAGCAATGTCCACAATAGTCAAACTGTGGAAGGAGCTGAGATGCCCTTCAACAGACGAATGGATAAAGAAGACGTGGCCCATATATACAATGGAATATTACTCAGCCTTCAGAAAGGAGGAATACCCACCATTTGCATCGACATGGATGGAACTGGAGGGGATTATGCTAAGTGAAATAAGTCAAGCAGAGAAAGACAATTATCATATGGTTTCACTTATATGTGGAACATAAGGAATAGCATGGAGGACACTAGGAGAAGGAAGGGAAAAATGAAGGGGGCGGGAATCAGAGGGGGAGACGAACCATGAGAGACTATGGACTCTGGGAAACAAACTGAGGGTTTCAGAGGGGAGGAGCATGGGGGGATGGGTTAGCCTGGTGATGGGTATTAAGGAGGGCATGTATTGCATGGAGCACTGGGTGTTATACACAAACAATGAATCATGGAACACTACATCAAAAACTAATGATGCACTGTATGGTGACTAACGTAACATAATAAAAAAAAAAATAGATTAGAAAATCATCGGCATCCATCACACATTTAGGATTAGTTGGGTTATGGATGGATGTGTGAACTAGTTGCGATGTAAAATACATTAGTATAGGTCATGGTCAAAAAGTCTGGGAAAGACTGACCTAGTTTAACCTGCTCACTTTACAACTGAGTGTACTAAAGTTCAGACAATGATTTTTCCCTAGGTTACAGTGTTAATGGGCGAGCTGGGACTAAACCCAAGTTTTTTTCTGACTCTCAGTTCCCACTATCAAGCTTAATTGACTGCAAAGAAAACCAGGAAAAAAAACCCATGAGTATTAATACTCATAGTAGGGGGTAGTACTCCTGTTGTAATAACAACAGTACTCTTTCTAGCATGCCTACTGGGTGCCAGGAGCCTCTTTTCAAAGTGCTTTTGATATATTAACTTATTTAAATCTCATAACAACCCAATGGGGCAGGCATACTTATTTCCCCCATTTTCAGATGACGAAACTCAAGTAAAGAAAGATCAAGTAACTTGGTCAACATCTCATAGTTGGTAATGGAGAAAAGGGGATTCAAACGCACCCAGGCTGGCTTCAAAGTCCATTGTTACCCAGTATAAGGTACTGTGTGATGCTGCCTGTCTTACTATTCTCCGTAAATGCTATAATGCCAACACAGTATATACTAACATGCATGTGTAATAATATAACTAATTAGACACTTACTTCTTCCACCAGTCACATGTCCTTGAGCGGTGATTCCATATTTACCATGCCATTTAGATACTTGACTAAAACTGAAGTAATCCTATTTCCCCCCACAATTAAGATCCCCTCCAAGATTTCATGTCTCTGTCATCATTCATTCATTCATTCACTTTTCATTTGCATATTTAAAAACATGCATTTGCAGAATTGAAGGGAGTAGGCAGAATTTTTTTTCAAAAATTGTGCATAAAGCCCTTCCTTGTTCCAAAAAGGATTAAGGCAGTTTACAAGGATACAGAAAATACAGTAAGAAAATAGTAGATGCCAACAAGATAAAGGAAGAACCGGTGAGAGATGCTAAATGGAGGTAGGAATGAAACTAACAGAAAAATGCTTTCTGGAAAGTCTATACAGTAGCTGCAAGTGGACCACAGATCTGTCTCCAGGTTTTCATTTTAATTAGTTTCAAATTCATATATCTTGCAATGAGATGACAGCTCACTCTCAGTCTGCATTAACTACCTCTTGAAAGCAACTTTAATTACTTTCAGATTCACAGTCTCCTTAAGGTGAAAACAAACTAATTCCTCGAGGCATACCTCTTTCTGCAACTAAGACAGAAGATAATTTCTGCATGCGTTGATGTTGTGTAATGGATTGAACAATGTCCTCAACAGCACCCCTACAATAAGCACAGGGGGAAATTTCGTGGCACTGTTTCCAACAGGTGGTCCCAATAAAGTCTAAGGGCATCACACTCTTAATTTGGAGATGCATAATGAGATCAGTAATCTGCCATCTAAATGGATATGGGCTCTGAGCACACTGTTCTCTGATTGCAGAGTCAAAGACAGACCTGTTTGGAATGAGGTGATCAAAAAAAGGGGTGCTCAGTTCAAACGACATTTGGATCACTTGGTATTCAGCTCTCCCCAGGCTGAGGCCACTCCAGCTCTTGGGAGTCAGACCCTCCTTTGCATAAGCAGACTCTACTCTGGCACATAGCATTAGCTACATCATACTGTCCTAATGTGTATGTGTGCTCATGCTTTGAAACCCTCCCAGAGTAGGAAACACATCTCATGATTCTTTTTATTTGCATGCTATGGACTGAATGTTTTCATCCTCCCAAATTCATATGCTGAAATCTTAACCTGCAATATCTAACCTAAACTATTTCTTCAGGAACTCTCCCTGCTCCAGTTCTGTAGTCTACATCACCATAAAACTCCAGCTTTCCAAGAAATCAGAGACTGAGATGTTTGCACTTCCCCTTTCTGCTACTACATCTTCATAGCAGGAATTCAAATTCCTTAGTAGTGTCATGACAGGAGAAAGGTGGAAGACGTTCTTCCTGACCACCCTTTGTCACCACAGTCATGTCCCAGAATAGTCATGAGTAACAGTGACCCTCCTCTAACACTTTCACTCCATCACATCTTTCCTAAAGTGCTGGACCAAGGACCTCATAACCCATGACCATCCATTCTCAACTCTCTTGTTCATGAACTCAAGCCTGATGGTCGATACTGTCCAAAACTCAACGTGGAATAGAACAAAAACATAATATGGAACCATCAGTCCAGGTAATAAGCAATGGGTTGAAGTAGATAGAAAGTCTTAGAGGAATTTGGGGGTGGAAAGAAGGGACTGATGCAGCCTCCTTGAGAGATGTTGGAAGGCTGTGTGCGTAGAACCTGGTGATATTGTGGGAATATCAGGAAAGTTCCCAAGAGGATGCTGGTCAGGAATGGATAGGTAGATGGTGGGTAGAAAGCCCAACTGAGAAAACAGTTTGGGTGAAAATAATTTAAATCCAGATGGTTGGATCAGACAGGAGAAGCCAGGATGACGCATATACACGAGGTATAGTATTTGCCTTTTATTTCAAATACTTGGACAAAGAGATGAACTGAGAGAAGTCTCATGTGAGGTTTTATAAGAGTAATATTGTTATGTAGTTAGATTATAATTTTGCAATATTGAAACACAGTAAGAGTGAGCATTTGTCCCCCTGTAGTTTTTTACCCATCATTTATTCAGACATGGCACTTGGTTGCAGTGGATGGTTTTGTCATCCAGTTGTAGGACGTATGAGCTCTGTGTCAACAAGGAGGTTTGAAGTCTGAGAGTGGTTCAGACAGAACTCCTCCTGTCTCAGTCAGTCTGGGCTACTATAAAAAAATACCACAGACTGGGTGGTTTAAACAACAGACATTTATCGGTCACAGTTGTGGAGACTGGGAAGTCCAAGATCAAGGTGTGGGCCGATTTGGCTGTTGGTAAGGACTGTTTTCCTGGCTTGTAGATGACCCCTTTTCTCTGTGTCCTCACATGGCAGATCTCTCTCTCTCTCTCTCTCCTTTCCCTCTCCCTCTCCTAAGGGCACTAATCTCATCATGAGGGCCCCACTCTCATGACATAATAACCTCCCAAAGGCCCCACCTGCAAATACCATCATATTGAAGGGTAGGGCTTCAACATATAAATGGGGGGGAGCACGGCACAATTCAGTCCTTAGCACGTCTTGTGCAAGGCGACCTCAGCAGGGCAATGAAGAACATGTTCTGCCCAAGACTGGGGAAGCAGCCACAGCAGAACTCCTGACAGAAGGCCAGGCAAGCTCTGGTTTACACTGAATCATGGATGTCCCCATGGTCTTGGTATTTTCACAAAAGGAGCAACACTGGAGGTCTTCAATCAGGGTAATCTGAAGAAACTTCCTACCTAAGGTCAGGCAAGGGCTCCTTGAAGAACCCCAGACTTGTCCACCACATCCCTAAGTCCCCTCCCTAGGGGAGAGGCAGCTGGTGACTATATTTTTCTTTGGCCATCCTCATCAAACCCCTCCCAGAGGCCAGCACGATTTTCCAGACAAGAACCTAGGGAGGGGAGAGTGGCCATGCCACAGAGCCAAGAGATAAATTATGATGCTCTGTTTCATCAGATTAGTTTAAATCCACCCCAAACTGTCATGCCACCCAGGCAATCTGGTACCCAGAAACTTCAGGCTCAAAGGTGATCATAATGATCAATATCTTCCCCAGGTTTCCACACAGAACAGCTAAGGAAGCATGGCAACATTTTGGTTAGATTGGAAAACCATGTTCCACCCACTCTTCTGAAACTTCCAGGATGTCATCATAAATCCCATTCAACCTCCAAGTTGACTAAGCCAGGAGAAAATTCTTTCTGCATCATGCCAGGCAACACTACTTGTTAGGTACTCTCCTGTTTTGAATGGAAATCTGTCTCCTTACAAAATCCACCCATTTGTCTACTTCTACCCTCTGAGGCCACACAGAACATGCCTGCTCTTTTCCATATGGCAACCCTCCAGGCACCAGAAGAGAACCTTCCTTCTTTGGCAGGTCTTCTCTTCCCAGGAGATGATGCTCTTCCAGGCCTTCCAGGATCCAGAGACCTGCCTCAGGGTCCTCATCTGTCTGGCTCTCTCTTCAAGACCCTCTTCTGTCACCTAAAAGTTCCTATTCGGCAGAGAGATTGTAGTACCATAGCCTAGCTTTCCTGCTGGGCTGAAACAGTTTCCAGAAATTCTGGAAATTTGTTATGGTTGTGGCTGCCAAGACCACAAAACCCAGATCCCAATCTCCCACTGAGCAGCCCAAGAACATGTTCAAATCATCCTCTGGCTGGATATTATCCCTGGGTCCTTGAGATGAATCATGAGTTTCTCTCATTGTTGCTGTTGGCCACCCCCCTCGCCCCCAGGTCAATGGGTGATGGGACAGACACCACCCCTAATGATGCCCTTTGCCCTGAGTGTAGAACCCTGAAGGTGAAGGCAGCATTGAACCTCCCACCACAGGAGTGATGACTATGCTCACTTGACAGAAAGTGAGACAAGACCAGTGAGGTCCTGGGCATCTGCCTCATGATTTTCAGCAAAGGGTCATCTGCAAGTGCTTAACCTCCAGATCCCTGTCCTAGAGTTAACTCAAGGACCCCACCCTCAACCATCTAAGTCATCTCAGCCTGGCTAGCAGCCTTGCTCTGACCAACCGCCCTCCGTGCAACATCCACACTTCCACTGAGTGTGCCTCCTCTAGATCACCACAGCATTTGTTGTGTCAACATACAGTCACCATCATCATCCCTATCACATTCTACCTTAGGACAGGGCTCTATCTGTGTGCCTCTGCTTTGTCTCCCAACTGGAAGCTTCTTGAAAGAAGCCCGTGCGTCTTATTTAGTTGTGTCTCCACTCCTAGCATGGAACCTGATGCAAAGTAGGCACTCATGTAGGACAGGTGAGGTTGAAATAAACTGATCCCTTGGCTTTACTTTGTCAACACTTACATACCTCCATTGAGAAAGGTGGGAATTGTGCACCTCTCCCTCTGGGTGGGAGTCAGGAGAATACACCACACCTCTGTCCTATCTGTTTCACCAACTATATCATAATGGAGTAACCTTTGAGTGGTGAGCTAGGCTGCTCAAAGCATGGGGGTCCTCCATTTGATCCTTTTCTAAGTCCATGAGCTCTGCATCTTCTTGGCCAGAGAACGTGCTCCCAACTCCAGCATCTAACCAGCCTGTCTTGCAGATGGAAACTGGGGAGAAGAACCCAGCTAGACTGGGGCAAACCCATCTTACCCTCAGTAATTGCAAAAGGGCAGCAGGTTTATTATGACTCTGATTAGCCTCAGCAGCAAAATGTCTCATGACTATTTTCATCATCCCCAGGAAAGGGGGCTTAGCCTGCTCTGTGCAAACCACAGCACAGAGCTCCAGGGAGGGCCAGTGTGATGTACCAAGTCACACAATGATGTGGGAAAAATCAGAAGCCACTGGGAGCAGCTAGGTCTCTGCTCCTGGACTCAAAGATTTCCCAAGATCACACAGCCCCTGCCAACGTCTCATCCCACATGAAATGGGCAATGCTGCCTAGAGTTGTGCTGGTCTGAAAGACCAGCCAGCTTCCTCCTTCATGGTTTCCATGGTGACAGGGGCAGTGTTTGGGCTTATGACTGGGGAAATGAAGAGCAGAGGCTCCAGCTGTCAGGTTCCCATCTGCTCTTGCTCCCTACACACCTCCAAATGCATCCTTGAAGGCCAGATGAGGAAAGGGTGCCCTTACCTGCTAAGATGAAGATGCCCACAAGAATCAGGAAGACCAGAAGGTAGAGCCCAAGGACAGCATGCTTCAGGGCTGACAGGGAGCCCAGCTGAGTGCAGCAGCCTCCTGCTCGTCGTTTGTGGCATGGACCTAGACAACAAGGGTAAGAAGAGGAGGGGAAAATAAAACACTTGAAAACCCCATGGTGGTTTTATTTTTCTTTTGGTCTCATCTCTCCTGATGCATGGAGATGTTCACATGGAACCTCTCATACACCTTCTGCACATCTGTAATGCAGCTGTAACAATGGGGAGCTTTCCAGAACATGACAAGCTTTTGAGCTTCTGGCTCTCCTCCCACCTTCTGCATTCATAAACAAGCCAGACAGGCATGCCCACAGCTCACGTGCCCAACAAACCCACCCTTCTGGAGCCCATCCAAGCAACAGAGAACGCTCAAATAGGCTGGAATATGTGTCCTTTACAAAGCATCATTGTCCCATGGGACCCAGAGAATATGGAGAAAATTTAAAACAGGGGTTGCAAAGTTTAACTTCTACAGTGGCCAGGAAGGGGTGGAAATGAGCAAAGTGGGCCACGTGGGCCTGGGGAACCGAACAGCACATGTCCACTGTGGAAGAGGTTGTGATGTAGGAGTGAGGGCCAGGTGTTGCCAGAGACAGAATTTTCAAGACAAGCCAGAAGCAACAGAAGTTGACAACAACTAATAATAATAATAAAAGACAAAAAACTTACAAAACACTAGGGAGTGTAAACAAAACACACTTACATGCCAGATCTGACCACCAGTTAGCAACCACAGGTTTAGATTAACAGGAAGACATAGTAACTTCATTCTGTGAAACTAACAAGGCTCACCGGCTTCTGGCATATATGGAACAGCAAAATATCAGTGCCCTACTGGACCTCATGGATCTTTTAGTCCAACCCGTTCAGTTTACAGATAAAGGATGCCAAATGTTAGTGGCAAACCCTAGGTGAGGGCGCGGGTACCCTGACCCCTGGTCATTGTTCAGCTGGACTCCTCCTTCAAGGCAACCTTCTTGGATGGCCTGTGCAGAAGCTGGGAAGCCACTAACCTCCATCTGCTATGTCAACTGACAGTGGAAAGAAGAGATGCTGTCCTGCCCTGACTCCCAGCAGGGCAGGTAGGAATCAGTAAAGGGCATTTTTTTCAAAACATGCATGCCCCTATTATGCTTATTCTCCCTCTCCTGTGAGGGACAATGTTGCTAACTAACTGAAGTGTGCTAGACGTGGAGGAAGATGTGGGAGCAGAAAAAGGTTGAAATAACTGATATTCCAAAATGTTTTTTTTTAATTATTTATTTTTAAATTTTTACAATTTTTTTTCGAAGATTTTATTTATTTATCTGAGAAAGAGAGACAGAGAGCATGAGGAAAGGGGAGGGAGGGAGAAGCAGACTCCCTCCTGAGCAAGGAGCCCGATGTGGGACTCGATCCCAGGACTGTGGGATCATGACCTGAGCTGAAGGCAGATACTTAACTGACTGAGGCACCCAGGTGCCCCTCCGAAATGTTTTTAAAGATGGCATGATGTTTGTAATTCCTTGGCAACTTCGGGTTTGCAAGCGAGGTGCTTCAGGGGCTACTCATTACCTCTCAGGTACCATGACCACCTCTGGGGCCTTTGGGAGGTTTGGTTACCGGGAGGGAGAGGATGGGTGACCACATTGGTGTCCTGGCTCCCCAGAGGTAGTGTTGAGTGAAGACATTTTCCCACTCATTTACTCCATTTCACTGAAAATACTGCTGCTAAAACAGCTAAGTAGAACTATTACATAATGATTCCATAAAACATCGGGTACAATTTGGAGCGAGTTGTTAAAGAAATACAAAGTCAAACACCATTCTCATCAACCCTCAACTGTTCGCAAATTTTGAAAAGTTAACCTGCTTTTCCATTAAGACTTGAGCAGAGTACATCTTTTTAACTTCCCCTGAGTCTCCTTTTCCAGGATGTTCTATCCTTTGTACACAATAGAATCTGAAGCCTTCTTGTTGCATTTCACCTTTTTTTGTTGTTGTTCTCATGAGAGCTGCTGGCTCCCTGGTTGCAACTTAGTAGAGACAAGGCTATTTTCCTAGAGTCCAAATGGTAGGCACAGCATTGGATACTACACAAATACGAGTTCTTGTTATCCTGACGGTTGTCCTAGCTCTCCTGCTCTATGCCCTGCTTCCTCTTGAGATGGTGACAGTGCTCCTGATGACAGTGGTCACCTAACTGCCTAGAAGGGTCAGAAGATGCCCATGCTGAAATGCCATTATCCTGATGTTTATCCCAAACCAATCTTGGGCTCTTCCTTCATTGCCTTTGTTGGGGCAAACTGCAATGATAAAGCCCTATTTTTTTCCCAACAAGAAAGAATACTTCCCTTCCCCTTTATCTGAGGCTTCTGTTTAACAGCCAGCACCCACTGGTGACAGGTCGCTTCATCAACTAACGCACAACACAGGCCTTCTTCTTAGAGAGCTTCATTTTTTTAGCAAGACTCAGCTTTGTACATTAAACAAAATCTGCCTTCAATAGAACATATAAAAATTTCAAACAGAGGTTTTCCACAAATGCATTAGACAAGCAGGTCATGAATGATCCTGGCAAGATAGCTAGAGAATGTGATTATAAGGGAACAAAAGACAATTTAGGGGAAAGACAAGTTACTAAGTCTGCTTAAAACACATTTACTTACTTTCTAATTTAATGTGGCAGCAGCATGTTAGCTGGGTAAACCATTCAAATTATTTAGGCTTAGTGGAAGATTAAAAACACTCCAAAATGATACAGTCAGTAAAACCAAGGCAAAAAGTATGTTCACTTACTTGTAAAAAAAAAAAAAAAAAAAAGAAAAAGAAAAGAAAGAAAGAAAAGAAGAAGAAGAAGAAAAGAAAAGAAATGAAAAAACATGGAGGACGTTTACATGCATATTACTAAGTGAAAGAAGCCAACCTGAAAAGGCTACATGCTTTATGACTCCACATGACATTCTGGAAAAGGCAGGGGTTAGAGGGGAGGAGGGATGACTAGGAGGAGCAGACAGGATTTTTAGGGTGGTGAAACTACTCCATATTATACTATAATTATGGACACATATCATTGTATGTTTGTCTAAACCCACTGAATACATAACACCAAGGGTGAATCCTAATGTAGACTACGGACTTGGGGTGATAGTGATGTGTTAATGTAAGTTCATCGATTCTAACAAATGTACCACGCTGGGGGGGGATGTTGCTATTGAGGGAGGCTGTGCATGTGGGGAGGCAGGGAGTATATGGGAATGCTCTGTACTTCCCACTTAATTTTGCTGTAAACCTAAAACCACTATGAAAAATAAAGTCTATTTAAAAAAAGTAGAAGTGTTGACTTATGGCTTATTGGGGTAAAAACTTTCCCAGGCATTTACTGACCACCCACTATCAATTGCCCTACTGTGGTAGCCAGCCTTCAAGATGGCCCCCGATGATCCCTGCCCCCTTATGTAGTCTCCTTCTGCACTGCACCAGGATTTGGTTGGTGTGATCCATAGAAGTGATAGCGTGTCACTTCTGAGATTACACAAAAGACACACTGGCTTCTCCTTACTCACTTTCTCTCTCTTGGAACATCCATTTGGGGGGAAGCTGGGGAGGGGGACCCTATGAAGAGGCTGCTTGGTAAGGAACTAAGGCCTTTAGCCTACAGCCATGTGAGTGAGCCTGGGAGCAGATCCACCAGCCATATCAAGCCTCCAGATAACCACACTCTGGTCAAGATCTTGCCAGCAGTCTCATGAGAGACCATGGGCCAGGACAAAGCTAAGCTGCTCCCAGATTCCTGCCAGATTATATTATATGTAAACACATATATATGTAAACATATAATTTTGATCTGAAAAAGTAGCCAAAATCTTGGCTTTCCTTGCACATCCATGGCTTCCTCAGAAACTGGGAAGATAATAAATCTTTGTTGTTTTAAGCTGCTAAGTTTGGGGGTAACTTGTTATGCAGCAACAGATCGCTAATACACTTACGACAGACACCTTAAAGGGCAAAGACAACAAGCTGCATGAGGGAGAGACAGTGTCGGCCTGTTCGCCTTCACCTTCCCAGTTCCTAGCCCAGTGCCCGGCATGTAGTAGGCATTCAGAATATTTGTTGAATGAGGAATTAAAATACGGCCGCAGCCCTTCAGAGGCTCACATCTGAGGGGAAGAAGACACGTCAACAGGCATCGGTTACGCAGGTGTGAATGAAACCGGTATGGAATAGAGAGATGGCACAAGTACAGTGTTGTGTGGCAGAGAAAGTGATTCACTCCGTGTCAGGAAGTGGTTCCCAGAGCGTGCATGAAGAAGGCGGCCACTCAGCAGGGCTGAGAAGGACAGGCCTTCCTAGATGAGCTAGAATCCACTATCGCTCCCGTCAGCGTCGTCGTCTGATTTACAGCTACTATAAATTTGAAAACTGTGACTTTAAGACAAAAACTTTCTTCCTCCATGTGAGACCAGTTATGAGCAAAGCAGCAGGCAAAGCTGTTAGTTATTAAACATAGCTGTTGTTTGCAGACATGGTCGCACACAAGACCAGATCGAGGGAGGAAATGGCACACACACAAAACAAACAAACAAAAAACTCTTCCAAGATCCAGGGGTATCAAGCAAAAGGTTTTTCCATCTTGCAGTGGCCTCCCGAAGTGAGGGTGGCTTCGCAGGAGATCAAAAAACCAAGAGAAGGGGGCTTGGGGAGAGCAAGGCCAGTGGCTCCAAGGAAAAAAATAGAAACTAAAAAATAAATGCAAAGTGACTTGCAGAGCTGGCCCTCGAGTACCAGGCTGGAAGATGTTGTTTATCTCAGCATGGGGCCTATGGCTTCCTGATCAGCTGGAAGGAGATAGATGGTTTCCCCACCTCCAGACATTCTGTCTGCATGTAGCCTGCACAATTTTGCCACAGCCCAGTATCTCTGGGCTATTATTTAATTTGCCGCTCATTTTTTTTTTTTTTTTGAACCTTAACTTATTTGAGAAGGAAATTTTATATCACTGTAAGTGGACAATTAGTATCTTCCTATTACACATTAAAATAAATCCCTAGCTATTAGAATCACAAATTTATACCTGTATATCATGTAAAGTCCTCTTGAGTATGACTGTACTGTATAGAGCCCCATTCTGAGAAACACTGACTCCAGTGAGAGTAATTAAATCACAATACAATGACCAACAGCAAGACGAAATTGGTTTCATTTATAGAGAAGGAGATTTCATTTATAGAGAAGCAAAACCAAACTTTTTATATGTTCAAGATTAAGAATATTCTAGGGGTGCCTGGGTGGCTCAGTTGGTTAAGCGGCTGACTCTTGATTTTGGCTCAGGTCATGATCTCAGGATCCTGGGACTGAGCCCTGCATCGGGCTCCCAGCTCAGTGCGGCGTCTGCTTGAGGATTCTCCCTTTGCCCCTCCCCCCCGGCTTGCGCTATTTCTCTCTCTCTCTCTCTCAAATAAATAAATCTTAAAAAAACAAAGAATACTCTAGAAGGTAGAACATTAGGGATTAGGTGCCACTGAAAGAATGATGTCAGAACCTTACATACATCACTAGCACTAACCTTATTATTCACAATCGTCTATTTACACTTATTTGCCAACGTGTCTGAAAAGTCCTCTGGGGGCAAGGTGTGTCTCACTGACCACACTCTACCCATCAACCAGCCCACAGCAGAACCACCGTACGGTTCTTTGCAGGAATGAAGACATGTGTGAGGCGTTATTTTTGCTGCAAAGGTCCTGTCTTACATTTGTCTTATGCGAATAGTTGATAACATTTCTGTCGGCTGTGAAAACATATCTTTGAGCAAAATTTGGCTCTTAAAATTAAATTAAACAAAATCTTGGCTTTCCTTGCTCACCCACGATGTCAGATTGCCACATAGTGCCCATATAGGTAAACCGTGGGAGCAGTTCATGAGGGTTGAACTGACGCTAATCCTGGCTGAGTAGTAAAATCATGCATGGAACATCTTAGCCATCCTGGGGCCTGAGCCCCACCCCCGGGCCTTCCGATTCTGATTCCAGATGAAATCACACATCTATGGTGCAGAGATACACAGTTCTGGAGTAAGGCATTTGTTATATCAAAAGAGAATGTGAAGACATATTCTTAGAAAATCCATGAAAAGCCTTACTATTACAAGAGCTTAGTTTAGATTTTTAATTTTGATTCCTTTTTAGTAAGACACATTCAAATGAGGTTCTCCCAAACAACTTTATTATTCCCAGGTTAAAATTGTGAAGGGTTCCTTTTAATCATGGGAACGAGAGTCTCTCTGCCCCCACCCCCACCCCAAAGAGTTTGGGCTACAGTACTGTCTGTTGAGGGTGGGGGGGTGCGTGGGAGCAAGGGTTAAAGAACAGAAAAGGAAAATTTATCTCTAAGCCACTCAACCCCGACAGCTGAGCTGAGAATGCCCCGGGAGATGGTCCCTGGTGTCAGGGACACACTATGGTGGGAGCCTTGGCAACTCTGATTCCCCGTTTCCTCACATACTCATTGGGGGGAAAGCATGAGTTTGGGGCTCTGTAGAGGTAGCTTCAAAGCCTGCCTCTGTCTCGTGTTAACTGTGAAACACAGGAAAACACTCTGCATTATCCCCGTCATCAGTTTAGCCTTTCCTTGAAAAAAATAAGTTTTCAATTTCTTAATCATAAGTTTAGAGCATTCGGGGAGTTCTCTGTTTGAATTTATTTTCCTCCCATTAAAAAAAAATACAAATTGATTAAAAATGAGTATTTACTTCTTTCCAAAGGACCGGGTTCTAAATAACATAGAAAACAGGATGCAAGTGATTCAACGGTCACCTACTTCTATTTTGCCAACAAGAAACACTCAAGTCATTTTCCTTTTGTTCTCTTTGGTCCCACAGCTCATAAATAGTAGGTGGAAATAAGGGTTGATTGCTGGGAGGGACCTCCGGGGCTCATCTCATCCAAGGATCTTGTTAAAACCACCCAAGGCTGACTTCATCAACCTCACTCTGGTTACTCACCACTCACATTGTTCATTGTAATAGGCAGCCCCAAATAACCTCTGTCTTTGAAGCTGCCGTTCCTTTCTGGCTTTAATGGGCACCACTGTTTACTTTCCTTAGGTAAAGGGAAGAGGAGGGTGTGAGGCCGAGACACCGACAGGGAGAGCTGTGCACCTGCACTTGAACCTGACCTAAGTCTGGGAGGGTCCTGAACCACCTGCTGCGTGACAGGGAGCAACAGTCACCCGTGCCTGATGGCACCACAGACCTGGGCCCCCGAGGCACATGACCCAGTGAGGGTGACCCACAAAGGTGACCACAGTCTTCTGCATGATCAGATGAGTCTGGGACTTTCACGTCCGTTTCTAGGAAAGGGAGCTGGGTGGAAGGCAGGATGACCAGAGCTAATTCGGTTTAGATGTTGTGATGATCTAGAACAGTTTCTTCTGGTACTTCTGGAGATATTTTGTAATTTTGTAATGTCCCTGCAGTATTTGTTATTCTTCTCAGCCCCTATCTATTTCCCAAGTTACTCTGCATAAAAGTTCTTGAAAACAATCAAAGGCTTGTGTGCTTATTTTCAGCAGGAGGAAGGGACTCTGGCTGGGGTGTATATTATTTTGCAGCTGGGCTGCGGAATGGAGAGAGAAAGCCAGGAGGGAGGGGAGATGAGGGCAGTCAAGGTGAGCTGGCAGGTCACGGGGACCCAGGAGAAAGGGAGGGGCCATGGAGTCCCCAGGAAGCAGACAGAAGCCGGTAGAAGACACCCCTACTCTTGCCCAAACATGGCAGTGCATGGATTGGAAGAAATGCTGTCAATGCAGTCACTCAAACAGCGGGCTCAGGGCTCTGCCTAAATTCGGGCCAAAAAGACACTCCTCCTACAGAGTGGTCCTCGGTCCCTCTCGAAAAGATTCCCAATTCTTCTCCTGGCCCCTTGTCAGAGGAAATAAATCATCTGATGATGTGTTTGCAATGTGGGAGCCAGGGCTTGGCTCTGTTCAGTTTTAAGTCACTACCCTTCCCAGGTCGCCAGTGGAACCTCCCTCCCATTGCCTGGTCGCCTTGGTCTGGTGAATTGGTCCAGCCTCAGGGCAGGAATGGATACATTTAACACCCCCTGTCTCGTTCCCCCAACGCCCCCAGTTGAGTTGGGAGGGCCATCTGGGTGTCTGGTTTGGAAGAGGAAGGCTAAGATCCCAACCCATGCCACCTGTACGGGACTGAGCTGGAAGTGTCCGTGAAGCCTACAGGCTCAGCAGCCTCCAGCTCTGTGGTCTCTGCTGGAAAACAGAGCTGGCTGAGCCACACAGAAAGGGGTTCAGTGGATCTGAGTGAAGACGATGGACCTCAGATCCATTGACCCTTTGTCACCTGGTAAGGCCTGGAATGAGCAACAGTTATCATGCATAGAGTTTTGTTGGGAAACTGGCCCATTACGGTACAGGTAATAATGTGAATAGAATTGTACCCATAAATCAATGAAGAAAAATACCGATTTGCCGAGGGCCAGCGCCCGGAGAGCAGCATCTGTGCTTCCTTTCTGTATCCCACAGGTCTTGGCCTACAGAGCAGGTGCTCAATTAACATCTACTGGCTGTGGTTAAATGAGGCTAATAAACTAAAGGCAGATTTACTGGGTACCCCAAACCATTATTTAGGCTTTTGTAATAACCATGTTTTCTGGTTTCTGTATTTGATACTTAAACATCTTGGGGCCTTGCTGACTCTGGAGATTGCCCCTCCCAGGAATGGGTCAAATAAAGAAACTCGCCTGCAAGCAAGCCTTTCATGTGCAGACCACCCAGTCAACAGCCCATACGATCACTACCTCCTTTACCACTTCCTCCCTCCAGGCCACTATCCACCTGCCCTTTCAGCCCAGGGCCAGGTACCAGACAACCAGAGACAGCCGTAGGTCCCAGAGTCCGCTGAAATTATTCAAGCTATTGCATCCCAAGCTTGCTCACTGCCTCACCCACCCAACCCCCTCCCGTGGCATGGGGTGGTGTGAGCAACAAACTATCTTTTTTTTTTTAAAGAGTTATTTCTTTTTAATTTTTTTTAAAGAGAGAGAGCAAGCGGATGGGGAGGGGCAGAGGGAGAGAGAGAGAGAATCTTAAGCAGACTTCATGCTCAGCTCGGAGCCTGATGTGGGGCTCCATCTCCCAATCCTGAGCTGAAATCAAGAGTCGGACGCTTAGCCGACTGAGTCATCCAGTCCCCCACAAACCATCTGTTCAATGGCAGTCCTCCCCTGACCTGTTGGCCTCACCATACGTGAATAATAATAAAGCCTACATTTTATTTTAATTTTTTTAAGATTTTATTTATTTATTTGACAGAGAGAGACAGAGAGAGAGCACAAGTAGGAAGAGCGGCAGGCAGAAGGAGAGGGAAAAGCAGGCTTCCCACTGAGCAGGGAGCCCGACGTGGGGCTTGATCCCAGGACCCTCAGATCATAACCTGAGCTGAAGGCAGACGCTTAACCGACTGAGCCACCCAGGCTCCCCAAAGCCTACATTTTAAAATTGCTTTGGAACCTCCAACAATAAGTCACAACAGAATAATAGCTGCTCCCCCACCAAGCACCTATTCTGGGCTGAGTGCTTAGATAACATTAATTCTAAGCACAACAACAATCACAAAGACAGGTATTATTACTTCTGTTTTATAGATGATAGAGCTGAGCCTCAGAAAGGTTAGGTCATTGACCCAAAGTGGCAGGGCTGCGGGGCGCCTGGGTGGCTCAGTCTGTTAAGCGTCTGCCTTCAGCTCAGATCATGATCCCAGGGTGCTGGGATAGAGCCCTGCATCGGGCTCCCTGCTCAGCTAGGAGTCTGGTTCTCTCTCTCCCTCTGACCCTCTCCCGACTCATGATCTCTCTCACTCTCACGCTCATTCTCCCTCTCTCTCTCTCTCTCTGATAAAATCTTTAAAAAAAAAAAAAGTGGCAGGGCTGGGATGTTTCAGCCTTGCCACAAGGAGGAGATGTGAGGTCCAGGATTGGGGTCCTGGTGCACATAATGGGGAAGTCAGGGGAAGGAACCTAAGGACCGTTTATTCGTCCATTCGGCAACCATTTCTTGAGCGAGATGTAGTGGCTAAGACTGCCGACTCCCGGACTCCATCTGCATGGACCAGTTAGTCTGGCCATGGAAAGCGAAGCTCTCTGTCCCTCAGCTAGCCTGTGCCAAGACTGATGACAAGAGCATGCAGGAGAACGTGGAGAGTGTGCAGGAGAACCCCGTGGCTGTCTGCCTTATCTCAGCTTTACCCTAACACAGGAACTGCAACCAGGGAGCTTGTGGTAGGACTGATCCCCTAACCACTCAATTCACCTTGGTATCCAGGTGCTGTTCCATTTCTGGGTTTCCTTCAGTGATGGAATTTTGCCCCTCAAAAAAAAAGGTGCGTCACCTCCTAGAATCTAGGATCTAAACTAGCTACAAACACGACGTTGGAGCTTTGAAAACTTATCTAGAAATAGAGTAGTGAGAACAACCATTTTTTAATTCCTGACCACAAACCAGAACTCCTTTACCAGGAGGACCATCTGCAGAGGGCAGGGAAAGGGCACGCTCAACAAGCCAAAGGTCCCAGAGGCGGCCCTGGGCGTCTGCAAGGCAGGAGGGCAGGCTCTTCTCATGTCCATATCCAACCACTGGCAAGACAGCTCCCTTCTTATCTTTATCCGTCAATGCCCTTCGGGGACTCCCAATATAAGCCTACATGTTAAAAGCAACTCCCCCTGGACACCCTGGAAATGCTTAACATACTTCAGACGTTATATTTACATCTTAATAGATGTCCTTAGGTCAGAGCTGCGGGGTCATCATAACTCTGGAGGGAAGAAATGAATTCCCACACTTGGCAGAGTATACAGAGGTCAAAGGGGACTGGAGGACCAAGAGGCCAAAATACAACTCACTGGGCAAGGGGGACAAGGTCAAGCTCACTTTCACTTGTGGGCAAACCATGAGATCACCTTCAAACAGAGACACTTTTTAAGAGCGAATTGTGCTCTATTAATCACTATGCAGAAAGAGAGGGCATAAGGGTGCCTGGGTGGCTCAGTTGGTTAAGCGACTGCCTTCGGCTCAGGTCATGATCCTGGAGTCCCAGGATCGAGTCCCGCATCAGGCTCCCTGCTTAGCAGGGAGTCTGCTTCTCCCTCTGACCCTCCCCCCTCTCATGTGTTCTCTCTCTCTCTCAAATAAATAAATAAAATCTTTAAAAAAAAAAAAAAAAGAAAGAGAGGGCATAAGCCAAGACCGTTCGTGCATACTGGAGTGTATGGCCCTCATCGGGAAAGCTTTTCCTCAGTTTCCCTTGCCCTTAGTAATTCTCTTTAGTCTGCCCTTCCTTATCTGATTGCTGACATCAGCCCCCTTTGGGTCTCAAGTATGTTCTCTTTTCCTAGTCCCTCCTCCATCAGTTAGATTCCTTGTGCTCCCCAAGGTGACAGGTGGATGATAGAAACTAACCCACACCCAGGTGTCGGAAGAGGCCCACAGCCAGCCCCTTCCCAGCAGCCTCTTCTCTTAACAGCACTTTCTAAAGACAAGGCTTCTGCGTGGGCACTCGGGGCATCTTGGGTTTCTCGGCTTGAATGGATCTCAAGCCAGAAAGCAGGAAGTGGGAAGGCCCGGGAGTGCAAAGGCTTCAGGACACTGTGCGGAGGCTGGGACCATCACACGCCCCCATCAGCTCTGTGAGCCTTAGGTTAACCAGCAACCACGTGTGGAGCTGGGCCCCGTCCTCACAGCTGTGTTTATATCTTCCAAACCCCATGGCGGAATCTGCACGTGGAGGGTAGACTCCAGGCCAGAAGTCCCAAGAGGTAGTGGGAGCAGGCGTGCTGCGGAGGGCGGGGCACTTCTCCGACCCGAGGTCTGCCCTGAGGTTCATGTCCCAGACTTCCCTTTGAAGTCATTTAAGACCCTGTCCCTGTGCTCTTGTCCAAGCCTCTTTGCATTTATATCTATTTCCTGCCAGTGTCACCTCTTGGAATAATTCATTCCATCTGTTTCCTGCATCACTGCCATTATTCCCACAGCCCCACCCTGGCTTTGTCATCACCCAGAATGTCTCCACCTCTGAAACCTTAAACTCCAAGAAACCACACTCCTAGCCCTCGCTGCCACCAGCACGGCTCTTGATCTTACAGGGGCCCCAAGGCCTGGCGCGGGAGGGAACGGGTTGAGCTGCGCAGAGGGGTGGGGTTTAAGGACCAGACAACCTGGCCTATTTCAATCGAGGGCCCGCCTCTGACTGGCTGGGTGACCTTGGGCAACTGACCTCACCAAAGACTTCACCTTCTCATCCACAAACTGGGGATAATAATATATACTGAAGCTGAATGGAGACATATACTGAGGCCCCGAGCACAAGTGCCTGCCTGTACCACGTGCCCACCCAAGGGGAGACCCCATATGATCACTCTGTTATGATCACTTCTCACCATCCTGCTACGGGCCCCGCCACGTCCCCTGGCCTCCCCTGACTTCCTTGCCTCCATAAGAGCCAAAATGAACTCCAGAGCTCCTGATGCTGCAGGACAAGGCCCCCCCACCCCTGCCCACACACCACCCTGGTGGGCAGAGAGGTTGCCCTAGGACTCTGTGTGCTCCTGGCAACACCCCTCCTACAAACACAGCCTCACCATCCATTTCTGCCCTGAAACCAGCATGACCAGTCTCACTGAGTCCTGGGTCTTGGCTTCCAGCAGCCCCACAGAAGCCCCAGAACGCTCAGGACTCCCCATCACCCACAAAAATCCCCAAACAGCCTTGTTTATCCTCCTTTGACCATTTCCCTGCCCAGTTACTGAAACCTTCCCACGGTGCAGCCCTTGGACCTCCCAGCCGGTCATCTAAAAAAAATCTCTAATTTTGTCAACCTCTACTCTGAATATTTCTTCCACTTTCTTCTTTTTGTTTTCATTGAAACCTGTTTCCCTTGCCTTCCCAAGTGTGGCTTTCTCCCTCCCCTTCTCATACAACTGGACTAAGGGTGCAGTAGGTATTTTTCTTTGCTCCTCGCTGCTATTTCCAGAACGTTCTCTCTCTCTTCTCTCCTCCCCATCTTGGACTCTCACATCGCAACTGCACACTTCTCGTTGCTAAGGGACATCTGCTCACCCTTCCCCTCTCTGTGCTCACTCTCGCTCTCTCTCAGTCTCCATTTCAAACTCCTCCTGACCTCCTTTCCTCTCTTGATTTCAACCTCCGCCCTGACGCACTTGAAATGTGGGCCAAACTGAGCTGGGCTTAAAATGCAAAATACACACTGGATTGTGAAGGCTCAGCATGGAAAAAAAAATAGAAATACTTCAATCATTTTTTTATAGTGATTACATATCAAAATGATAATATTTTGGATATGTTAGAGCAAATAAAATATATTACCATACCTAAATGAGTTTCATCTGTGTCTCCACCTATTTGTGTGGCTACTAGAAAGTTTAAAATTGCAGATGTGGCTCACATTCCATTTCTATTGGTTTTATCAATAATTGAAACCCTTTCTTAATCCCCATTTCAAGTGTCCGAGGTAATTACCACCTCTCCCGTCTTCCTGAGGGGGGCTCCCTCAAGAACTCTGACTCTGGTACTTCCTGACTGCACCCTGGACCCTTCCCCCCTCCCCCCACCCCTCTACCCCCCCATCTCTCCACTCCCCCCTCAGTCCTTCCTTCCCTCCTTGTCCCATTTACATTCCATGATTTGCGCTACTCACTTGCTAGACACACCCTCAATCCCCTGCCCCTCTCTGGCATCTCACACTTGGCAAAACTAAATCTGGTTAGAGCTAACTCTGCGTGCGACTCTGCATTTCCATCCACATAACTGAGCATAGCCGGAAACGGAAACCCATGCCACCATGCTTGCTGGGCTGGCTTAAAGCTCATGACCACTAGACCCATCCAGGAGGCTTGCTACCTGTTCCTAGGCCAACCACACACTCATCCCTGGACACCTGTCTCATCCCTCCTCCTCCATCTTTACTTTCCCAGTTGAGAAAACAGAAGCAATAAGAAGAGAGCTTTCCTTAGGGGCACCTGGGTGGCTCAGTCAGTTGAGCGTCTGCCTTCGGCTCAGGTCGTGATCCCAGGGTCCCGGGATCGAGCCCCGCATCGGGCTCCCTGCTCAGCGGGGAGTCTGCTTCTCCCTATCCCACTCCCCCTGCTTATGTTCCCTCTCTTGCTGTGTCTCTCTCTGTCAAATAAATAAATAAAATCTTTAAAAAAAAAAAAAAAGAAGAGAGCTTTCCTTAAACTCCCCCCATACTGTAACCACTGACCTGGGTCCAGGCCCTAGCACTTTGCCTTCCCTTTTGTCACTGGAGTCTAACCATCTGTGCTCTTGCCTGAGCCAACACCCCTGACTCACATCAGATTCCTTCTCGTACTTACTCAAGGACGTAATTCCAGCACGTCTACTTAGCCAGTGTTTCCCTCTGCACAGTATCACTCCATCAGCATAAACCATACTCTTTCTTCCATCTTAAAATAAACATCTTTCTTGACCTCCATTCCCCTCCATTTCTCTGTCCTCTTGAACAGCAGAACTTCTTGAAAGAATCATAGGTACCCACTGCATCCAATTCTTCTCCTCCTGTTCTGTTCTGAACCCACTCCATTTAGCCTCCTCCCGTCCTCGAAAGCAGAGTTTGCATTGGGTCTTCACCCTCTCTTTCAAGACAGACTTAATCCACTGCACTCTGGCTTCTCTCCCACTCCACTGAAATGGCTCAGCAGAGGTAATTGCTGGAAAATCGAATGTCCTACTACAGCTAGAGTGACCATCTTAAAATGGAAATCAGACCTTATCCTTTCACTACTTTGAAACCCTTTGCTGGCTTCCTATCGCCTCTGGAGACCCAAATTCCTATGGACGCTACAGAAGACCTCCCATGACTTGGCTTTAGCTTCAATATAATTAAGAATGTGGGCTGTAGAGTCAGTTAATCCTGACTCCAATCACTATATATTGAATGTCTGTATCCCCCCCAAATTAATATGTCGCAGCCAACGTGATGATAATTGGAGGTAAGGCCTGTGGGAGGTGATCAGGTCATGAGGGTAGAGTCACGAATGGGATCCGTGCTCTCATAGAAGAGAGCACAGATAGCTCCCTCTCCCCTTCCACTATGTTAGGACAATAGAGGATGGCCATCTATGAAGAGGCCAGCTAAGAGGGTCTTCACCAGACACGGAATCTGCCTTGAACTTGGACCTCTCACCTCCAGAACTGTGAGAAACAAATGTCTGTCGTTTATAGGCCACCCAGTCTGTGGTATTGCCATAGCAGCTCCACTGAACAAAGACACCGTTCCCTCCTAACTGTGAGCTCAGGCGTTACCAGGTCTCTGAGCCTTGGTTTCCTCAGATATCACTTGGCTCTAATAACAGGACTCATTTCACTGGTTGATGTAAGGATCAGATGAGCTCACACTTGTCAAACGCTTAGAGCAGTGCCTGGCCTAGCAGAGCTCAAAAAGTGAACGTTCAGGGCCTCCTCCCACTGTCCCTCCACAGCCCGAGCTCTGGGCTACCTCCCTTGACTGGGAAAGCCTTCTGTGCCCTTTCTAGCAGGCACACTGCTATCTGCCCTTCCATAGTTCACTCTCGCGGCTAGTCCTGCAGGATGCCTTCCTTCCTCCCCAAGGCAGACTTAGGGCTCCTTCTCTCCTCTATCTATACTTTGCACCCAATTCCATTAGAGCATGAATCAAATTATAACGCAGGACTGGTCTACCTGTCTGTGTCTTCAGGGGACTTTAAGTCCCTTGAGGGCAGGAACCATGACCTTTTATTTCTGCATGCACCAGCAGCACCATAAAACCTGCCATCTTAGGATGAAAGAAGTCACTGTTGCTTTTGTCTTAAACTCACCTCTTTAAGCATTCCTTCACCTGGTACTTATGGATTTGGTGAACAAGAGTATGTTGCACTCATTCAACAAGCAATGGTACCTGCCATACGGAAGACACAGTGCTAGGTGTTGGGAATATTAAGATGAATTTAAGGCAGACAGCATCTGCACTTGAGGGGCTTATGGTCCAGAGGGACTCAAGTGCACACAGCTGCAGCACAGTGTGAATGGAGGGGCTGACAAGGACCAAGAAGGCCAGGCCAAAGGCCTGGGAAAGAGACAGAGAGAAGCCGGGGCTTCTAGACTCAGGGGGCAGCAATCATGCTGTTTATTGTCTGACACCAGGAATCAACACCAGATAAACTTGGGAACGAGGTGGGAATGAAGCTCACCGTCCTAGAGACTGAGAACAGAGAATGTGGAGGAAGCAGGGTGCCTTGGGCAGGCCCCAGGGTGGAAGCAGACAAACAGAGGGATGCAACCAAACTTCTCCTAAGATCAAACATGGATGGAGTGCTCGGTATATATCGGGCACTGTTAAAAGGACTTGATGTGGAATAACTCAGGCAACCCTTACAATAACCCTGAGTCGGGGGCTATTAGCTCATTGTCTAGAGGAGGGGAAGCTGAGGCTAAGGAGGGGTTCGGGGCTTCCCAGCCAGCACGCAGCAGCGCTGGAGTTGGAATCCAGCCTGTCTGGCTCCAGTGCATGGTTTCACCACCATGCAATGCCAGCCCCGCAATGGAGAAGACAAGATCATTAAGGATGTTAAGTTTGGATTAGGTACCTGGGGCGAGCAAGGCTATATGTGCTCTGCACCAACCGTGTGGTCCAAACCCTGAGTGTCTTTCCCACCAGATCACCTCTAGGTAAGTAAACTTTGCATGTGGATCGATGTTGTGCTGGTCTACCGTGGGGAGAGCAGGGGACAGGCTAACCACAGTGACAGTGAAATGACAGAGGGCAGGGCCATGTCTCATGCCTCCTGGCACCTCTCCCTGCACATAGCTAGTGCAAAGCCCCTGTAGGGGGCCTGCAAATCACCTTTCTTATTGAAAGATGAGGATGAAAAAATGAGTGAATGAATGAATGAATGAGCAAGGGAATGAAGGCCAAGAACCACCTGAGCAGGGTCCCTGGGTGGGGAGAAGTGGGTGATGTGATGAGGAACAGCCATGCCCTGACTCAGCGCCCCTCCACTCAGGGCATGTCCTGCAGCTCCCTTCCCACGTGTGGTGCTGCTGACCCCACAGACCTCCTCCCAGCACCCCCACTCCAGAGTGTGCCAGGCCAGGGGACAGGTCAGCGCCATTCCCCTCAGAGCCATCCTCACTGCCCTCACTCCCTAGAGTAATGCCACATGAAACATGCCGTGGTTAAGGGGCTGGGGGCTTGGATGAAGGAAGGAGCAGAAGCTCCTTTTGTGCCCCCTTATGTCGGAAGGAGCCCTTGGGGCCTCTGGGCTCCTCTCACTCTTCCCTCCACAAGACACCAGCCTCCACCCAGGGACAATGAAACTCATCCCTTGGGGCGCCTGGGTGGCTCAGTCGTTAAGCATCTGCCTTCAGCTCAGGTCATGATCTCAGGGTCCTGGGATCGAGCCCCACATCGGGCTCCCTGCTCCGCGGGAGGCCTGCTTCTCCCTCTCCCACTCCCCCTGCTTGTGTTCCCTCTCTCGCTGTGTCTCTCTCTGTCAAATAAATAAATAAAATCTAAAAAAAAAAAAAAAAAAAAGAAACTCATCTCTTGATTCTTCTGGTGGCAAACCTCAGGAAGGCCCTTCGGAGCCTCCTGCTTCTGATCAGGGTAGGGAATGGACAGACTCACACATGCCCCAGAACAAGCAGCCCTCGGGATCTAGAACATTTCTTACAGATTCTACTATCTGGGGACAAGGACTAAAAGACTTTGTTTGATTTCCCCGAAAATCTAGGCTTCACAAGGGAGCCCACTAACCAAAACTCTGCTTTCTTTAGCAGAAGGTAAGAACCAGCCTTAAGATACCCTGAGAAGTGATGCGGGTGTTTCCTGGGAGACCCTGGGGGGACCGCAGTTGCTCCTGACCTCCTCCTCTTTTGCTCTCCTTCTTCCTCACTTCCCCAGGATTTACAAGGGACTCCCCAAAGGGCAGGGAAGTGAAATGTGTATCTAGAGTCTACTGTGCACAAGGTGCTTTACGTTGGTTATGTCACCTGATTCTCCCATGGCTCTTGTAAGGTAACATTATTCCCATTTTGTAGATGGGGACACTGAGGATTAGAAAGTCAAGGCCCCAGGGAAACAGATGGGCCAGTCAAAATAAGACACTTTACAGGATTTAATCAAGGAATATGGGCAAAGTGTGGCCAGGGTGTGAAATGCCCACCAAGGCTAGAGTGGTGCCATCTGGATGTGACCACCCCAGCCCCCAGGGTTAAGGAGGGGAACAGTTGCTGGAACCTGGAAGGAAAAAACCATGTGGAGAGGATGGCTTATAAGGGGCTGTGACCTTGGGTGGAGGGACACAGGCAGCCCAAGATGACCCCTTAAGGCAGGACCTGGGAGAATAAATATTCGACCCTCCCTGTCTTCCATACTTCTACCTCCTGTCAGGGCCGCTCCCCAATGGCCAACCCAGCGAGGCAGAGAGTGGGGTGAATGGTAGCCTGTGGGAATGGGGGAGGGGGGGCAAACACAAGACACCCTTGCACCGAGCCCAGACCAGCCAAACTTCAATGTCCAGGCTCTTGTCACCTCCCCAGGCTGTTCCCCATCTTACAGAGGGGCAGCCCATTGGGCAAGAGAGACCCAGGACCCAGCCTGGCCACCCGGTGACCACGACCACAGGTGGATGGAGCAGCGCTTTGCTCTGTGCTCTTGGACACACCCCCGAGAGCACCACGGTGCCGCACCCCTTAACACCTCGGCTCTCCTCCCGCTCCAGTGCCTGATTCTCCAACCTGTAGAGGGCGGTGACCCTCCGCAAAGAGGCCCCAGCCAGACCCGCCCAGGAAACCCACCCCTGACCTTGGGCGGCTGCCCGGCAGCCCTGAGCTGCGCCCAGATGAACCAGGGCAATCTGATTGATGAGAAGGCAGATGAGGGGGTTCCCCGAGGAGAATAATTGAATTTTATGGGGAAGGAACGCCGGAGCGGGGGCCTCGGGCCCTACACTCAGCAAGCAGCCTGGCTGCAGGCGCGGGGCGCAGCCCTGAGCATGTGTAACTCATTACCTCCGCGAGCCTCCCATTTGCGGCCGCCGGATGACGCCGTGAGCGTGCTGGAGTGTCTGAGGCCGCGGGGTGAGCATGACTACAATATTTTTCTGACACTAACACCTCTCTCTGGCCCTCAGGAAGGACCGTGGAGGAGCCAGGCCCAGCCAAACACCACCCACACCCCGCCCTCCGCCTTCTCCGCCTTCTCCGCCTCCTGGCGTTAGACCCAAGAGGCCTACAGCTATGCAGGCAGGAAAAGAAAGGCCACACGGGGGAAGGTGAGAGCAGAGGGGAAGAGGGAGGGAAGGGGGGGAGAGGGGCAAGCGGGTCCAGCTGGCGCCCATTTGGGTTTCTGTTCAAAGAGAGGTAGAAGTGGTCGAGGAGATCATAGGAGGCTGGGCTCGGGGACCTTGGAGGTCGCCTTCTGCCATCAGCCCTTCCATGCAATTCCAGCAAGACAGTTGGAATGGAAGCTATTCCCCCTGGTGGCACAGAGGGGAGGCCGCCCTGCCCTTGGGGCCTGCCCATCAACAGGGGGCTCCCATGGGGATGCTGACAGCTCAGACCCAAGGGAGGAGGCAGGGTCCTGAGACACAGCCCAACAAGGGGTGCGGGTGGGGGGGGGGCCGGGGGCGGGGAGGTCCCAAGACGTCCGGGAGCAGGGGCTGTGGGCGAGCGCCCTGCAGGATGTGGGGATGCACCATGCAGGAGCTGGGTGAGATGGCCTCTTATGGAGGGGACAGAGGAACCAAGGCAGGTAACAGCCCCTCCCCCTCCCCCTCACCTGCTACCGGAAAAAGAAGGGGAGAGATAAAGACAGGGTAGGAGGGAAAGAGAAGACAAGTTAGGAAAGGAGGGGGGGAGGGGGAGGGAGAGGAGGGGAGGGGGATTCTCAATGCATCACCTCCGTCCTCATGTCTTTAAAGTCCCACCTGCATTCAAGTCTGAGTCACACTTTAATATCTGTGCTGCATTTTTGCAACTTTGCTTCCCCAGATCCTAATAACCCCAGGGCCAATTGGAGACACCACCTCTCCCCCCCATCTCCTTTCCTTCAAGGGGAAAATCCTGGAAGGGACTCGGAGCCGCTGCAAGGCCTACCAGACGTTACCATTTAATCTACTCAGGGCCCATGAGGCGGCTCGGGCCTCCCTCCCTTTCCCCATCTCTGTCCACCCTCTGCTTTCCCATCAGCCTCCCTCTCCCCCCACAGCCCTTCCTCTCCCTCTCCAGGTACACTCTCCAGAGATGAGGATCAAAGAACAAAATCCTGGGGAAACAGATCCAATCTGGCTTGAATTTCCTCAAGTAAGAGCTCACTGGTTTCCTCTTAGAAGTGAAAGGGAAGGGGGGAAAAGTCAAACCAGAAACCCACGAGCTTAGGTGGCTGATTTCATCTCAACACTCTGGTCTCTCCGGATTCCTCACGCCAACCCCCCCCCCCCCAACCAATGCCTGGAGGCCAGATCACTGAAGAGTGGGGGAGACCAGACAATTTAGAGATCAGGCTTAGGATGTATTTGTTTTGCCACCTTTAGATTCCAAGAACCCAATGTCCATTCATTCATTCATTCATTCATCCAATAAGTAATGAGTGAGCACCTACCATGTGCCAGGCTTAAGAGACATCAGTGAACAAAACAGAGATACCTGCCTTTGTCAAGCCTATATTCTTCCCTCAAGGAACAGACAGTAAATATAAGCATAATAAATAAGAATTACATAGTGTGTTAGGGGGGAATAGGACTATGGGATAAAGGAAAAAGAGAAGCAAGGAAAGGGGCGGGGAGTGCAAGGGGACAGGAAGCCTAATGGGGAAGGTGATATTTAAGCAAAGACTTGAAGGAGGTGAAAGAGCAACCTTCTGGGGGGCAGAGGCCCCCGGTGAGTATGCCAGCAGGGTCAAGGTGAATGTCAGCAGCCTCCTTGGCTACTGTCAGCACCTGGGTTATTACTCTCATTAGGCGGGATGCTTTGTGGGCTTTCTCAGGACAGCATCATGTTCCAACTCAGGTTTTCAAAGGACCACACCCTGAATGCAATGACCAGGTCTGTTTTGATGCACAGAATTCTAGAACTGGACAGAACCTCACAGAGACCTCCCCTCTGCCCTGCCCCCATTTGGCAGACATGGAGGCCCAGAGAGGGATGTGACCCAGTCAGGTCACACGGCCCTGGAGGGCTGAGAGCCTCCACCTCACATCTTCCAACTTGTGTCCACACTGCAGGGGTGCCGGGCCTCGGGGAACCCCTGAGGACTCCTACTGGCAGGGCTCTAAAATTGTCCTCTGATTGGATCTCCTCCCTGCCGGAGGCCTGGAAGGTACAGTGGCTGAGACTACTGTTATTTTCAGTGCTTCTGGTCCAAATGGTCTTTTTAAATCAGGGGTGCAGAAAAAGAGACAGCATGATGATGTAAGGGGTATGAGGCCTGGTGACACTTCACACCCTTGGCCTCTCCCGGCCCTGGGGTCCCTGCCCTGCCCTGACTGGCACCCCAGGCTGGCCCTGGTGGTTCTCCAGGCTCCCCCACCATGCTATACCTCAGTTCTTTCTTGCCAAGCCAGTCCTCTTTCCTGAGGGGCTGGTAGGGAGAAGGCGAGATCAAGGGCGTGAAAACCAGCGTGGCCTCTGCTGACGTGGGAGTACTGAGCCCTGGCCAGTGACCCAGGCGTCCCGGGCGGCAGTAACCTGACAGAAACACTGGCCCGGCTTGGTGCTGACACAGCTGGTGACCCCTTTCCCCACCCTCCTCTCCCCTTCCAAAATTGTGTTCAGTCTTTAAAGCCTTTTCTGGAAAGGCTTCTCCTAACTTCAGTACAGTAGCCCCGCCTTATCCATGGGGGATACTCCCAAGACCCCCAGTGGACGCCCGAAACCACGGAGAGTACCACACCCTATGTGTACTATGTTTTTTTCCCTATATATACACACTGTGGTAAAGCTTAATTTATAGATCAGGCACAGCAGGAGATTAACAACAATAATGAATAATAAAGAGAACATTCATAACAATATACTGTAATAAAAGTTATGTGAATGTGGTCTCTCTCTCTCTCTCTCTCTCAAAATATCTTATTACACTGCACTCACCCATCTTCTTGTGACGTGAGGATAAAATGGCTATGTGATGAGATGAAGTGAGGTGAATGACACAAGGCCTTCTGATAACAGGTCAGAAGGAGGATCGTCTGCTTCCAGACCACAGTTCGGTGTGGAGAACAGACCGTGGAAAGTAAAACCACAGGTAAGGGGGGACTACCATGCTGACATGTATTTTTGCCTACTTTATGTTATGGGTAATTGTCCCCAGGCCAGTCCCTTCCACTGAGATCATAGCCCTTTGAGGGTAAGGATGGTTCAATTTCTCTTTGGAGCTTCCTTTGCACCCCACCCTTAGCTTGACACATGGTAGATCCTCAAAATATGTTTGTTGAATGGAATTCAGAGGAAGAGCTACAATGGTGGGCAGTTTACTAGGGCAGGGTATGGGGGCTTATCGGTCAGGAGCCCAAAGCTTGTCTCCTCTTCCTGCTGAGACTGTCCCGAATCCCTCCATCTCTGAGCTACCCAACTTCCCTTCCAGCACTCAGCACCTTGTGGGAGGAGAGACACAGTTAGAACAGGATGGGGAGGCATTTCTCTCTTTGAGTAATTTTGAGACAAAGGCAGCTAGCAGAGTGGAGAGAAAATATGGTGCTTGAAAGAGCCTTGAGAAAGGCCTGCCAAGTGGTTAATTTCTGTCAACTTGACCGGTCATGGGTGCCAGGTGAAACAGCGTTTATGGGTGTTTCCAGATGAGACCAGCATTTGAATTGGTGGGCTCGGTAGAGCAGATTGCCCTCCCCAGTGGGAGTGGGCCTCATCCAATCAGTTGAGGGCCTGAATAGAGCAAAAGGCAGAAGAATTTGCTTTTTCCTCCTGCCTGCCCGCGGAGTTGGGACATAGCATGTCATCTTCTCCAGCCCTCAACTGCAGTTTACACCATTGGCTCCCCTGGTTCTCAAGCCTTCTGACTCAGATCGAATTATACTACCCACTTCCCTGGATCTCCAGCCTGAAGTTGGAGATCGTGAGACTCCTCAGCTTCCATAATCACGTAAGCCAATTCCTCATAATAAGACTTTTTATATACATATATATCCCCTTGGTTCCATTTCTCTGGAGAACTCTGACAGCCTGTCTCTACCTAACTGGCCATAAGTCTTTATGAGACTCTTCTGTAAACTTCATTCTATTCAGCTTTGAAGTGGGGACAATGCTCTCCTCCCCTGTGCTCCCTGCAAAGAGGAGTGTGTTCATTCTTGTAGCAAGCATTTATTAAGCACCTACTAAGTGTCAAGCTCTGGCTACACAGGATACAGTCTGTTGGCAAGGTGCTTTGGGCTCCTTCGGAAGAAGCATCCGTTGAATTTCCAGTTTTAGCAAATAACCAGTTCCCAAAGATGCAGTGGGTCCCCGGGATGCGGAACTCCTTCCTGTGGGCGTGATCTGGGGCCTCAGACCCAGGGGGAGGATGAGCACCTTGACGAGGTATGTTCTCTCCTCACAAATGCTTTGGGAAATGGACTGGGGGGGCTCCTCGCCTGAGCAGGTCTGGACTCACTAGCTCAGATGCCTTTGCCTGGCCCCAGCCTGACCCACCCGGAGGAGAGGAAGGCAAAGAGCAAAAAGCCTGCCCTAGGAGTCAGGACACTCAGTGCTGGAACGCCTCTGTGACTGACGGGCTGTATGATCCTTAATCACCAGCTCCACCAGCTCATCTGTGAAATGGACACATATCTTGCAGGTCACACAGATTTGTAGAGACGCAGGAATTAAAAGACCTTTCAAAGCCTGAAATTCCACATAGGAAGTATTAGACGGGCGGTCACGACAGCCCAGGGGCAATGCCAAGGTCGGGTAGGGAGGCGGGGCCGGCCTTGTAGTGTAAGACGAAGCCAGAGGCACTCACCATCCTCACATAGGTTCAGCTTGGACAGGCTCCTGCCATCAAAGGGCTCCTCAAAGATGGAGCTGGTGTCCCGGTCGCTCACGGTGTGCAGGTACATGGCTTTGTTCTCCATTCTGACCTGCAGCAGCAGCAGGAAGAATAGTGAGGGGAGAGGAGAGGGAGGAAGGAGGCAGGGGAGAGAGAGAGAGAGAATAAACTATAGGCGGACACAGAAATGAATGTGCAGAGGGGCGCCTGGGTGGCTCAGTCGTTAAGCATCTGCCTTCGGCTCAGGTCATGATCCCAGGGTCCTGGGATCGAGCCCCACATCGGGCTCCCTGCTCCGCGGGAAGCCTGCTTCTCCCTGAGCCTGAACACCCGAAGCCTCTCATCGACAGGTGCCACCCACTAGGTCTCCCAAGTCCCCGCCCAACTTCCTTGGTGCTTCGGAAGGCCGAGGCCCTTTGGACCTTTCTGATCATGGGATCCATCCATTCGTCTCAACAGCCCTTGGCTGGGGCCAGAACCTGAGGCAGAGGGGCCCTAAAGGCCATGCTTGGTGAGGCCTGGAGGAGCTGACCCTCCTGACCCCCCTGGAATGATTTCCCAGCCTCTGGAGCTTTGGACACTAATATTAGAGAGCCTTGGGCTCCCACTCTGTGTTGGAAATGTGCTGACATGTTCCAAAGGAGCTGGGTGCAGTGGGACCACGGCAGGGATTCATCGCCCAGCCAAGCCCAAGGAGCAGGCGGCCTTGGTGGAGTCCCCCGGACACTAAGACCTGGGCAGCCGGAGACCGGGGGACGGGCCGGTGTCTGCATGGCCTCCTGAAGCCGGATGGCTGGGGCTCTGGGTCTACGCCATGGTGTTCCGGGAATGTACCCATTCACTTGGGAAAACGGCATGCTATTTGAAGTAAACCAGCACCATTTCCATAAGTGCATACAACGCCATCCCATTTTGTAATATGTACACGTGTCCTGAGGACGTGACAAGAAAGATTATATTTGGAGATGTTCCGGGTTGCTCTTTATCAGAAGACTCTGGTGGGGATTGTGGGGATTTTGTGCTTATTTTTGTTTGCTGGATATTCTGGGTTTTCTACAACGTGTTTGCATTCTTTGTGTAATAAGGAAAACCTACTTTGTGAGCCAAATTACAAAGTGTTTATTTACATAACACACTTGCTATTCTCTTTCTTACATATATGCTCGGTGATTTGACAAATTACTTTCTAATTTCAGCTCCGTTCCAGCCATAAATTTAGCTTGACCTTTGGTCCTGATGCTCTTGGACGATCTGGATATTGAACCAGAAATCCACTTTTAAAGAGCAAATTCTCTGGAAGATAAAAGCCCCTGGGAGGATGGCTGGGTCCCAGGCCCGGTGTGGAGCAAACTCAACTCTGAGACCCAGAGAGCCGAGCCAGGGGTCTACCACCTGGGAGGGGATGACAGGGGCCTGGCAGGTGGCATGGGGTGGGATGGGGGGCACAATGCCTGAAGGGAGCAGCCAATCAGTTCCTCTTCGGAGGCAGTGGCCACGGGGGCCTCGGCATCGTGTCAGGAAATAGGGATAATGAAGGAGGAGCCTGGCTGAACCACTCTGGCAGGCAGAGCAGAACCTAAACCCCTTATTTTCATGGCTTGATGTTAGTCTCCAGAGACCTCTGACATCAGGGCTGAGAAGAGGTCGGAAGTGGCTAGTTGCCATACAACTGTCCTTTTGATGGCCCAGGAAGGACGGACAGGGGCTTCTGCTTCAAGTAACGAGATGCCGCGCGCCCTGCGCACAGGTGCGCACATGCGCACACGCACACATGCATGCAGGAACGCACGGGCAGGGTGTTCACAGCTTCTGCGGGCCTTTCTTCCAGCCTGCAGGAGAGGGGGGCCAGGGGAAGCCCACAGCCCTGCCAGGATCTCCCCTCCCTGCCCCAGGGCTTCCCTGGAGCCCCCAAACCTCTCCCACCCAGCTTCTCTGCTGCCGTTATGTCCGGTTTGCTAACCTCCCAACACCCATGCTCCATCCAAGTCCTCCACCCACTATGAGCTTCTAGGTGGGGCCCCCTGAGCGATTCCACTGCTGCTAAGCTGCAGGGTACCCTCCCTTGTTTCACAAGCACTAAGTGCAGCACCCCTCCCTCTGGCCTCCATCCTGGGGAGCTGCAAAGCAGGAGGCCAGTGTCTCTTCTGCAAGCGATAATCCTGTCTCTGCCAAAGGCAACAGGCGCTGTTTCCCAGAGGTCACACAGGCCTCTGGGCAGGGCTCGATGGGGTGCTTCCATGCTGGCGGTGGGGGTGTGGAGATGAGCTGGGGCCAGGTTAGCCCCATCTTCACTTCCACCGTCCCCTCTGCTGATCAGCTCCTGGATCAGAGCTGGAATGCATGGCTTGTTATCTGGAATGTGTCTGTAAGGCGGCCCCTCTTCTACCCCCTCCCCACCCCGGGGCTGGTGGAGCAGCCTGGGGAGGCTGTTGAGAAGAGAGGCCAGGGCGGAGCAGAGGCCAGATGTGAGTGAGATGAGATTGGAAGTGCTCAGCCAGCTCTGCTAATGTTTGTTACTTGGGAAGGAAACCTAAGAATGTTCTGTCTGCCCCAGGTTTTATTTCGAGCTGTTTTTCTTTCTTGGGAAATGAGGGACAGGAATTTGAACGCTTCGATCATTGGTCTTACAGCCGTTGGGGCCAAGTTTGTGCTCTCAAGCAAGGTGCAAACTCACTGCCAAGCGTGGTGATAATAGAGATGATCTGCACCTCTTGCGCGTGCACACGCCCCATTTTCATCCAGGATCTCTCTGCCCTCTCAGGACCACTGTGAGGGGGCAGGTAGCATCAGTGTGTTGTTCCCACTTTAAAGATAAGCCAATCTAGGCCCCAAGAGGCAAGAGCCAATGATATCAGGCAAGGGTAAGGCACCAGGGAAAGGCGTCCCACCCAGGGCACTGACCCAGCCACAAGGCTGCTTCGTCCAGAAAGCATGTATCAGTCCCTCTCAGGGATTTAGGGTCCCAAACCAGGCAGTGAGGAGGGTCAGTGGGGCCCTGGGGCCAAGGAGAGGATCTGAGAGCTGGAAGGGAGGGGACCAGGACCACAGAAACATGAGCAGGGTGTGGATGCCAAAGTGACATACGGAGAAAGCTCGAGGAGCTTGGACTTTTGTTTCAAGTCAAAGAATGGGGCCTTGCTCCCCTAGGGACGGGACATCTTACTGGCCTCTTAGGGATGTTTTGATGCCACATTTTAGAGCTGAAGCACTCACATATCCATAGCTCCACCCCAGGCAGTTCCACATAGGCCTATGGGGGGGGGGGGTGGGGAGCTCAGAGGACACGGGTCCTGTCCTGGAGCCACTTCCTACTACTCGAGACCTGGCCCAATCCGCTGAGCTTGTTCATCACCTCTATGAAGGGGAGAAGCGCATCTGCCAACCACTCAGTTATGGGTAGCCTCTGGTGGAATAGTGCACAGGGAAGGGCTTTATGAGCAAAGGTACACAGCGAGTTAGTGCTGGGAGTCCGGAGAGAAAAACCCCCCAACCCCGGCATCTTCTGATCCTGCCAAGCAGTTAGGGGAGGGGCGCCGTCTCCAGGTTCCTGAGGCTTCCCTCCTGCCAGTCAGGCCCAGAAACAATGCTCTTCGGGGTTCCCTTTGCAAAAAGCAATCGTGAATACAGAGCAGAGCGAAATCTGGACCCTTACTCACAAGTCACTCTGTGGGCAGCAGAAGGACTGGATCGATCTTCCTGCTGAAGGTAGCATGAGCCTCACCTGTTGCTGCAGACACAGTGTGTCTGGGTTCCAGCATCTAATTCTGCAGGGCTCCCATCTTCTCTTTGAATCGCATAGCTTTAAACTCATGGAAACCAAGTAAAAATCAGGGGGCCCTCTCCGCTAACGGTTAACCTAAATCAAAACCCAAAGCTGGAAAGGTGCAGATGTTAAGCTGTCCCTTCACACGTCCCACCAGTGGCAAGCTCGACTGTCCACACACTTCACACATGCAGAGGGACAGTCACCTGCACCATCGGCTGCCGGCATCGGCTCCCGAGCTGTGACACGAGCCAGGCAGAGTGGATCCCCACTGGCCCACAGCTGGAACCTTCCCACCTGGCGCTGCGCGCCCAGGCTCCGCAGCCTGAGATGCCCACCCGCAGCGCCCTGCTCCGCCGGCCACATCCGGGTCCCCCACAGCGGGGGGCGGCTGCCTCCGGGACACTGTGCGCAGGTGCTAGGACAGAGTTAGTGCCAAGACTTACCTGAGCGCCCCCGCCGAGGCTGCAGAAGCGCGGGTCTCCTCAGTTCCCGGCCTTCGCCATGGTGACCGAAGAGCTGGCCGCTGTCACCGCACTGAGACCCAGGCAGCCCCGCACAGCTTGTCCCCACAGCCAGCCAAAGCCAGACGGAGTCATAGAAAGAGGCTGCCCCGGTGCTCAGTGACTTGTCTCAGGGGTCACTCCTCCAGGAGGGTCAGCGCAGGAGGCAAGACTCGACCTTGGGCCTGACTCAGGCCTGTGGCTGCGGAGTCCCCGTGCTGGTGCCTCGCCTCAGTCAGCCACAGGCAGCGCTCGGGAGATGTTCTGTGGAGGCACCAGCGGCTCTGCTAGATACTGAGATGTGAACTGCAGCTACTCTGGCGGTCTTTATAAATGCAAAGTTCTTGGAGCGATCGCCGAAGCTCCCTTGGGGTCTGGAACACATCCCCCCTCTAGTGGCCGATCTCAGCATTACAGCCCCCCCGGTTCTCCCAGAGCCGTGAAGTCAGCCTCCTCTTGGGACTCCACACACCTCACCTAAAACCCCACGCAAAAGAAATTTTTGGAAAGCTTCTACAAGAATGGCAGCTGGACCTGGCTCAGGAGCCACACAAGAAACCAGTCTTATAAACTTATTTATAGGGCCGAATTTGCTTTGTTCAATTCACTCACCAAACTTGGCTTAGAATTAATTTCCGTGTTTTTCTGAAGTCACATCCACCCCCAAAGGCCACAGATTGGCCACACTGGAGCTATTCAGAAGAGTGTTCGGTGAGTGCTGAAGGAACTTCGCAAAGACAGTCCCAAAGCCCCTCAGGAACGAAGCCAGCATCGGGGGAGCGTTCTCAATGCGCGAGGGCCAGGGGATAGAGGAATGAGGAAGACGGGCTCCCTGTCCTCAAGGGGGTTGCAGTCCAGGATGAGCGGTGCCCTCAGGGTTTGCACAAATAACTGTAAACCTAAGTGTGACCGAAAATATTTTCAAAAAGCGACCTCGCCAAAATGTTAAGAGAGCAATTACATTCAGATTGAGGTGGCGATGGGGAAAGGGGTCAGGAAAATTCCAAAAAGTTTGAGCCACTGGCCGGCACTGTGCGTGTACAAGGACATCCCCCCGCCCCCCGCCCCCCGCCCCCTGAGGACAGAGCTCTGAAGGTAATGGTCATGAAGACACCCCCATGGATTGGTTAAAAATTCAGACTCAGTACTAGAGGGTCAGACCTCGTACAAGAGGGCAGTTTGCCAGGGCTCAGCACTCCCCACAGTGCTGCTGCCAACCCACAACTGAGTCAGAAGTGTCTTCGTCATTTTCAGGGACTGAGCCTCCTGACCATCTCTGGGAAGCAGCTCCAATATGAGGCTCCATTTCACCGAGGGAAAACACAGGAGTGGTAACAATAATAAAATAGCAAGGGGTTGAGACGAGGAGCGGGAGGAGGAGGACGAGAGGCAGGAGTTTAGGGGGAGGGGAAGGGGAGAGGCAGGAAGTGGAGGAAAACACTTCAGAGTCTATACCATGTGCTAGGCAATTCGAGTGCTTTCCATATATTAACTCATTTCACACTGACAACCCTGTGAGGTAGGTCCTGTTACTAGTCCCACTTTTAGAGACAGAGGCACTTAGTAACTTGTCCAAGGTCAAGCAGCTTACAGTGGCAGAACTAGATTCCGCCCTAGACAACGTGACCCTTTGGTTTGGGCCCTAACCGTGCCCCTGCACTGCCTCTCGTGAAAAAGTGTCCTTTAGTTACCCAACATCCCCAGGAATGCAATCTTAAAAACAGCCAGAAATGTGCTCAGCATGTTCTGTCCAGGGATCTGTGCACCTCGGACCCACAAGTAGGCACAGAACCGTTAAACTCTATCATTTCAGGAGGAACAAAGCTTATCCTTTTAAACCGAGTAGCTTCAGGCAAAGGGCCATTTCTCCCTTTTGTTTCCGGTTCACCGCACTTCCTATAATGATAAGATTTGTCCATATGGTTGCATGTACAGTGGTTCCTTCTTTGATTTTTATCCATTATATGCAGAGACCACAATTTGCTCATTCACCTGTTGAAGGGCATTTGGGCTGTTTCCGATCTTTGTCTATTATGAGTGGAGCCACCCAAACAGGCAAGGGCACATTTGATAGTGAAGTATAGGAATGAGCCGGAGGCTGGGTTTTCTAGTGGGTGAGAGTCCTTCGGGCAGCTGGTAGTTCAAATGACACCTTCTTGTCACCTAAAATCAGAATGGTCCAAAAATTGGCTTGTTTCCATTCAGTCACAGAAGGCATTTATAATAGGCATTTTTTCCCCCAGACGGTATTATGAAAATGTGATCGCGTTGAAAGAGAGTTGAACAGACTTTTGAAGTAGCTCATCTCTGGCTGTGGGAGCCAATCAGGCACGCCTGAACACAGTCCATGTGCTCAAGTGCTTCCTGCTTTCTTTGAATGATTTCATTTGATTGTCCCAGTGACTCTCTAGGGTAGAGATGGGGAGTGATCATCCCCAGTCTCCGTATGGAGGAACTGAGCATGTTGAAACTGAACGGCACGATGCTGGGCTCCTGGAGACAACATCCACAACTGTCTTTGACCTCCAGAGCATCTACATCTGCAGGGATCCTTTCCGTACATTCCGTTATTCATTCAACAAACATCTGTTGTTTACCGTTATGCAATGTATTCCAAATCTTCTTACGAACATGAATTAGACCCAGCCCCCATCCTTCAGGATCTGGCCCAGGGGGAGAGGAGGCACTAGAGTGGAGAATCACAGCCCAGCACCCCTCAAGGGGCTCCTCGTGGCTTCACATCCTGCTTTTGTTGGATGAATTGCAAAGCTTCATCCTCAGGCCTGACTTTGTTTCCCGCCCCCAACAAGAATCTTTCTAAAAAGTCTAACACACCTAAGGAAAAATGCACACATCTTTATCACCCTGCATATTAAACTGCATAGACCTGGTAAAACCACATCTGGATCTGGGTCAAAGGCAGAACACTGCAAGCACCTCAGAAGATCTCCTTGTGCCCATTCCACTCCCTAACCCTCCCACCCACCAGGGAACCACTACGTCACATGCCCTCACCATAGATGATTTTGCCTGTTCTTGAATTTCATAGAGATGGAATCATGCACCATGTGTCTGGCTTCGGCATCGTGTGTGAGATTATTCCCTTTGGTTGGGTCTAGCAGTTCATTCCTTCTTGTTGCTCTAAGTGTTCCACTGTGTGACTCTACCATAATTAATTTGTCCTTTCCACTGTTGATGGTCATTTGGGTAGTTTCTAGTTTTGGGCAGTTACAAAGAGTCCCTCTATGAACATTCTCGTGCATGTCTTCTGGCAAACGTATGGGCGCCTTTCTCTCGGGTCTATCCCTTGGATGGGAATTGCTGGGTCATAGGGTGATGTGGTGTTCAGCATTAGCAGATAATGCCCACGAGTTTTCCAGAATGGTTGTACCAGTTCACCCTCCCTCCAGCAGCACATGGGAGTTTCAGGGGCTCCACATCCTCACCTGCATTAGTAATTTCATCCTGAACATTCTATCCATTCTGGAGGGTATGGAGAGTCATCACACTAAGGTCTTAATTTGCATTTTCCTGATGACTAATGCAGTTGAGCATCTTCAACTATGCTTAGTCATTCTAGTATTTTTTACCTGAGATCTGAGTCTGTCATTCCCGCTGTCTATGCATCTCCATGGACACCAGCAGGCCCCTGCCTGGTGGATTTGCGTGGACGATTCCATGTTCCTGGAATGGCTCCTCCAGATGTTTGCAAGGCTAATTCCTTTGCGTCCCTCCCACCGTTTCTCCAATGTCATCTTCTCAGTGAAGCTAACCCTAATGATCTGGTTTCAAATTGCTGTCTACCCCCCAGCACACCTGATTCTCGTTACCCTGTTCCACTTTCTTTTTCTTTTCCATCACCCTCATTGACTTAACTTACTACATAATTCACTATGCTTGTCAATGATTACTAATGTATTGTTTATGGTCTGTAGAAGATCAGCTCCATGAAGGCAGCTCACTTACGCCTCCCAAAGGCCTAGAACAGTGCCTAACACATAGTAAGTGCTCAATAAATATTTGTTGGATGAAGATCTGGGGAAAGTGCATCCTAGGTCCTCGGAACAAGGACGTCCTAAGGCCCCAGTATGGAAACAAAGTGGACATTCTGGAGGTCCAGACAGGAGGCCCGTGTGGCTAGAGCACAGAGAATGCAGATGAAGGCAAAGAGCCAGGGGGCCTGAATCTTATTCCGGTAGAGCTAGAAACCCAGTCTGTTGCTCTTCCTATATGTCTACCTCTTCTCCCAGGGCGAACAAAGGTCTGCAGTGCATATTTATAAGGTTTTCATGTTATATCTTCACTCTAATTTGCTATTTCTTTAATTTTTAAAAATTTTTAATTGTACTAAAATACACATGACATAAAATAGACCATCCTAACCATTTTTAAGCATACAGTTTAGAAGCACGTTCACACTGTTGTGCAACCATCACCCCCATCCATCTCCGGAACTCTTTTCATCTTGCAAAACTACACTAACTGGACTAACTACCCACTAATTAACTACCCACTGAACACTAACTCCCCATTTCCCCCACCTCCTGGCCCCTGGCAGCCCCTACTCTACTTTCTGTCTCTACAAATTTGACTGTCTAGTGACATTGCTATTTCTTCATTTGTGGCCTGCTTTACAAAACATATATTCTTAATTTTTGCCTTTAGAATTTTCTGTTTCTCTAGTTTCTAACTCAGTGTATGTGAAGTATAAATATTTCAAAAACAGTTTTTGTCCATTGTTCACAAACCAGCGTTCATCTTTTTCTGTTGTTCAGCTTTGCAGGAATATTCTGGTGAAAAGTATGTCATCTCTCAAAACCCAGAATTTGGAGTTGCTATTCTTTAAAAGTAGCTACTGTTTAATGATACAATAAATCTCATCAACTTAGGGCTTGTTAAGGAGATAGTTTTGGTAAAAAGTGGTTATTATACACACAAAATGATATCAGAATTTGGCTTTTGTGGTTTTATAACATTTTGTTTGATCAATAATATAAAGGCTTTCTGATTTGCCATCTTATTGTTTATCTCGAATCACTCATCTGATCTCAACTGAAACCCACCAATCACCCCAGCCACCTGCCCCCCTGCCCCCTGCCAACAAGAGCTAAATGTGAGGGAGGGAAGACATATCCAAAGAATGGGGCTTCCAAGTCAGAAAACAGCCCAAACCTCTGGGAGAGTCTACACCTGATCGGCTTTAAGTCATTCCTGGTGATTTTTAGTTCCTCCTCTGTAACTTCCTATACCTTCCCCCCAAAATAATTATGCATACTTTATTAATTAGGAAAAATACAATAACCTCTTAAAAAGATAACTCAGACATTGTAAGGCTGAATTAGGGACAATGCCCTAGATTTAAAGTGTCAAGTCCAAACTTCAATCTGATCATTCCTGGTCGCATGTCCTTGGACAAATCACCAAACTTCTCGATCTCAGTATTCTCATTAGGCTTAAAGATAATCATCCCTTATCACAGTGTAGTTGTGAGGATCAGATGGGATAAGGCAGATACTGTGTCATAAGATGTCCCTAGGAGTGCCCTAAAAAAGGATTCTCTGGTCAAAGCAAAAGCACTTTTTAACAGGACTATTTACAGGACTTATCGGAGCCTTTAAAATGCTATTGAGCACGGTGACTCTCCACAAGGGTGGGGGAAGGGGGAATGTAGTATTAAGGCTTTTCCATTTTTAACTGAATACAGAGAAGAAGGCTAGTATTCCACAGGATGCACTGAAGGAAATTCTGAGCTAAGTTAGTCAAAAGACTTGTTTACTATTTAAACAAAAACAAATTTTAGAAAACTGGAAGGCCTTTCCTCTGAGTGCCAATCAGTGGAAGATGTCTCATGCTACTGGAGTGTGGGGAGGAGCCATTTATTCTGAAAGGACAATAATACAATCCTGCCTGTCACTTTCCTAAGGGAGGAACCAGGTCCCACTTGTCATCATCTTCCTGTCCTGCAGTAGAGCCCATAATGTCTGTGAGTTACAGGCCCAAAGCAGAGGTTTCACTTCTTTGCTCAAGGCCAATGGCGGCCCACTCAACCCTGTTTTCTTGCACCTTGACCCTCATCCCCCTTTCTTTTTCAGCACTGGGGCCCCTCCCTTCCCAACCCTCCCCACCTACCCCCACCTACTGAGACTTCACCCACTGCCTACCCTCCAGCGCTATCTCCCGGGACTTTCCGACACAGCTCACGCCTCAGGGCCAGCCCAAGCCCTGTCCCTCTCCTGGCACCGTCTCCACTGACTGGGCCTCTTCTTTCAAGGACCATTGGTTTCAGGGACTGCTCCATCTGCTCAGGTGCCTGAACAGGGTGCTTTAGGTTGCTCTGAGCTCACTGAGGTCGGGGTTCATGTGTTATACTCTTGCACGCCCCCTGCCCCCAGCATGGAGCCCACTGATAGGCCCAAAGCAGGTGACAGATCAACACTTACTGATTGGTGACGGGGACATTAGGTTTCAGAGATGCCGGGTGGAGAAGAGACTGGATTCCCAGGCAGGACAGCCAGCCTGGTCTCCCAGTTCCACCACCCGCACCCCCCCCACCAAGCATCGTGGGTACGGACAAATCACTAGACGTCTTTGAATCTTCGTTTCCTCATCTGTAAAACCAGGTTACTGCTTCCTGGTCTTCCCATCTCAAGGGTTATTACAAGGAAGAGGAATGTTGAAAACTCAAAGCACTTCACCAACGTTAGCCACCGTTAATATTTTTCACAGTTGACAGCCCCTGACAAATGGAGTATTCATGGCAATGTGGTTCTTTCTCTAGTGTCCAGCTGCTGACAGCTGGTGCTGAGTCTAAGACAGTGGGAACAAGAACCTCTGCCTTGCAGAGTTCCTGCTCCTCATGCATCATGGAATCCACCCAACCATCTGCTTCATCTCCATGTGCTCGGCTCATTTTCATTCATTTCCCAGAAGGTGTGGGGATGATGAATTATAAGAGACAGCCCAGGTTTTCTGACGCTGGTCCAGGGTTGGAGGCAGCAAAGATGGTGAGCCCTCTCCCCATCATGTGCACAGGCCAGAGACCCAAGGGAAGGGCTTGCCCGGACCTCTTTCTGTTATAAAATTTTAATGACCCAGGGTACTCGAAATGGGTCATATAGTGAGAGGCTCCAAGAGGATCTGTCCTTGAGCTGAGATGATGTAAATTTTTTTGGGAATTGGATGATGAAGTAATTTTAATGTGAGCAATTTGTAATTTGTAGCCAGACATGTTCATTCAAGTGAATCATAAGAAACTTCTTAAAACAGAGTGAGAATGTGGGCCAAAACTCCGAAGAAAAGCTTTAGTGGAATAAATGTACCACAGACAGCAATGTTAGAAAAATTCATCTGCTCACAAACAAGATAGGAAGTAACAGGCTTCTCAGGGGTGTGTAAGAAAAATCTAAGACTTTAGGTGACTGAGGTTGATGTGAGAGTTGAGAGAAATGGCAATTTTAAAACTTAGGCTGTATTAATAGAAGCATGGTGAGCAGAAAAATGGAGGTGACAAAGTTCTTGCAGTCTGCACTGGTGAGCTTACACCTGGTAAATTATATTCAGTTCTAGGTGCCTCTGATTGAAAAACTAAGTCCCAGCTTGGAGGTTGCCCTTGTGGGTGACCAGGGACATGAAGGGTCCAGAAACCAACAGGGAAGAACAGTGTTTAGCCCAGAGCAGAGCCAGTCAAGGGGACATGATTTCTGTTTGCAAATATATCGAGGGCTGTTATGGGGAGCAGTGTTAGGATTTTTTTTTTTTTTAATCATAGTAGAGAGAGAGGCAGACTTGCACTCAACATATAGAAGCTCTAATTCCCAGTAGAGCTGTCTGGATCTGGGTGTCTCGGCTGATGAGTGCAAACTCTCCACTCACATTGTTTAATCAGAACCTGGGTAGTGTGCACCAGCCAGAAGTACCGCAGCGGGGTTTTCTACATCAGGGGACTGGTTGGACCCAATGACCTTTGATATCTCACCCAAGTCTAAGAGAGCCGTCACACAAAAATTTTCTCTGCCTTAATAGAAAATAACTTACAACCAATATTGCTGCTTAGATTACTTAGGTTGGGGGAGAAAAAGAGCATTCCATGCACGCTCTTCACATTAAGAACTAAGAACAGGAAACATTATACTCAGTAAATTTAATAAGTAATAATAATAAAGATAATTTGGCTGCGTATTATGCCAGGAGGAGAGAAAAGGAGAAAGAAAGAAAGATGGAGAAAATTTGAGAAAGAATGATGGAGATAAAGGAGAGGAAAACAAGGCAGATCAATAGAATAAGAGAGGAAGAGGGAGGAAAAGAGTGAAGGGCCAGAATCTGAAGTGATACAACATTTTCCTTTCTTTTTCTGCCTTCTTGAAGCATGATACATATCATGACTAGCGCAAGATGGAGCTTTTCTTTTTCTAACTTAGATTTTACATTCATCAAAGATATGTATGCATTTTTTTTTTTTTAAAGATTTTATTTATTTATTTGACAGAGAGAGACACAGCGAGAGAGGGAACACAAGCAGGGGGAGTGGGAGAAGGAGAAGCAGGCTTCCCGCGGAGCAGAGAGCCCGATGTGGGGCTCGATCCCAGGACGCTGGGATCATGACCTGAGCCGAAGGCAGACGCTTAACGACTGAGCCACCCAGGCGCCCCGGTATGTATGCATTTTAATAATCTTTTCAAATAATCTGTTCAAATAGTCTTGCATCAAATAGCTCTACAGGCTTATTATGGAAGCAGAAGCTCCTAAACTCTCATTCCCATGTCCTATTTAACCACAGGCATCTGTTTCAACCCTTAAACAGTTACTTTTTATATTTATTTCCACATTTCTAAATAATGCAGTTATACTACTATTTCTTGATTTTTATTCTGTTTTGTTAAATGGATTATCTGTTCCCACTATGGAGAAAAGAGCTTTCTCAGCTCTATTTCTCATTTAACACACATTCTTTCCCCTATCCTCCTGGTGCAGTTATATCATGCTTTCCTTTAGGTTATTTTTCAGTTTACTTTATTATGATTGCATCAATATTATTCACAACCAAGCCATGCACTATATTTTCTTCTGCAACATTTTATTTTCCCTAGAGTTCATAATGATCTTTTTCTATTTATCCATCATCAATTCTTCTCACATTTCCCCCACCCCAATCCCTATGCCATTTTCATCCATCTCTTCTAGATGTAGTCAAATACATCAGGTCTTCTAATTTATATTTTTGTAGACATCTCCCCCAAATGTTCTGATTTGCTTCATACTGGACCCATTGCTCTCTACATCTAGCTTGTGGCTGTTATCCAGAGATTTTCCTTCACCTTAATCCTGGAGCTTCTCCTTGATTTTGTCTTAGGTTGGGGCCTTTGTCTTCTTACTATTCTGCCTCTCTCTTTCTTAATTTACTTCCCTGTTTTGGTGGAGCACATTTACAGTGGGATACATTTATGGAGACCTTGCATGTCTGAAAATATCTTTATACTTTTACCATTACCCTTGACTGATAGTTTGGGTATAAAATTGTAAGTTGAGATTGCCTGCAAATTTTGAAGGCATTCTACCATTGTTCTCTACCTTCCAATAGTGTGAAGTCCAAAACTATTCCCATTCCTGACCTTTATATAAGACCTTCTTCTTTTTCTCTCTAGAACTATTTGAAATTTTCTCTATCCCCACTGTTTTAAAATTTTTGCAAAGGTAAGTATTGGCGTGGGTCAGTTTTTATCCTTTGTCCTAGGTACTCAGTGAGACCTTCCAATCTGGAATCTCAGGTTCTTTATTTCTGGGAAATTTTCTTTAATTATCCCCTTCATATTTTCCTTCCCCTCCCCCCACCCCTTTCTTTTTCCCAAACTCTTGTTATTTAGATACTGGACTTCCTGGACAGGTTCTCTCATTTTCCTAACTTTTCTCCCGCAGCTTCCATCTTCTCATTTTTTCTTGTTTTACTTTTGGGGAGATTTCCTTGAGTTTATATTTTAAATGTTCTTTTTAATTAAAAAAAAATTCCTGCTACCATTTTTTTTAATTTCCAAAAGTTTTTTATTCTGTGATAAATTTTTCATCATAACACTTTCTTATCTCATTGATGCAATATCTTTATATATCTCCCTGATGATATTGTTTTTAAGGATCATTTTTTTAAATTTTTTGTTATGTTAATCACCATACATTACATCATTAGTTTTTGATGTAGTGTTCCATGATTCATTGTTTGTGCATAACACCCAGTGCTCCATGCAGAACGTGCCCTCTTTAATACCCATCACCAGGCTAACCCATCCCCCCACCCCCCTCCCCTCTAGAACCCTCAGTTTATTTCTCAGAGTCCATCATCTCTCATGGTTTGTCTCCCCCTCCGATTTCCCCCCCTTTATTCTTCCCCTCCTGCTATCTTCTTCTTTTTTTTTTTTTAACATATATTGTATTATTTGTTTCAGAGGTACAGATCTGTGCTGTGAATTATGCAAGACTGTTGAATCACAGATCTGTACCTCTTAAGGATCATTTTTAAGGAATATTTTCTTTTCCCAGCAATGGTCTCTGTTTGCTCTAAGCTACTTATATTCTATTTGTTTTGGTCTTTATCTTTCACATGAGAGACTTTTTGTCTGAAGTATTGGTTGTCTCCTCATATTTAAGAGTGAAGGACTAAAAAAAATCTATTTGAAAGCTCTGTGGACATGGGCAGGTCAACTCAGGGTTTCACTGTGGGGTGACTTAGATGGTTGTTCTACAAGGGAATCCCCAATGTTTGTCTTTAAATTTTTTTTCTTGTTGTTTGATCATTTTCAGTCTTCTGTTTGGAGATTCTAAAAGTGGCAGCCAATGTTCTAGGAGCTGAAGGGGGAAAGAGAGCTGGCAAGTCGGTCCTGGCATTCTGTATGTGCACTTAATCATCTTGCTTTCAGTGTGGCTCAACCAGGCTGATTCCCTCAGTCCAGCTTCCAGAGGCCAGCCTACAGTTTTCTGTCGGAGTGGGGAAGGAAGAGTTGCCCAGGAGTGTGCTGTCAGAGAGGCTAGCTGGGAGTTGAAATGCTTAATAAGCCTATTCTCAACTAACCATCTTTAAGCCCCACCTTCAACCCACTTCAAGAGGCACCTGGTGCTGTCAGTTTCCGAGACTTTGAGGAGTTTTATGGTGTGTACCAATTACTATTTCTGGTAACAAATCATCCCCAAACCTCATGACACAAAACAAAACCCATTCTAGTAGGTTCATGGGTTCCCTGTGTTGGGAATGTGGACAGGACAGGCAACGGTGGCTTCTTTCTACTACACAACGTCTGGAGCTTTAGTTGGGCAAACTCAAATGGCTAGAAGTGACTCAAATGGCTGCAGGCTAAAACAGCCGGGGCTGGAAGATCCATTTCCAGGATGGTTTCATCATTACCTACCTAGTATTTGGGCTGTGATGACGTGCAGAGTGGGTTCAGATGGGCCGGTTTACTGGAGCAACTTTACATGGTCTCTTCATGTGGTTTGGGTCTCTCACAGCATAATAGCTGGGATCTGAGAGAGAGCATCCTGAGAGCAAGTGTTCCAAGAGAACCAGGCAGAGGTTGCATGGCCTTTTATGAATTCACTTCAGAAGTCAGGGGCGCCTGGGTGGCTCAGTCGATTAAGCAGCTGCCTTTGGCTCAGGTCATCATCTCACGGTCCTGGGATCAAGCCCCACATGGGGCTACCTGCTTCTCCCTCTCCTCCCTCCTCTCCGCTTGTTCTCTCTCTCTTGCTATCTCTAAAAAAAAAAGTCAGACAGCATCACTTTTGCTATACTCTATTGATTGAAGAACTCACAAGCCCTTGCAGATCAAGGGGAGAGGACAAAGATGTGTCAAAGCATTTGGGGGCTGTTTTAAAACCACATTATGTTTCAAATTAGATTGTTCCTCAGCTTCTCTGCTTTCCCCACTACCAACATAGGGTTTAATTTTCTTGAACTGTCAGCATCAGGTTCAACAGCAGGAACAACAAAATACCAAACCCTTTTATGGTTTTCTTAGTGAGGTTCTAAAGGCAGAGGAGATATTTATATTCAATCTGCCATGTTTATCCAAAAGTCCCATTTATTTAATTGATAGAATTCTTGCACTTACAATTTTATACTAATTTGTTGATTTTGTCACCCATGATTTTTTTCAACCAATTTTTAACTGTACTTTTCATTCTACATATGGCTTTGTATCAAGACCCTTTACCATTCTGGTCACATTTCTCTAGACAGCCTATTCTTTTTCTCAAAGAGCTTGTTGAGATGAACCACCCAACACTGAACCCAGATCTGTGGGAATATAGCACCTTGAGACAATTGCCTCCTTGCTTTGGACACAAGTCTTTGCTGATGCAGCCTGAGACCAAATAATGTTTCTTGACTGCTACTCCACACTGTTGACCAAGCCCCCCAAACAACCTTTACACATGGGCTATTAAAGCAGGTTTTCTCCATCTTGTTCTTGTGCAATTGACTTGCAAATTCTGAGTGAGAGTCTACATTTATCCCTAGTTATATTTTAATCTTGTTAGCTTCAGTTCATTACTCCAATCTGTTGAGATCTTTTGAACTTTGATTCTATCTTCCATAGTATTAGCTAATTCTAACTTTGTGTCATTTACAGATCTGACAAGCCTGCCACATGCTACAACCAAGCCACTGAAAATATACTGCAAACCTCAGGACTATGGCTCTGGGTGCCTTTACCCTAAGGTCAACAGATCAGGACATAATTGCTACTGAAAAGATAGATTGTTACTCAGTTCTCAGGAAGAAGGAGCATGCCACACCATGGGGGGCTACTTGGGAAGCACTGGGGTCAGTTAGGAGGAAAAGGAAGTGAGGGGGAAATGTGGGCAAGAGACTTTGTTGTGATTTCCTCGGGAAGAAACAAATTAAACAGGGTAATCAGGTTAAGGACTGGCTAGTTTGAATAATTCCAGCAGGATCTGGGGCATGGGAACTGTCCCTACTTGTCTGGTAACTGGCCCTGAGGTGATTAGTGGAGGTGAATAGTGGCCCAGAGTATGAGAGCCCAATAAAGAAGGTGGTTTGCAGTGTGAGTTCTAGACTGATTGGTTTGCATTTGAAAAGCACAGCACACTCACTGGAAGGCAAGTTATTTACTATCTCTAGGAATTGGGTGGAGGGTAGTCCCTCCAGGGTCAGCAAGGCCCCAGATGTCAAAGCATCAGAATGTAGAAAATAAATGATGTGATTAATACACAAATACATTGTGTTGATACACAAATACAGAGAGCTGATGCTAATGCAAGGAGTCTGTGGACAGTCTCCGAGAAGTCCTGCCGCAGTGCTCATGGCACTATACGTGCCCCAGATATTTTCTCTTTCACCTTCCTCATCCTAAAGAAGGAGAAGAAAGTGTCAGAATAATCTTCCCACTATTTCTTCAGACTATTCCTGACTCTTCTCTACTCAGGAGCTTTGGTGGTGCTCCACTGAGGGGCGCAGCAGAGGTTCAGCATGCAGGGAGTAGGCAGCCCTGAAGATCACTTCCCTGTGTCCCTCAGTATGCTCCTCGTAAAGCGTGTGCACACGTGTGTATTTCTCAAGATAGATTCATTCCTAGATCAATAGTTTTCCCTTTCCCCAATTCCTACTGAAACTTACGCATGGAAACCTCAAATCCAAGTTAAAGGCAGTGAGTTAGAATTAAAACTGGCTGGGATTAAGTGTCTGCTCCCTAAGATCTACTAGGATGAGCTCTTGGCAAGGGTGAGTGAGCATTCTTGCTGTAGGTCGTCTCTCCCCTTCTCTGGATTGGGCAACTTTGGCCACTTCCCCTGATCTCTGCCACAGACGTGCCGCTGTGCCTCTGACAGAGCGGACCACATCCACCAGGATTTAGCACATGCGAGAACAGACTCGTAAAGCTCATTGTCTTTCTCTGGAAACTCTACCAGTCCCCTTGAATGGGTAGAGGGAAGCTGCTGAGGACACAGACTAAAGACGGCCAGATCGCAGCCAGAGGCAGGAGCTAAGCCAGGAAAACTGCTCAGGAGCAATTCAAACCCTCCCACCCTGGTATTTCCAAGTCTTTATGTGTCACGTCACCAGATGAAGCCAGTGCGCCAGCAGGTGGCATATCTCTGTGAGCATAATCGACTCTCCGTTTGGTCACATTCCTTGGGCTGCTGTCTACTGCCGCAGTAGATGGAAAGACAAAGCTCATCCAGCCCCATCTCCCTCCACACCCTTCCACAGAGCCTGCATCCCCAGCAGGTGCATCTTGGATCAGAGATTCATCAGAATCCCTTCCACCTCTTATGCTCTCTGACTATGGGTTTTGATCGAAAGATCCCACCTTTAGAGGACATCCTCCAGGGAGGAAGATCTGTTGTCCAGGTTTTCTTCTTTGAGGGGTCCTCTATCCAGCCACATCCCTGACTTTGGGCGCGTACAGAGCCCATTCCACTGCATGACTAATCTTCAGATTGTGTGACAGTATCTCCAGAGACCACAGGCACATTGCTGAGGGGTTGAAGCCCAAGCATCCAGATGCTGACATGCCAAGCCCACATCCTTGGCCTCTCTGAGTCCTGATGGCTTTCCGGGCCCTTCTGGTGCTGACATTCCATTGTTCAGTTCAGCACATTCAAGCATGCTGTCTCCTATTACTAGCATAGCTTGGCACACATTCAAAGCACTGCACCGTCACCCCCAAGCTTCCCCTTCCAGACACCATGTCCTCTTACATCTAATCTTTTTTGGTGGAAAGGGAAAGGCCCTTCTCAGGGGGTCTGGGGACCTGCCATTGGTGGGCTGTTGGAAGAGTATTGATCCTCCAAGTATACAGCAGTCCTCTTAAAAATTGCCAATGTCTTCTACATGGAAGGGAACTTTTGTGGACACTCAAAAGTTAAAGGAATAAACAGAGCTAGGAAGGTTTGCCTAGCAACACCAGGGCTGCTCCGTTGTACCAACCTAGGTGGTACCACTCACATGGAATTTGCTGGGATTTGCACTCTGTGGAGTTGAGCCCTGCTACCTGCTGATTCTTTCCTAATTCTTCATCTGGTCTCATTGCCCTTTGGGACACAATGCCCTACCTCTTTGGCAAACTTCAAGTTAGTCTCTTAGAATGGGAGAGCCAGAAGGGACTTAGGGTTTAGTGTCACACTATTACCTCATTTTGAGATGAGGAGACTGTAGCCTGAAGAGGTGAAGTAACTGTGCAGACATCCCAGGAGGAAGAGGCAGGAGTGGCTGCCAAGGCTCTTGACTTCCCCTTTACCTTTGCTCCCAAAGGATAGTCTAGAGACCAGCAGCATGAGCAGATCCAGGAGGCTGCTGCAAAGGCAGTGTCTCCAGCTTCAGCCCCAGCTGAATCAGAACCTGCCCTTAAGACTTCCTGGTCACTTGCATATGCACATCAAAGTTCACCATTACCCAAGAAGGAACAGTGGAGACCTCTAAACGTACTCTCGTTTTCAGCATAACTCAAATCCCCCCACTCTGGGAGGAAAAGGATGGATGTTGTATGTGGAGGAGGAGGGGCTAAGATGTGTGCATTTTAGGAATCTGCTCATCTGGAGAGGCTTACCCTTCCAGGTAGATGGCCTCAGAGGGGACATCTGTGGGACATGCTCATGTAAGTCTGGGGAGTTGTGACCTCACGTCCTCGCTCATTCTCTCACTTGAGCAGGTTTATGTTTTGCCTTTTGGTCTGCCTGACTGAACAAAGGCACAACCTCTTGGCTCCTCACCCTCTTGATGTCAAGAACATGACCCTTTGCAGAGGGGGAGGCCCTAGAGAAGCGAGGGGCCTGGGATTTGAAGCAGCTCAGCTACTGTCTCCTGGAGCCATTACTCTGCAGGAAGAAGCTGCAGCTCCTGGGGTGCTGTGGACTGAATATTTGTGTGCCCCAAAATTCATAAGCTGAAACCTAACCCCCCATGTGATGGTGTTAGGAAGTGGGGCCTTTGGGAGGTGATTAGCTCAAGAGGGAGGAGCTCTCATGAATGGGATCAGTGCTCTTATAAAAGAGACCCCAGAGAGGGATACCTGGTTGGCTCAGTCGGTTGTTTTTAAGCCACCCAGCCTGTGGAATTGTTATAGCCACATGAATGGACTAGGACATGAGGCACACCCCGCCCTCCCCACCGAACTCTGTAACTCTTTGGACCTCTCTTTAGGTTCAGTTTGGTTTATAGAAGTCAGCCCCACATCTCCATTATATCGCAAGCTGTTTTGAGGAGGGACTGCTTCCAATGCATTGTAGCCTTAATTGCATTTAGTAGATAGGTAGTGCTGACCACAGATTAGTGGAGAGGGACTGGTGAAGAAAACACGTCTGGAGGGTGGAGGCAGCCACCTCCTGGAGGCCAGCATCTGGGGGCTTGACCAGGTCTGCCCTGGGCCTCCCTTGGTTCCGGGAAGACTGGCCCATTGTTATGGACTGAATGGTGCCCCACTCACACTCATTCATGTGTTGAAGCTTTAGCACCCCAGTGCCTCAGAATGTGACTGTATTTGGAGATAGTACCTTTAAAGAGGCAATCAAGTTGAAAGGAGGTTAGGGTGGCCCCTAATCCAATCTGACTGTAAGCCTTATATAAAGAGGAAATTTGGACACACCAAAAGACACCAGAGCATGCAGACAGAAGAAGTCTTACCAGAAACCAACCCTGCTGACACTTTGCTCTTGAACTTCTAGTCTCCAGAGCTGGAGAAAGTACATCTCTGGTATTTCAGCCACACAGTCCGTGGTATTTTGTTATACTAAGTCTTGGCATACTAAGACACTCACGAACATGCATAGCGACCCAGATCCTGAATCACCGAGAACTAAGTATCTAAGCACTTACCATATTCCATTTCCATGAAGAACAGCAATTTCTAGGCTCCAAATGGAAAGAATTACTTTGATATAAACAAGTGATAGTAGGAAGTAGAAATTTGTGGACAAAACGTAAAATGTTCTCTCCACCGGAAAAGAATCTGCAATGTATCTGACTGTCTTATGGCTATGGTCTTTATTAGCATATTTTGCAACAAAGAGTGTATATGCTCCCTTTTCCAGCATAATTAGATTTCCTTTAAAGCTGGAAAACCTACAGTCTGGATCTGATTTGATGTTTTGCTTATCAGCCCACCACCACTATTTCTAAAACTCTATGCCTAGGAAAACAACACTTAAAAAAAAAAAAGCTAGTTTTAGTTGCATGCAATCTCTTAAGTGCATGCCTGCATTCGAATATGTAAATATGTGAGTCATATTTGTATGACCAAATTATTTTTTTTTAAGATTTTTAAAATTTATTTATTTGAGAGAGAGAATGAGAGAGAGAGAGAGAGAGCACATGAGAGGGGGGAGGGTCAGAGGGAGAAGCAGACTCCCTGCCGAGCAGGGAGCCCAATGCGGGACTCGATCCAGGGACTCCAGGATCATGACCTGAGCCGAAAGCAGTCGCTTCACCAACTGAGCCACCCAGGCGCCCTGTATGACCAAATTATTATCCTATTTTGTGATTCTATCTTATTTCTGTATGTCCCTCCTTAGGCTTTTCTTTTTTTATTTTTATTTATTTTTTATTTTTTATTTTTATTTATTTTTTTTAGATTTTATTTATTTATTTAATTGACAGAGAGAGACACACACACAGTGAGAGAGGGAACACGAGCAGGGGGAGTGGGAGAGGGAGAAGCAGGCCTCCCGCCGAGCAGGGAGCCCGATGCGGGACTCAATCCCAGGACCCTGGCATCATGACCTGAGACGAAGGCAGACGCTTAACCGACTGAGCCACCCAGGTGCCCCTTTACTTTTTATTTTTAAAGATTTTATTTATTTATTTGACAGAGAGAGAGAGTGTGCACGAGCAGGGGGAGGAGCCGAGGGAGAGGGAGAAGCAGGCTCTGTGCTGAGCAGGGAGCCCGTCGTGGGGCTCGATCCCAGGACCCTAGATCATAACCTGAGCCCAAGGCAGATGCTTTACTGACTGAGCCACCCAGGTGCCTCAGGCTTTTCTTTTTTTAATCAACAGTCATATTACAATGTCAAAGAGGCTCCCCATCCCTATTACAGAAGGTCAGTTCTTGCAAACCTGGAGCTGTTGGCGAGTCCTGTATTCATGGCCCCTCCTTAACCACCTATTTGTAGATACCAGTTGTGATTCCAAGGTAATGGGGGTCACCTCTGGTTTCTTTCCTGACCCAAGATTCGAAGTTTCCCCCTTTCTCATTCCCGTGTCCTCAAGTGGGGGCAGACTTTGAGACTCAAGAGACATAGCACTGATTTTCCTAGCAGGGGAAGAACACAAACTCCAAGCCCCAAGAAGATGCCTGTCACTGAGGGAGGGGACCCCTCACCCATACATATGGGTCAAACAGAGTGCTTTTGTCCACCCACGGTGGCTGGGTCCTGTAGCCAGCAGCCCCCTCTTCTACCCTGTACATCCCTGCTCAGTTATCCTCTGAATCAGTCTCTCTGGAGCCGTAACCCACACCAGCCATCAGAATAGAAAGAATTTAAAATAAAGACTTGCTTACTAGGTATAAATTGGTAAGTGGGTAACGGAAAGGGAAAAAGAAAAACCCTCACAGCCAGTTGCCATCAGTATGTGTGTGTGTCTGGGGGAGGGGGGGTCCTTCCCCTTCTCTTCATGTCTGTGGGGTAGAGTGAAAGCCCTCTCCTTCCCCTCTGCCTCAACTCAGCTCTAGTCTCTGTGAAAACCTACACAAGGCCTGCCCTCTCCATCACCTGCTGGAAATTCCTCTAAAATTGACCTCTGAGGATAGATTTTTTTAATAATCACTGCTACCTAATGGTGGTTCCACCCAATCTGGGCTCGAGTAGGAATGTTTACTGCATCCTGAACTCTTTCTAAGACACAGGTAGTTCCAGAGTTTCAACTGTTCTAGGTTTTTAAAAACTTTTTTCTACTACAGGTTTTAATTTCTGGGAGAGAGAGAAAAGCAATTGCCTTGGACTTGTCTCCCAGACAGCAGTCCTCAGCTTTCTTTCTACCATCTATATATAGCCATACGGCCTTCTCTTATCTTCTAGCTCGAGGCAAAACCTGCCTTTTCCTCCCTGTGATGCCAAAAGATAAAGATCGTGGTCATATAACTTGTCCCCTTTCCAGCAGCAAGAACCCTCATGTTTCTTGCAGGGTGAAAAATAAATGAAAGAACTTTTATATAGGCTATGCAGCAAGGCTTTAAAATAGAGATTTAAAGTGTTTTTTCTCACTGATGGTATCCAGGATACAGTCTTACCCAGATTTTGTGGATCATTATCGATTTTCTCTTTGTCCCTAATGAGATTAAACTGTGAGGTTAGGAGAAGGGAGGATATCCTGAGTTTTGACATGGTACTTAGATAGAGGAAAATAAACCAGCACAAATTCATACTATTCCGGGTAATTCAATTGGAAGGGAGAGAAAGGCAAAAGAAACAAAAGACCAAAATGTCAGTTGATAACACTGATTGCATGTGATACCACGTTTTCAGAGAAAGTGAGGAATCGCTTCTCAATGGTCTTCTTGACATCAAAGTGCCGATGTTGTTGTATTTTGATAATAATAACACCTCATTTATCCAGCATCATCAGGCATGAAGTGCTCCCCACACAACACATTCCCTGATGTCATTGGGCACAGAAAATGTTTTATTTTTACAGTTTGGATGCTGTGCATTCTAAAATGAGCATTTCCCTGTTTTCTTAAGCAGAGCTTACTAGCTATAATTTAACATTTTTAATGAATCAATCACCACTTATGACGATCGTAACGTCATTCTGGCAGGATACATCCCCCAAGGAAGAAACCTGGGGATAGGAAAAAAGCTACTTGAAGTTGGCATGACCCAGCTGAGATGGGTGTAACAGAGTCTGTCTCGGGCTTTAGTGACATCAGCCCAGAACTGGATGGTGTACAAGGGCCTTAGTGCAATCATGCCAAGAAACAATCCAAAAGTAAGCTCTCCTCCTATGAGACAAAGCAGTGTTGGGTTCAAATAATTAATAGTAATAATAATAATAATATTTGCTTTGGAGAAATGTGCTTGCCCACAGATAATGTGCAAGGCCACACAATTCTGGATCTGAGTATAAGAGCATTTTAGTCTCAAATTGTTTTCCAGAAACACCGTCTACTTACTAGCAAGAATGAGAACTCCTGTGATGCTGTTTTTTGTCTTTTAACCAAAAATGGATATTATTCTTTTCTATAGTAGGTGAATGGGATCAGATTATTAACATTACCATCTTGCACTGCTTGCTTTCTTTTTGCCATTTTTCCTTTCACTTTGAAAAAATTTCAAACTTGAAGAAAAGTTGTAGTAATAGTAGCTGGGTGATTCAATCGGTTAAGTGTCTGACTCATGATTTCAGCTCAGGTCATGATCTTAGGGTCGTGAGATTGAGCCCCATGTCAGGCTCCGCACTCAGCAGGGAATCTGCTTGAGATTCTCTCTCTCTCTCTCTCTCTTTCTCTGCCCTGCCCCTTACCCATGCTCTCTCTCTCTCAAATAAATAAATAAATCTTTAAAAAAATTATTCTAAAGAAAAAAATCAGAGATAGGGACAAAGATATCTATATAAGAATATTCTCTACAATGTTATTTATAATGGAAAAAAATAGCATCATCTAAATGTCTAATAATAGAATAATGGTAAAATCAATGATAGTGCATTTATACTTAGAATACTACGTAGGCATCTAAAGTTGTGTTTTCGAAAACTATTGTATTCTCTGCCCACTTCACAGTCTTCTGAGCAACACACCTTCTTCCCTGCTCTCCTCTAGAACTAAGTCCTGCCCTGAACCAGTCTTGCTGTCTCTGCTGGTAGCATCCTGCCTAACCCTTTCCTGGGAAGATGGATCTGCTGTGACTTCAAACCCGTGATGGAGCCCATTGGCTAGACTAAGGAACATGATGAAAGACTGTTTCTCCTAATATTAACCTCCCAAACCAGTAGCTCTTATTTCTGAGTCTCCTCTAGTCCTCTTGAGTCTACCCTTGGTGTTTAAAGTTTTTCTTTTCTTTTGGGCATCGATTCTGATTTTCTTTCCTGGATTCGTATTAGTATCAGCCTGAAGCCTCGTGCAAGGACTCAAAACTCTGCCCCAGCTTCTCCCCCATTTCTTCTACTCCACCAGTGTTGGTGCCTTCCCGATGGACAGCTCCGGGTTACATTCTTCAGGCAGTTACCATATCGCCCCATGTCAGTGCCAGCTCTGACTAACTTTCTAAGCTTTGGCTGTAGTTAACTCCACTGCTCCTGATAATAACAAGGTAATTTCATCTGGGCAAAACTAAGGTTTAGAGGAGAGAGATATAAATCCAGCAAGATGTTAATGAACAGCCCTTACTTGCTGTCAAGGTTATATAGAATTATGTTGTTTACTTTCCAAATATTCGGTGATTTTCCAGATTTCTTTCTGTTATTGATTTCTAATTTAATTCCACTGGGATCAGGAATAAACTCTGTATGATTTCAGTACTTTTAAATTTATTGAGATTTGTCTTGTGGCTCGGGATCTGGTCTATCTTGGTAAATGTTCCAAGTACACTAGAAATGAAAGTGTACTCTGATCCTGTTGAGTAGAGTGCTCTGTAAATATCAACTTGTAAAGTTGGTTGATATGTTGTTCAAGTCTTTTATATTTGCCTGAGTTTCTCTACTTGTTTTATCAGTTATCAATAGAAGGTGTTGAAATTTCCAACTATAATTGTGGATTTGGCTATTTTTCCTTCAAGTTCTATCAGCTCTTGCTTTATGTATTTTGAAACTTTGTTGTTAGGTAAATAACAAAGTTGTTACGTCCTCTTGATTACTTAACCACTTTATCACTACACAATGACTCTCTTTACCCCTGGAAATACTCCATGCTCTGAAATTTACTTTGCCTGATATTAATATAGCTACTCTTTAGGTTAAGATTTGCACTTACGTATTTTTCATCCTTTTACTTTTAACATACATGTGTCTTTACATTTAAAGTGGGTTTCCTGTAGACAATGTATCATTGGATCTTGTTTTTTAAAATTGAATCTGGGGACACCTGGGTGTCTCAGTCAGTTAAGCATCTGCCTTTGGCTCAGGTCATGATCCCAGGGTCCTGGGATCGAGCCCCACGTCAGGCTCCCTGCTCCGCGGAGAGTCTGCTTCTCCCTCTCCCTCTTCTGCTCCCCTTGCTTGTGTTCTCTCTCTCTCTGACAAATAAATAAAATCTTTAAAAAATAATAATAAATAAAATTGAATTTGATAATCTCTGCCTTTTAATTAGTGTTTTAGACCATCTACACTTAATGTGCTTATTTATATGGTTGGTTTTAAATCTACTATCTGGTGTTTTTTGTTTTTTTTTTTTTCTATTTTACCTTCTGTTATTTGTTCTTTTTTTCCTCTTTTCCTGAATATTTAGGATTTTGAGTTTTTTTAATATTCCATTTATCTTTTTAAACCTAAAACCTTAGGCCCAGGGTCATCTCCTCCAACCTCCTGAAACCCATGTGCCCCTGGGCAGGGGACCTCTTTCCCTCTGACTACCCCTCTGCACCCCATTTTTATTAGATATATCTCTATTTGTTTCTAGTGGTTGCTCTATGGTTTATAATATACATCTTTAACTTATAACACTCTACCTCCAGGTAATATTATATCACTTTAAGTATTGTATAAAAACCTTACAACAATATACTTCCATTTCCTCTGGCCTTTGTGTTATTGTCATATATTTTAATTCTACATGATATAAACCTCATGTTATAAACCTCATTGTTATTTTTGTTTTAAACAATATTTTAATTCTCACTCACCTCCCTCCATCAACCCTCAGTTTGTTCTCTATCATTAAGAGTCTCTTATGGTTTGCTTCCCCCTTTCTGTCTCTCTCTCTCTTTTTTTCCCCTTCCCCTATGTTCATCTTACAACATTTTACAATATGATGTTTTGGTATGATTTCATATACGTATACATTATGAAAGAATTTTCTTCCATCAAGTTAATTAACTAATATATTGATTACCTCAAAGGTATCAATTTGCCTTTTTTAAACTAATATTTTCTTTTGTAGTATCTATTCTATTGTTAATCCCATCTGAACATTAAATCTTGAATCTCTAGAAGTTCTCTTTGGGTCTTTTTAAATTTTTTCCATTTCTCTCCTTATGTTAATGCTTTATCCTATCCACTTTAGTGTTTAGAGTAAATTTATAATAGCCATTTTAATATCCTTGTCTATTAATTCTATCACCTGTGTCATTTCTGGGTCTCTTCTATTGATTTTTCTCTTCGTTATGGGTCATATTTCTCTGTTTCTTTGCATGCCTGGTAATTTTTCTTTTGATATTATATATTGTGAATTTTCCATTGTTGGGTGCTGGATTTTTTTATTCCTTTAAATGTTTTTGTGTTTTGTTCTTGGATTCAGTTAATTGTAAAGACTTTGATCCTTCTGAGGCTTGTTTTTAATCTCTGTTAGGTGGGTGGTCTAGGACTATCTTGGACCCACTACTAAGGCAATATTCTCCTGAGGACTCTACTTGATGCCCCATGTGTAGGAAGGTTTTTCCACTCTAGCTACTCCTAGCTTGATGTGAGATTTGGGGATTTTTCTGCCTGCTCCTTTCCAGTGGTTCTTTCTTGGTAGTTTCATGTATTAATCAGTACTCAGTTAAAGATTTGAGAGAATTCTGCTTCATATCTCTGGAGCTTTCTGTCTGTATAGCTCTCTTCTCCACAGTAATCCACCCTATGAATTTCAAGCATCTTGGATTCCCCAAACTCTGAACTCTCTCTTCAACTCAAGGAGACTGTCAGGCTCTGTTTGGATTCCCTCTCCTTGTACAGTGGCCTGGAAACTCTATCTAGGCAGCAGGATGGGGCAATTGTAGGGCTTACCTTGTTTGTCTCCCTTCTTTCAGGGATCATTGTCCTATACTATTTTCCTATACCTGAAAACTGTTGTTTCATAAATTTTGTTTGGTTTTTTAGTAGCTTAACATCAGAGGGTAAATCTGGTCCCTGTTACTCCATCATGGCTGGAAATAGAAGTCCTCCACATCCCTCACTTGAAAAATAAACAGTGAAACTACGCAAACTGCAATGTGTGTGTTTAGAAGTTTAAAATGAAAAGGACCCGAGACCCACTGAGACCCATCTACATGGATGAATACTTTTTTATCTTACTTAGGCAGAAAACATTAAAATAAAAATGGAAGGATTTTAAATCCTAGAATTTCAATGCAGCAAAAGACTTTTTTAATCATCCAGTTCACTTCCTTCTTTTGGTACATGAGGAAATGAAACCTTAGAAATGTTAAGGAACTGTCAAAGGTCATATTAGTACTAGGTAGAGGTGGGATCAAAACTCAAGTCTTCTGACAAACAACCATTAAAACATGCCGCCCCTATTCTGCCCCAAAATAACCATTTATCAAGTGCCATTAAGTACCATGTGTCAATACTTTTTAAGCATGATTTCAAACTTCCTGACAACTCTAACAGTGTCAAGGTAGGTATTACTATTATTGCCATTTTACTTACAGATAAATAACCTGAAGCTCAAACAGTTTAAATAATTTGCCCGGTAGTTCTCAAAGTGTGGCCCTTGGAACACTTCTGGGGGTCTCCTAGGCCAGACTATTTTTATGATAATATTAAGATGTTGTTTATCTTTTTTTTTTTTTTTTTTTACCATGTTGACACTTGCACTAAAGATTTAAAAACAAAGGTGGACAAAACCACTTGCACCTTAGCATGAACCAAGGTGGTGGCACCAAACTATACTAGTAACTATTATTTTTTTTCACTGTGTACTTTCAGTTTTTAAAAAAGCAAGTTTCACTTAAGAATGTTCCTAATGAAACAGTAGAAGTTATTAGTTCCATTAATTATTGATCCTTAAGAAGATGCTATTTTGTGATTTTGTGTGACAAAAAGGGCAGTGCACTTAAGACACTTCTACTACCTCAAGGGAAAACACTTGTATGATTGAGTTGTCAGCTGAATTTGACTTTTCCCCCATAGAACATTATTTATACTTGAATTAATAACAGACAGACAAACTATGGTTAATCAAAATGAGCCTACCACTTCAAAGAAAGTAACTGACAATATTTATTGCCAATCATAAGATAAACTTTTAGGAAAAAAATTAGAATTTTATAAAACTTGTATCTGCCTCCATGAACTTAACAGCTTCTTGAAGAATACTTCAAGACTTCCCTGATTAAGTTGGTAGAGATATTAACAAGTATGATTTTTTAGGATATTATATAATGAAATATCAGAAGATCTGCTTAATTCAGTGAACAAATATTTTCAAAATGACTGATGCCACAGAATCACGCATTGGTAAAGATACATTCAAATTGTGAGATAGAAATGTATTTTAATGTAACAGAATATAAAAAAGTTCACCAATATGATTTCAGATTCTATACTGTAACTAGCCTTTAAGAAACTATCTTTTGTCAAGATCATAGTATCAAAGAACAATATCCAGAAATTATTTGAAAAGGCTATTAATAGTCTTCCACATTCCAACTCTATATCTGTGTGAATCTGTATTTTCCTCGTATACATCAACCAAAAACATATCGTGACAGAATGCAGAAACAGATAAGAGAATCCAGCTGTCTTTTATTAAGCCAGAGAATAGATTTGCAAAAGTGTAAATAATGTCACTCTTCTTGCTAAATTTTTTGAAAATAGTTTTTTTCATAAAAATATGTTTTTATATTAATATATAGTAAGTTTATTTTAAATGAATTAGTAAATAATTGCTTCCAATTTTTGTCAGTTTTAACTTTGAATACAGTAAATATCAACCCACATCAACAAAAGCTCTTTAGAGTTCTCGATAAATTTTCAGAGTGTAGGGTCCTGAGATCAAAATGTTTGAGAAGTACTGATCTTAAATAACACTCCTGGGAAGTGGGAAAGCCAGGTCTCTCGTCCATCTGGCTTTAAACCCATGTTGCTTCCATGGCACAATGTTACCTCCTCACCCAAAAGTCTCATTAGTATTAAAACGGGAAATAGAATTGGGTCCTTAAAGCTTTATTTTGCAATGTTTTTTTTTTTCCATAATATTTATTTTTCAATGTTTAGATATTTTTCTTTGCTGAAGCATGAGTTTCTTATCCCTAAAACTTTAGAACTCCATTAGGGACTCAAGATCACTCTTTTTGGCTATCAAATAAAAATGAAATGATGTTGCTCAGCAGTCAGCTGATGCCAGAAGTAACAATATTTTGAATTTTATATTGTATATAAAGTCCAAACGGTTGGAAGATGTTCTTTATTAGATTTTTAAAAACAGAAGTGATTCTGGTTCTTTAGCATCAGGCTTGTTTTTCATCTACTTGGTGCTAAGCCCTAAGAATTAAATTTATGCTTTGGGGGGAACAGCTTTGCTTGGGGACATTCTCAGAAGGAAATCTTGCATGCCCCTCCGCAGTACTGCATTCTCAGCAACCTCCCTCAGGCTTCTGTGTAGCTTTTCCATCTCCTTGTATTCACTTTTGACATCTACAGAAGAGCAAAAGTATGCATCAGGAGTTAGTGTCATTTTCAGAAATGTCCCCAGAAAACAAATTTCCTGAGGACCTCATCACTTCTCCCAGAATGTGATATCTGGAATGAAACTTAGAGATCAGATAGTCCGATCAATTTATTTTACAAAAAAACCTGATCAAACTGGGCACTCTTGCTCTTACCTTAAGGCTTATCTCAGCATAGGGGTCACCCTCAAAAGAAACACAAACCTACACATAAAAAGATCCAGGAGATCACTGGGTCATTACTAAGTCTTCACAAGAGCTCAGTGAAAGGAGATCCAAAGCCCACCACACAATAAACCTCCCTAAGTCCTCTCCAGGCTTCTCTCTCCTTCCCCTGACCCTCTGCTCCTAGCAGTTCTCATTCTAGGTAAATTTGCTCTGTTTTGGCCTCTTGGGTTTTCACCTCATGAACGGCAATCAAATTATATCCTTATGATGGTGAATTTTAGGTGTCAACTTGTCTGGGCTATGGTGCCCAGATATTTTGCCAAACATTATTCTGGAAGTTTCTGTGAGCATAGTTTTGGATGAGATTTACATTTAAATCAGCAGACCTTGAGTAAAGCAGACTGTCCTCCACAATGTGGGTGGGTCCCATCTAATTAGGTAAAGGCCTGGCCAGGTCAAAAGTTGGTGTCCCCCAAGCAAGAGGGAATTCTCCAGCAGACCACCTTTGGACTTCATCAGCAACATTAGCTCTTTGGACTTCATCAGCAACATTAGCTCTTCCTTCTTCTACAGCAAACTGCTTTGGACTTGAACTCAAGTCTTTCCTGTGTATCCAGCCTGTTGGCATCCCCCATCAGATTTTGGACTCAGCAAACCTTCACATTCATATGAGCCAATTTCTTAAAATAAATCTACCATCTATCTATCTATCATCTATCTATCCATCCATCCACACATATTCATATCCTATTGGTTCTGTTTCTCTAGAGAACTCTGATTAACACAGTCCTCTTTGAAGGAACACTTCAGACTGACCCTGAGGTTGGTTCTGGCATTGCTCCTGAATGTCTTTCCAATCCACCTTGGCTCTACACGTTCCATATCATTACCTAGACTCACCTACCCTGAGCCTGGCCAGCGATGGCACTCATGACCAAGGAGGGAATCAGAACCTTGAGTCTATTTGTCTTGCTTCTGAGTCTGGAAAGTCTCCCTTCTCCTCACTGCTTCATAAATCCAACCTATCCTTTCAGGCTCTACTCCAGGACCCAGATTACATGAAACTTCCCCAACATCCTGGCCCTGAATAACCACTGTCTTCTGAATAATCTGGTGGTCAAGTGTGTTCCTTCTGTCAGGTTTTTTTTAAATGTCACATTCCCAGTGAGACCTTCCCTGATCACCATGTCTCCCACTCCCAGCCCTCCCTCTCCCCTTTCTCTGCTTTATTCTTCTCCATTGCATTTATCACGTTTTGCGTGCCACATATTTTATTTATTGTTCTGCTTAGTGCCTGCCTTCTGACCACTGGGCTGTAAGCTCCATGAAGGCAGAGATTTTTGTCTTTATTGGTCCACTGCTGTATCCTCAACACCTAGAATACTGCTCAGTACCTAGGAGGTAATTACCATCACTTATGCAGTGAATGCATACTATCTACTAATTTAATTTACATGCTCACACATCTTGTTTTACCAAGCAGGTAAGACTCAGAGCAGGGACTGTTATAGACCTCTTTGGCCCCTGGCACAGTACTCCCTACATAGTATATATCTGCTGTCGATGGAAAGAAAGGGAAATGATCTTAAATTGTGGCAGGAGCAATTTACATCAAATTCAGGTGAACATTTTCTGTGTGGGAGATTTGGACAGTTGGAAAACCTTTGGTGAGTAGGAGTTCTTTACTTTTTTTTTAAGATTGTATTTATTTATTTATTTGAGAGAGAGTAAGAGAGCAGGGGGAGGGGCAGAGGGAGGGGGAGAAGCAGACTCCCTGCTGAGCAGGGAGCCCAATGCGGGGCTCGATCCCAGGACCCTGGGATCATGACCTGAGCCAAAGGCAGACACTTAACCAACTGAGTCACACAGGCACCCCAGGAGTTCTTTAAAGAGGACATAACTGGATGACTATAATCTTGTAACAGTTTCCTGTGAAGTCCTAGTCGGAAGGTCAGGAGATAGTTCAATAAAGGATAGGGTGAGGGAGTTATAGCACCTTCCTGAGAGATCATTAGGAACAGGTTAGAGGTCCGTCTTACCAACCAGAGATGGGAAATAATAAGTTCCAGGGCAAGAGACAAGTGTAGGACAGATGCTTAGAAGCAGCAATGTGGCTTTTACTCTGGAAATAGCTCTGACCACTTTCACTCTGACATACAGCAATGACATCAGATCTATTTTTTTCCAGCAGGCAACTGTGCCCACAGTTTAAAGTTTAAAAGGCACAAAACAGGGGTGCCTGGGTGACTCAGTCGGTTAAGTGACCAACTCTTGATTTTGGCTCAGGGTCATGATTTCAGGGTTGTGGAATTGAGCCCTGCATTGGGTTCCACACTCAGTGCGGAGTCTGCTTGAGATTCTCTCCCTCTCCCTCTGCCCCTTCCCCTCCCCCCCACACTCATGCTCACGCACGCATGCTCGCTCTCTTTCTAAAATAAATAAATAAATCTTTAAAAAAATAAAAATAAAAGGCACAAAACATACAGAGTGCAAAATAAGGACCCTCCCTGTCCTTCAGGCTCCAGGTTCCTCTCCTTAGAGACAACCAGTGTGGCCAGTTTCTTGTGTATCTCAGGAGATTTTTATGCATATACATATGTGTTTCCTTTTCTTCCCTCACAGATGGCAACATACTACACACAGTTTTTCACTCTGCCTTTTTTCACTTTACAATATATTTTGGAGATGGTTTCATACAGCTACTCTGCATAAAAAAAGCCGCTTTATTCTTTCTAACAATTGCATGGTCCTCCACTAGTTGTGTACCTAAGTTAACTTAACCAGGGCTCTACTGATGGAGATTAGAGTTGTTCCAATGTTTGACATCATAAGCAATGCTGCCCTGAATAACTTCATCCATGTGCCATTCTGCACATGTATGAGGGTACCATGGGATAAATTCCCGGAAGTAGGATTGCTGGGCCAAAGGATATGTGCATTTTTAATTTTGCTAGGAATTTCCCGATTGCTTTTTGCACTTTTTTACACTCTCCGGTTTACACCAGGAGGTCTGGGGGAGCACACAGCATGGAAGAGAGATGATTACATGCAACAAGGCATGGGCAGCTGGTAATGCATCCCCAGCCTCCTAGTAGACAAAGAGAAACCCTTCTCCACCACCACCAGAAAATGAGGCTTTTCATGAGAAGGTATCTACTTCGAAGAATGGGTTTATGGAGACTGCAGAACGGAGTTATTGATTTGAATTTGCCACTTTCCAGCTATGGATCCTTGGGCACGTTATTGAATCTGAGTCTCTGTTTCTGCACCTGCAAAATGCAACATTACCCTCTGAGGGCTAACATGAGAATGCTATGAGATGCTGCACACAAAGCCTGAGTATAATGCGTGGTCTCCAGTGAGTGCTCCGCGAGGGCGGGGCAGTCATGATCCTCTCCATTCCATGCCCTGGAAATTCTTCCTAACTTGATTTCTTTAAATCCAGCAAAGGGCAACCACAGCTAGGGGTGTCTGCAAGGTCACTGCTTATGCAAAAGTTTCATGAATTTACCTGCAAGCTCCTTGTAGAGACCATCCCCCTGGGATGAAGCAAGGGTCAGCATGGTGGCAATACTGCCCTTCACCTTCTCCGTGATTCCATTCTGTACAATAAAGCAGGGTCATTCTGTTAGGATGGCACAGCCCAAGGGAAAGGTTAGCTTATGAAAGGGACCCCACTAATCCCCCAACCAGAGAGTGTACAGACTGGGGTTGCCAAAATCAAAGTCAATTCCAAGAGTGGGCCACCTTAGAGTACAGGGAATGGCTCAGGAGTCATCAGGGCAACATTTCTGGGGGATCCCACTTGTCTCAGCATCTCCTTTCCCGCCTATCAAGACTCATGTGGGATTGGACCTCTGGTGCTGACCAAGTGAGTCAGGAGCTAAGGAGGCTTCATGGAGGTGGGGGAGAGAACAGCAATTGCAGAGATGGAAAAAGAGGAGAAGTGCTGGTCACTAGCCACCATCTTATTGTTCATTTAGTCACGAGATAGATGTTTATTGAGTACCTGCTTCGTGCAGCACACCACACTTGACCTTCCTGATTCTCCGTCTCAGCTGCCTGAGATACGCCTTCTTTCTGATTTCAGTCCTACAACCAATGAAAACCCTTTTCCCTCTTCTAACCATCTCTTGACTACCTTTGAAAAATACCTGACTCTTCCCTCTAGCCTGACACAGCCTCGTTTTAAGCGTGGATCTACTGACTCTTGCTTTTTTTCTTCAACACACCAGGCCAAGAACCCTAAGCTCTAGTCTCAGCTCTAGTTGTGAGCCTTGAGCTAGTAACGCAGGCCCTCAGCCCCCTTGTCCATAAGATCAGGGAATGGGGACGCTATGTGGCCTTGCCCAGTTTCAACTTCCTACATTTCTGTCATTTACGAAGCATTTGTACATGGTCAATGTACAAATCACTTTTTTTTTAGTGGAACTGTTTTGGGGGGCTCCTTAAGGGCCAATTTCTATATACTCAATGGGGACTGGGTGCTATAGGGTTTGGCCAATTATCTGCAAGTATTTGTAGACTGTGACAATATGTTAAATGACAGAGAGTAAACTGCTACTGGCAAACGAGATGCCTCTTAGCCTATTCCAAGAGAACTTATATGCTTCATATTGTGGAGAAAGGTGTTTTCCAAAATTGCAGTGGGGCGGGGATGGAGGCACAGGGCTGAGCAGAAGCAGGTTGGAAACATTTCAGGAAGTAGGTTGGTTCAGAGGTGAATGGAAAAACTAGCCAGGTTCCTTAGCTGCTTAGGAGAGGGTCAACTAAGTCCCAACCGAGGCAGAAGAATTTGGGAACACACATGGCCAGGAGGGGCCAACAGTGGCTTGGACTAAAACAAAGAATTTTTATTACTTGGGAGGGTGGTGGTGTGGAAAGAGACCCAGAACTGAGACAAGATGGCCCAAGGGTCCTTGACAGATGCTTTAGGTTCAAGGAAATTGTTAGGAACTGTTTTCTGAGATAAACAGAATCCAACATAAATCTCTGCTAGGTGTCATAACTGACTGACCTATAATAGTTCACTGGCATTTATTTATTGATTGATATTTTATGTAGACTAGACATTTCCCTCATTAAAAAAAGAAAATTCTGTCTAGAGATTATGCTATTGTTGGAGACCCTGGAGCCAGGTTATCTAGTCCCAAATCCTAGCGCTGCAACTTCGTAGCTCTGGGGCCTGTTGCTACACCTCTCTCTCTGCCTCAGTTTTCTTATCTGTAAAATGAGAACAACAATAGTCCCTACCTCACAGGCTTGCTGGGGGAGTTAAATGAGCTAATGTATGTCAAGAGCTTAGGGACCCCATCTGCTATCACAGTGGTTCTACTGATGACCCAGTAAAGAGGAAAGACGTGAGAGAGAGGCGGAGGGGCTGCATTCCTGAAGTCACAGCCCCACAGAGACCCCAACACCAGCATGCAGGGGCAGTGAAGGGACAATGCCCAGTGACAATTGGCCTTCTCTCCTGGCCATGGCCATGGGCTGGGCCCCCTCTGCAGAAGGCATCGGCTCTACATGGGCCCCAGTGACTACTACTTCACCCATCTTCTGTACCTGCTTCTTTGGCTCCCCCAAGGGGCCCAGACTATGGATGTAGTGTACCTTCAGTTGCTGAAATTGGTGCTGCATCCTTTCTTGAGCCCTTTCAAACATGCCCTCGTCCACCTGCCGGTCCACTCCTCTTCTGATGACATCTTTCATTCTCTCACACGCTTTTTTGCCAGCGATCTGAGCTGCCTCTGGCAAAAATGATAGCTGCGGTCACACCACAGTAAGGACTTGCTTAGAAATCTTTAGCATCAGAAAGAAAAGCAAGCAAACAAAAAATATATATACACAAACATAGGTATACATCCACAAACACACACACACGTATTCATATATATAGCACCATTTTCCACACAGTGGAAATTGTTTAATAATCACATGATAGAAAAAAAATCAACACTCTCAATATTTAGATAACTATTATTCAGAAAATCTAATGAGTGAATTAAGCAGAAGTTTACAAAATTCCAGTGCCCCCCACCAGAAAAAAACAATGGGACGCCAAAACGCGAAGGAGCTGGAAAGGGGGTTTACAAATAATTAAAGGGAATAAGAATGAGAATTGGATAAGGGATTTTATAGTTTAATTAGCTGAGATGCAGCAAGGAGAGGAGAAGCAAGATGAATAGATAAAGAAAGGGTGGACAGAAAGCACCGGAAACACACAGATAAAAAATGACTCACGGATCACTTCTCCCCCCACCCTTGCAATTACTTGGTTTTCAATTTGTGGAGTAAGAGTCTGAGAGGGACTTAGGATACAGGAGGACAAATACTCTGAGGGGAAAGCAGAAGAAAAGGATGCCGAAGAAAAAGCTGACCAGAAAGACTCCAGAAGGAGTGGACAGGTTGCCCTCTGGAGCCCCCACCTTCATAACAGGGCTTCAGGTCATTCTGGACAGAGGTGGTGAGAGACTCATAGATCCTCCTCTTCTTTCTGAGGATGTAATCCTCCAGGCCTCCCAGGATGGCGCTTATCTGCAAATCCACATTAACAAAAGGCCATTTGTGCCAATTCCTTTGATAGAAGCAGGGAACACCTGCTGTTCCCGTGCGTGGTCACCATTTCCCTCTGCCTTATATTATGCTTGGCTGTCCACATGTCATTTCCTCAACTAGGCTGTGAGCTTCTCATAGGCAGGAACTTTGTCTTAAGGGGGGAGGCACAGGACTGTTCTCTAGTGTTGCCATATAATTCGGGCTGGGCCTGTGCCATGGGATGAATACCTGTGTCCCCCAAAATTCATATATTAAAATCCTAATCCCCAAGGTGATGGCATTAGGAGGTGGGGCCTTTGGGATGTTATTAGGTCATGAGGAGGGAGCCCCCAGGCTCTCTTTACAGAAGAGATTCTAGCAAATTCCTTTGCCCCTTCCACCATATGATTTGACAGTAAAAAGACAGTCATCTATGAACTGGGAAGGGGACCCTCACCAGACACCAAATCTGCCTGTACCTTGACCTTGCACCTCCAGCCGCCTACGAGGAATACAGGTTGTTTATAACCTGCCTCGTTTATGGTATTTTGTTACAACAGCCTGAACAGACTAAGACAGCCTACAGGAAAATGGCTCACAGACAAGAATCTTGACTACTCAAAAATTAAAAATGATCTGCAAAAAATGACACGTCTTTAAGCTTCACTGCTTTAGATAATACTTCATAGTATTGGCAAAAATGATAGGTTAGTGAAAGTGTTACAAGCACATTCAGACATTTGTACATCTCAGGATTCTTTGAAGATTCTTCCTAGGCACCGAGTCTCCTTCCAACCTCAGCACTTCCTGCCTCCCGTGGCACGGAGCCGGCCCGGGGTCCCACCCCCCCCCCCCCCCCCCCCCGCCCCCGGCGCCCCCCCCCTCCCCCCCCCCCCCCCCCCCGCCATCCCACCGTGCTTTGTGTCCTGGAGCACCTGCTATGAGACATGCCCAGACCTGGGCACTCCAGGGGCACAAGGGGGGTGAGACCCATAACACCTCCAAACTCATGCTGGGAAGAAAGCCACTGCCCAACCTCACTGCCCTCTCTCCCCTTTACAACCATCTCACCTCCTGGATCAGGAAACTTTTTTTGTAGCTATCATATTTCCAGCCATTTCTTACTCCAATTTCCATCATTTTCTCCTGCAGAGAGTCCTTAAAAGCTTCTATGTGAGGCAGCAAAGTGGAGCCCGTGGGCTTTCCAGTCCTACGGAAGAAACAAAATAAAATGTTGAGACAACAGCGGCTACTGTGGGGCTAAAACGAAGAAGGAACTAGCTGGTGCCCCTTTTATTCGCTTTTAAGCCAGGGGGAGGAGAACGAACAGTTAATCCAATTCCTATCATGGGCCAGGCACTGTGCTGTGCCAGGTCCTGGACATCAAAACCTATGAAACCAGTCTAGTGATGCCCATTTTACAGACAAGAAAACTGAGGTTCAGAGAGGGTTGCTGATGGGTGCACAGCCACACAGCTAGTAAGTGGCAGAGCCAGGCTTTGGACACTGATCTGTTCAACCTCAAAAGTCAGTCTCCCCACGCCAGGGGGTTGCCACTTGAAAGGGTGAGACTTGAACTACATCTTAAAAGATGGGGAAGTTTTGGGGAAGCAAAAAGGAGGAGGAGTTATTCCCCATGGGGACAACATAGCTAACAAAATTTCAGAACCTCCCAACAGTAAGAAGCAGCAGGTTATAGAGGAGACGGCATAGGTTTGAGATCTTGGCTCTCTACCTGTGAGCTGAGTGACACTGGAAAAGCTGCATCCAGTCCTCTGAATCTCAGCTTGTTCCCTTGTAAATAGAAGCTACTTCAGAGGGTTATTGAGAGGATCTGATGAGATCATGCATGCACAGTGCTTAGCACAGCTCCTGACACATCTCAGTTCCTCCCTGCTACCCTCCAGGCTGGCTGGAGACGGAGGCTGGCACTGAGAAACAGGATGGGGAGAGAGTGGGAAGGCCACTTGGAGGCAGGTGGAATGTCTTGAATTGCATTCTTTTTTTTTGTTTATTTGAGAGAGAGAGAAAGAGAGCTGGTGGAGGGGCAGAAAGAGAGAATCCCAAGCAGACTCCCTGCTGAGCATGGAGCCCAATGTGGGGCTGGATCCCACGACCCTGAGATCACAACCTGAGCTAAAATCAAGAGTCCAGACGCTTAACCAACTGAGCCACCCAGATGCCCCTTGAATGCCATTCTAAGGAATTTGGAGTTTATGCTATAGACTTGTAAACAGGGGTAGAGTAGATGGAATGGCATGATCCCAAAGGAGTTTAAAGAAAGATGGGGGCAGGGCAGGGGAACACTGAGTAAGAATCTAGCAAAGGTAGAACTGTTCAAGTAGCAGCAGGTGGCAAAATGCCAGAGGCGAAAGAGGGGGCCTGGGGGTAGGCTCCTGCACTGGGGGATGAGGAGAGTCTGCTTCTGTTGATCGAGAAAAGGACTGAAGGTCAAGGAAGGAAGGAGGCATTGTGAAGCTCACACAGCTAGTAAGTGAGTGAGCACGCAGTATATCAAAAACAAACACAAAGTCATGGGTCAGCCTCTTTGCCTTTTTGCATTCAGGAAAATTTATAAAGCCCATGTGTTTGCTTAACTCCACACTCTCCAACCAAAATAACCTGCCCGGGGCTCTGAGCCACAAGAAAATGTATCCCTTGCTGCATGTATAAGATATTTGAAAAATACTGGAAATCACAATATTAGTCTGAAAGCAACATCTCCATCTGCACTCCAGGTCACCGTGAGGAATTAAGTAAACCAAACCAAGAAGGCTTTTGTGTTTTGCCAGAGACTAAGCTTTCCTCCTCAAGTTGCAAGCTACTCTTTACACTTCCAGATCCAAAGTACAAATTCTTCTAGAGATGAGACTTGGGCCCAATGCTCTTCAGTTGTTTGTTCACGAAGGAGCAAGAGAAAGAATCCTTTACCTAAAAATGCCTCCAAAAACGGGATCGATCTGGTCATAGATGGGCTGAGTGATGGCTTCGTTCAGATCTATTCTTGCGAGGGTCCTGGAGGCATAGATGCCATTCTTCAGGCAAACAGCTTTCAGAGTCTGGTGAAAGCCCTGGTTTCCTCTACTCCTCTAGGTAATTAAACAATAAGATAGTAGAGTTAGTACATTACTCTAGTTAATACACGTTAACTAGAGTGTCACGGGATCAGAATCAGATTGCCTTTGGCCAAAGCCTATGACCAAGGATCACAGGGAAGAGGAGGGATGACATGATCTTTTAACATATGCTTAAGCTAGACAGAGGGCACAGTGGTCATGCCTCAAGCTCCAGAGAAGCCTTTGATCACGATCTCCTCATACAGCTTATAATTGTCTGTTTACTTATTGCGCTTCTCTGCCTGAACAGCAGCTTGTTGGAAGCGGCACGGTGTCTTATCCATCCTGATGTTCTCACCATCTGGCGTATTTGTTAAAGGAGCAATTTTTAAATGAAAATGTGCTACGACCCTACTGGGGTGTAGGTTTCAAATTTTCCAAGCAAGCCCAAAGTTGTTTTTTAATACTTTTTGTTACATGTCTAATGAAATGTAATTTGATTTGTACATCTTCATAATACTTCTTTCCCAGAGAAATAAATTCACAAATCAGAGGCAAAAAAATACGATGAAGTGAGAGCCACAGAGACATTGATAAATCTTACCCAGATGGCGATCCTTAGTAAAGAGAATAAAAATATATAGGCACTGACCAAAATTTCAGTAGAGGTTCTTGTGATCAATGATATATGCTTTAAGGAACTCTGTTTCAAATGCAAGGCTGTGTTGCAAGATATGATTGGCATCATACCATATATGTTTTAATATTCTGTCCTTTTCACTTAACATGGGCATTTCCTCAATTCATTGCAAATACTTTCAAAAATTATTTCAATATCCACAAAATATAATATCATGTGGATATAACCTAATTCATGTCACCACTCTCTTATTATTACACATTTTAGGTTATTTTGCTATGTTACATAATGATATGATGTCAGCATATAAATGTTTGCCCAAATTTCTGATCATAGAGGAAAGTGGCCTATCAAAGACACCTTAGACATGTTTGTAGTCACCGAGAAAAACGCCATTACAGAACTGATGAGACAGGAGAATTCATGGGAAAATTTGTGAAGGCCTGGAGATGGCCGAACTGCTCCTTCCTTTCATGGAGACCAAAGGAATGGTCTCCATTTTGTGTCTTCACCTTCGCAGAACGCACTTACTCACTTTTGGTGATCTGGGGTCTTTTAGCATCATACAGAAGCCGTTCTCCCCCGGAGTGACTTACTTATCTATTGCTATGAAACAAATTACCTCAAACCTAATGGCTTAAAACAACAAAAAACATTTATTGAATACCGCTCACTAGTGTTGTGGGTCAGGAATTCAGATATGGCTTGGCCGCTGTTTCGCGGTTCACAAGATAGCCAGGCTGTGCGTCTAAGATTAAAAGGCAGAGAAGAGACGAGTGCATGATTCAAGGTCACCGAGAACAGACAATCTGCACACTAGGCTCAGGTGGTACAGCGTTTACTGACAGCAAGAGGAGAAAAAATGTGCACAAGATCCAGCCTTTGCAATGCATGGGTCCCCTACGGCCAGCAGACCCACACCACAGCTACTGCGGGTGACGCTCCTGCACACATCCCACATTGTGTGCAGTACAAGGACCCGGGATCTGAAATACAGAAAACTGGGAGCTTGCCTAAGGGCCTTGGACGCCTATGCTAAGCAGAACAAAGAAGTACTCACTGAGCATAAAGCAGAGAACAATATTCCCAAGCAAGGCGATAAGCCCAGCACAGGCTGAGGGCTCTTTTATCTCTCGGTAAGGAAGTGTTCCAGGCCCAAAGCCCATTTTTATGTGGCCAAGTTATGTTTGTGTGTGTGTGTGTGGGGGGGGGGGTGTCGAAAGACTTCATGCCCGGGCTGACCTTTCCCCACAGCTGGCCAGTGCTGGCTCGGGGCTCCGCCGTGAGTCTCCATCAGACGTTGGCTGGGGTTACAGTCACCTGAATGGGGCTGGAGGTTCTGCTCCCAAGGAGGCTCACTATGGAGCTGGCAAGGTAATGCTGGCTATTTGTGGACCAAGCTTCACTACTTTTATGGGGATTGACAAATTTTAAACTACATGACTGGTTGGCAATTACAAGTAGCTGCAATAGTTTGCAGAGCACAGTTGGGGAGGTGCAATAGGCAAGCGTAGGGCTTGGGCATCCAGGCTCTTAAGACAGGCCTGTGGTAGATATGGATCCCATATGTGGCCACAGAAAGCTGTTCAGCCACTGTAAGGCTGTAAAATTAAAATAATAATAAGAGTGGTTACCACCCAGAATTGCTATAAGGACTGAATCAGGTAATGTACAGTATCTGGCACCAGAGTAAGCATTTTATCCACGTTTGCTGAATGCATGAGTGAATGTATGTGACATACTATATTCATGGACACTCAGCCACCACCCCCCCAGCCATGTGGAAGGCACTCCACCTCTCATTCTCCTGTGTCAAAATTCTAACAGTCCTCTCCAGTGACCCCAGAATCATTCCCACCTCTATACTCTTTTAGCCCATGGAAATGTAGAGCTCCATTACACACCACCTCCTCACTGCTAACATTCTAACTTTCCAACTCATATTACAACAATGCCAACAACATGCAATCTATGCACTACTCCCAGCTCTAGAGACTTCTGTATCATCCTTGTCCCGTGAGCAGTGTTGTTCATCATTCCTTACTCTTAACAGGTGTCATGGAGTGACCTGTATCCCTCTGACTTGACATGTTGAAGCTCTGAGCCCCAGTGTGACTATATTTGGAGATAGGGCCTTTAGGGAGGTAATTAGGGTTAAACGAGGGCATAAAGGTAGGTCCTAAGCCTATTGGACTGGTGTCCTTATAAGAAGAGAGAGATGCCAGGGATGCACACAGAAAAAAGACTGTGGGAGGACACAGCTAGAAGGTGGCCATGTGCAAGCCAGAAAGAGAAGCCCCAGGAGAAACCAACCTTGCACTGCCTTGATCTTGGGCTTCTAACCTTCACAACTGTGAGAATAAATGTCTGCCCTTTAAACCACCCAGTCAGTGGTATTTTATGTTATAGCAGCCCTAGCAAACTGATACGAGAAGCCTCTTTTTTCACCCCTTAGCCTTAGATAAATACAGCCTGGCACTTACATCTTTATCCTTCAGCTACCTCATATAAGTAATTAAGAGATAAAACAACAATTTGCAGGCCCCTTGAGAGGTTACAAGATGTTTCCTTATTATGTAATCTAATTGGCATTTCTATCAACCCTAAGATAGGTAGGGTGAGTATTTAGCATCCCATTTTACAGAGGAAAAAACCCACAATCTTAAATGGGTTGAAGGTCTCATCCAGGGCTACGCCGTGCATGATGGGTAGAGCTGGCACTCAAAACAAGACCCTCAGTTCTCTCCTGGGTCCTCGCGATGCACAGTCGGACAGTTCCCTGTATGGGCTTTCCTGTATACAATTTTCACTCTCTCCTACTCTCGTTTAGCTCTTTATTTCCTTCAAAAGCCATGGAATAGTGCAAAAAGAGCATGGAGATAAGGCAGATGTCACCGAATATCACAGGTCCTCCCTGGAGAGGGTCACTCACCACCAGGCATGCCCCAAGGATCCGTCGGTAGGAAGTCCTGGCATTTTGGACTCCTTCTTGCAGAGGCTGCTCTATGTGGGCAAAGCACTGGTCAATGGCCTTCTCCAGCAGCTGTATCTTCTCTTCCACAAATCTCCGCAGTCCACTCATGTGCAAGTATTCGTTCTAGGGACAAGGGCCATAAGAAGCATGAGGCCACCCCCTCCCTAAGGGCACTCTCTCTTCAAATTTTGCTTCCTTTATGCTTGTCCACCAACACAAGGTTTGGCTTGAGCTAATCACCCTCAGTTGACTTCTTTTGTCCCAGTAAAGCATCCCTCAGTGGACAGACCTCCTTAAGCTTTGTGGGTTGGAGAGCACAATATATATATGCCTCCTGCAACTTACTTTAGGTGTCTAATCCATTAGGCTATTTGAGGGAATAACTAGTCAAATAAAAATCCAAATGCTGTTAAAACATATTTTTTCAATGACATCTGATTCCACAAACATTTAGTAGGCTTTGTGCACAACGCAGTTTTTGAGAATCTAGTTTCTCAAACTTTAACATGTGTATAAGTCACCGGCAGAGTTTGTTCAAATCCGAGGACCTGAGATTCTACAATTCTAGCAAGCCCCCAGGTGATGCTGATCTTCTGGGCCCTGGACCACACTTTGAAGAACAAAGCTACAGGACGCAATAATAAAGACATGGTCCTTTCTTCAAAGGAGAATACCATCTAGTCGAAGAGGAAAAGATCTACTCAATTAATACAAGGGAGAGACAGCCTTGACCTCTAGATTTCAAACTGGGAACTCTGTAGTGTTATTCCCTGTGTGAGAATCTTGAGAATCACAATGCCTACAGCAGATGGAAGCCACACTACTTAGCTCAGCACTGAAGGGCTCATCACAGCAAGGACTCAGCCAACTTCTCCAGCACCACCAGCTCTTTGCCCAAAACGTCATCCCATCCCAGGGTAGCTGCTCCTGAACTTGCTACCATTCTCCAAATGCGTCATCCCTTTTGTACCCCATGCCTTTACACATGCTTCCCATCCTTCCAGACAAAGCTCAAAAGCCACTCCCCATGTGATGCTTCCCCTGACCCCACTGGGTGGAATTGGGGCTCTCTTTCCTGTGCTTCCACTGAATCTTGTACATCCCTGCATTACAGCCCTCCTCCTGCTGTGCTATGTCTGTCTCACTCCATATCTCCTTCCCTGGACTAGGAACTTGCTGAAGGATCTGCAGACTGTGTTATTCATGTTTGTTTATTCCAAGGCATGGCACAGAGTGCGCAGTTGATAAACATTTTGGAGTGAATGAAGGCCACCGAGAAACTGCTAGATAATGTGGGGTTTTAAATTCTATTCCAAATTTGATGACGGAAATCGCTCTCAAATTGATGTGTGACCTTACACAAACGACTTAGATCTTTTCTAGATCTTGACTGCACTGAAGTGAATGAAGCTGAATCTTCCTGAAAACAGCCTCAAACCCCCATACTTCTCGAGACTTAGAATACATAAGTTTTAGAGTTTATGGAGACTATTCCACGGATTCTCATAGTTTTTCACTGGTAAGAATTCTATAAGTCATACTTTTCTTTCAGAGTGCCCTCTGGATTCTTCTGAGTTTGTGGTGTTACTGGTGATCAAAAGGAAATAAGAAAGATGTCACCAACAGAAACTCTACGGGCAAGATTCTCACAAAGTCTCATACTCAACAAATCGTTGTTAAATAAACAAAAGAATGATAAGAAAGGGCAGGTCTGGGAATAAAAGAACAGTAAGAAGGGGAAAGACTTACATCTCCTACGAATAAACGCAGGGCTCATTTGACATTAAGATGTCATAATCAGCTTCCTACTGATTCATAAAAAGAATGACTAGATCCCTGTTCATTTAGAATCAATAACTACCCAGTCTACGACCATACCACCCTGAACGCGCCCGATCTCGTCTGATCTCGGAAGCTAAGCAGGGTCGGGCCTGGTTAGTACTTGGATGGGAGAATAACTACCCAGACTCTATTTTTTTTTTTTTTTGGTCTGAATCATAATCTTAAGAATTGATCAATCACCACATTTTGTCAGAATGCAAAGGAACTGACAAAACTCTTGCCTTCCAACTTCCCATCAATGAACTAAGACTGAGACCAATATCTGAGGCCAAAGGGTTTTGAGGAAAAGTGCTGGCTGACGCCCATGTGAAGGGCTACCCCAGAAGTGCTAACCAGCCCCCTCCTCTGTGTTTTCTGTCACCTACAGCCTGGCCCTGAGGATGGCACAGAGTCCCTCCACGGGCTGCCCCTCCCCCTTAGCCGAGAAGAGCACCGGGCAGGCACTTCTCTGATTGCAAAATGCCTTGTCCTTGTGTTTGTAAAACAAACCAACCACACACAGCACCACATCTGATTTGTTTTCCATTAGCACTTCCAAAAGCAATCTTTTGCTGGGCAGAGAGGCAATTTTCACCCTGAAGAACATTTTCGGGAAGTTAGAAGGTCAAATGCTTCCCTGATATTTCAGAGGACAGTTAAGTTAGAAAATCTCAAGATTCCAGCTTGTTGCTGTTGTTTTTGGTTTTCCTTCAAAGAACTAGGCCAAAACAAGGCATAAGAAATATGATAAAAAAGACAGGGAACCTTGGTCTCTATGTCACTTTTATATAGAATTTTTTAAATGCAGACATTTGACCAAAACTGCAAAGACTGTCAACAGTTGGCATTACTTACTTTTCACATTGAAGTCAGGTCTCCATTATCTGCCTCCCCTGGCCACGCCATAGGGCCAGCCCAGGGGTACCCTCCCACAGTCTCAGAACCAGCCCCTTGAACCCTCAGGGAGCCCTTTTCACTTTCTTTGCCCCTTCCTTGTTCGGCATAACAAAAAGTTGGACAATCTGGTGGGGCAAATCTGATGGTTGATAGCAAGTATGGAAATAAAGACCAGCCAGATGAGAACAGGCGAAGGCTCTTTATCCAGAGCTTGCTAGAGCAAGAGAGTCAGCCACCATCACTTGTGTTTGGCAGAGATTCAAAGGCAGGCGGAGGAGTGGGAAGGCTCCAGGCACGCCCCCATCAGAGGCCACTGGCTTAGGGGAGCTGTGGGTGGGCTAATTAGAAGCGGGGATCCTATGTGATTCATTAGGGTGCATTAGTAGCCCATTCGGGTCTGATTGTTACAGACATCATTGCTTAGCTTCTTGGATTGTTACTAGAGATGGCAGTCTGACTCCCTATGAATGTAACTTACAGCAGGCTGCCCTCCTGCACTGTTTGTTGTAGATAAGAGGTTGGTTTCCTAGGCAGGTTGCTGCAGGCTGTTTTAATATATGATTGCCCGATTGTATATTCAAATGCAATTCAAATGCAAATGACTCACAGAGAAGCAGTATAGTTGGTGATTGAAATGACAGATTTTTTTTTCGAAAACTCTCCCCTGCCTCTAATTTAGCAGCCAATCCATCTTATTTTAGAGTAAAAAAATAAATCATCCTGGGGTGCCTGGGTGGCTCAGATGGTTAAGCGTCTGCCTTCGGCTCAGGTCATGATCCCAGGGTCCTGGGATCGAGCCCTGCATCGGGCTCCTGGCTCAGGGGCAGGGAACCTGTTTCTCCCTCTCCCTCTGCCTCTCCCCTTGCTCATGCTTTCTCTCTCTCTCTGTATCTCTGTGTCTCAAATGAATAAATAAAATCTTTAAATAAATAAATAAATAAATAAATAAATAAACAAACAAATAAATAAATAAATAAATCATCCATCAAAGAGATAAATTTGCCCATTCCTGTGAGAAGAGTATTTGGAACTGGTCATTTGGAAGGCCAGCATTCGAGATCGTGAAGATATATATCTAAACTCTTTGCTGAATGTCCCTGCTAGCTCCCTTCCTCTCCCACATTATTGTACCAGGCTGCTCTGAGTTTGAGATTCTGACAGCACCAGGGCATAAAGGAAATGCAGAGACAGATGAAACGTTTTGGACTGTGTGCCTAAGCACGCCTCTGCAGGATAACCAAGAATTGCTGGTATTCTACGAGGGTGAAACAAATCAATTCTGTTATTGCTTAAACACATTCCATCTTATTCAAGGTCCCAGGAGAGGTGAAAGTAGCTGCTGATCGTTTCTACATTTTCCTCTCAAACCCTCTGTCAGGCAAAATATTATTCCTTTCTTTTTTACTCAAACGTCACCATTGTAACCCTCAAATTATCTCTGTCTTCTTTAGATATTCTGAGCTTACTATCTTCCTTTGATATGAAAAGAAAAAATATTGTAAGTTATTTTCCAAACTTGGTAAAAGGGAATGTTCTGCCCAGGCTGGGAGGCAGAGCACACACATAAGTATCTCCCATACCGGCAGGTTTTCCGTGCAGTTGAAACTGTCTGTGAGGAGCAATAAACCAAAGGCTTCAGTCACATACTTGGTCACCATCCTCCTCTTCTTGTCCAGGAGCCTTTTCCTGATATAGCCTCTTAACCTGGGGATTTCTGGAATTCACAGGCAGCACAAACAATTTTAAAAGGCCAGAGTTCACAGCAAAGAGAATTCACAAAAATGAACAGATCGGAATGGCAGTCTGAATTAGCTACAGCTGAGGTCCTACATGGGCTGACTGCCCGCTACACCAACTTTTCTGGGGGATGTTTTTTTCCATGTCTAGGATCAACAATAATGAATGGGCAAGTCAGCAATGATGAATATTAATTTTATTTAGTGGTACAAGTCCAACTAAGTAGAAAAGTGCAGGCTGGTTAGAAACATTGGTGCTTCCCTCGGGACTGCTACTTACAAAGGGTTGAACAAAAGGTGCTCACAATCCCAGAGTCTCAGCTCTTCCGTCCCCCTAGATTTTCCATGAGAATCTCTGCTGAATGGGATTTTAGATTAGAAATTCCTCTTAGTCCTAACCTTTTGTTGGTCAGAAGATAACAGGTGTCATCCTACTTTTCTCCTTGTTATTCCCATAAGAGGAAATTCTTCTGTATCATTCCTTGCGTATATTTCTTTTATATCCTCATATATTTCTTTTATATCCTTGTTCAAGAAGTTCCCCCATTTCTAGGAACACTTTACACCTTCTGGCCCTTCGCCTCCTCTCCCACGCAGACACATCAGGTAAAATGCATGCCCGTCTTAAGCCATTTTAAGCTCGGATCAAAGTCAAGCTCAGAGCCTGCCTGCTCGCCCACTTCACACTGAGTGCTCCAGTCACACAGACCTCTAGGTTCTCTGGGCTTCTATTGTATTCACAGCACCATTTAACTAAGTACTTATTTGTACCTTGATTTTTACACATGCCTTAGTACTAGCTCCTCGTCTAGATTTTAAGTTCTGTGAAGAAAGGGGTCATGTCTTCTGCTTTTTCCTCCTCAGAGACAAAGCATACAATAGATGCCGGGTAAATACGTCTAATACTTGTAGCTGGGTGAGTGATGAATTACAAGCCAAATACTTAGGAAATGACAACCCAATCTCTGACCTCTACCAACTCTTGGTAAAATTTGGATGAAAGAGAAACTGTGGTCTCAGGCACCACAACAATGCAGAGAGAAAAACAGATACATCTGCTAACAGGTATAGAAACTGCGACAAGCTGGAAATGACACAGAGAATTCTAGAGAGGTAATTCAATGTGCCGAGCTTCATCTTGAGAATTCTAGCGATTGAAACAAAAAATATATATAAATTACCGGTTTCCTCCTCAGTGAGGAGAGCCTGCTGCCAGTACTCCTGGGCGCTGACAGTGTACACCAGATCGGAAGCCTCCAGAACCTTGGAGTCAGCGGGCAGCTTTCTCTGAAGTGAGAGAGACACACAGGGAACAGAGTAACTCAAACATGGTGAAGGAAACAACGCGCAGGCCTTATAAGAACCTCCAGCAAGCTTCCGCTCACTCACTTTCAACCCGGCAAGAGCCCCTTAAAGAACACAGCACACCTGTACCTCAGGTGTTCCCACCTGTCCGCACCTCACAAGGATGGACATGGTAAGAAAACCGCTGCATAGAAACTATTCTCTTGGGAGTTAAGAATAGCAATTCTAGAAGGAAATGTGTAGAGAAAATAGTTCAGAGTGTACTGAAATGTTCAGAGAGAGGAAAAGTACCAGGATGCTTTATGGAAAAAACACAAAAAAAGCCCAACTCCGGCAAAGGCAGCAACGGGCTAGAGCCGGCTGCACCTGTTCCTAAGAGCCCATTCACAGCTCTCCCCGGCTCCGCCTTTAGTGACATCACCCTGGTAGCTTGAACTTGGCAATGGCGGGAGTATTACACCTTGGGAATCAGCAAATGCTAGAAATCAGGGCTTTTTTTGTTTGTTTCTTTTCTTTTCTTTTTAAACAGAGGGCTGGTTGTTAAATATTTACCTACACCACACAACACGGGGCAAAGGTGCTGTGAAAATGCAAGTTTCTTAGCTGGGTGCTTAGTGAGTAATCAGACACATTTAAAAGCAGAGCGACGTTTAAGTAAATCATGGTTTTCAATGTCAAGGACTTAAGAATGTGAGGAAATCTTTTTTATGATTAGAAAAATCATGATCACAGAGAAGTCACACTGGGATTAGACACAAATATTGTTCCATAATCTTTCATTATTCTCACTTAAAAGAAAAGAAGGGGTGCCTGGGTGGCTCAGTCAGTTAAGCGTCCTACTCTTGGTTTCAGCTCAGGTTGTGATCACAGGTCGTGAGATCGAGCCCCGCATCGGGCTCTATGCTGAGCACAGAATCTGCTAAAGTTTCTCTCTCCCTCTCCCTCTGCCCCTCCCCGCCTCTCTTTCTCTCTCTCAAATGAATAAATCTAAAATAGAAAGAAAGAAAGAAAGAAAGAAAGAAAGAAAGAAAGAAAGAAAGAAAGAAAGAAAGAAAGAAAGAGAAAGAAAGAAAGAAAGAAAGAAAGAAAGAAAGAAAGAAAGAAAGAAAGAAAGAAAGAAAAAGAGAAAAACCATAAAGGGTTGTGTGTGTGCATGAGTGTTTGGGGGCAGCAGAAAACTGTAGAGAGTTGTCAATCTCTTTCTGATGCAAAGATACAAAAGAGCTGAGTGAGTAGTCCACTGGGAGAGGCGAGAGACCACATGTCTGGCAAGCTGTAAGCCCATGCAGTCAAGGCTGGAATAGAGATGCCTGGGTAAGCTTCCAGCAGCCCCACACACTACAGTCAGGGCTGAAATTATACAAAGGATCTGCCAAGATTAACTTTCCCCCCCTTCTGATAGAATTTTGACTCTAGCAAAAAAGTTTAGGGAAAGTTGAAACTGTTTTCTTTTTTTTTTTTTTTTTTTTTTTTTAAAGATTTTATTTATTTATTTGACAGAGAGAGACACAGTGAGAGAGGGAACACAAGCAAGGGGGAGTGGGAGAGGGAGAAGCAGGCTTCCCGCGGAGCAGAGAGCCCGATATGGGACTCGATCCCAGGACCCTGGGACCATGACCTGAGCCGAAGGCAGTTGCTTAACAACTGAGCCACCCAGGCGCCCTGAAACTGTTTTCTATTGGGAGATAAAACTGATGTGGAATTAAATTTAAGTAGGGTTTTAGAACAATTGAAAGAAAGGAGTATGCCTCACTGTGTCTAGGTGTTTACATTATTTAAAATCTTGCTCTAAATTCTGTATACCTCTTCTAAAAATTATTGACGATTAGTTAACACTTATGTTTGTTATTATAGTACAGAGAAATATTTTTACAGTGCCAGTGAAGTGACTACAGTATGCAGGTTCCGTATTATTACAAAAGAGATGTAGAAACAGTTACAGCTAGAAAGTAGGATCCAAGAGGTGAGTGGATATTCATCCAATTATCCCATGGAAAGATGGGTCACTGTTACAATTTACACACATGGTTGGTTAGGACAGTGTATAACACCACAGATATTAAAGTTTGTAAGAAGATATTATATATGAGAGAGGAGAAAGCCTGTACTCAAAATAGAAGGGATACTAGATAAAAGCAGAATCAAAGGGGGATAATAAAGCTGGAGTTAGCTTGAGATCAGTAATATAAATCATGACCCCATTTTCAAAAAAAAAAATCTATCTTTTCTAGCTTTGTCATTAAAATACTTTTGCAGTGATATCACCCTGCCCACTTCTTTTGCTTGTATGAAATCATTTGATATGGACCCCTAGCACCCCAACTTTTATTTTTAGTATTATTTTTTACTGAAAGAAACCCAAGTTTCTTTGAGAGTAGTAGGTCCATATCTTGGGGCAGGGAAAAAATAAAAGGAGCCTGAGTATCTTGTTGTTGTCAAAGAGCAAAAATATTTTTGAAAATCTCTGGGTAAGGCTAAAAGGAACCAGCTTAAATTACAGGCTCCCATTGGCCAAGAGGTGAACTGGAACATCAAAAAGAACACAGTAATTCTGTGAAAAGCCATGAGTCTATTATAATCCTCAAACTAAGTAAAATAAGTAATAGTAATAAGAAAAAAAATGTATATGTATTGGTCTCTTCCCCCAGTTTCTGACACAGGGGGCTCCTAAATTCCTTATAAATCAGGGTGCTAGGACAATATTTGGTTCTAACATTAGTCTTTGTCCCCAGTTCTCAGCACAGAGCTCCTAAAACCACTGTGATTTCCTAAGTGATAAGAACACTAGAAGCATCTCTTGTCCTAATATTTGGTCTTTGACTCAGTACCTGACACAGATCCTAAATCCCTTGGAATTTCCTAAGTGATAGGAGTGTCTTCTTTTTCTAATGAGGCAACTCTGGGTGAGCTCCTGAATGGGGGCTGGTCACAGATCAGGTCATTAAAAGTTTGGAATTTTCAGCCCCACTCCATCCCACCCCCATTTTCCAGAGAGGGTAGAGGGGCTAGAAATATAGTAATTGATGATGCCCCTGTGAGGAAACCTCCATAAAACCCCAACAGTATGGGGTTAGGGAGCTTCCAGGTGGGCGAACACATCCGCATAACGGGAGGGTGACATACTCCAACTCCATGGGGACAGAAGTTCTTGCATTTGGACTCCTCCCAGGCCTTTCCCTATATATCTCTTCATCTGGCTGTTCATCTGTATCTTTTATACTTTATTATATTTTTAAAAACTGGTAAATGTAAGTGATTATTTCATTGCATTCTGTGAGTCATTCTAGCAAATAATTGTATCCAAGGGGGAGGAGGTCATGGGGATCTTCAATTTGTAGCCAAGTCAGAGAGAAGTTGTGGGTAACCTAGGGACCTACTATTTGCAGTTGGCATCTGAAGTAGGGAGCAGTCTTGTGGGACTGAGCCCTTCACCTGTGGGATCTGATACTATGTCCAGGAAGATATTTTCAGCTTGGGTTAAATTGTAGGATGCCCTACCCCATGACCCAGTAATTGTACTACTAGGTATTTATCCAAAGGATACAAAAATAGTGATTCAAAGGGGCACATGCACCCCAATGTTTACAGCAGCAATGTCCACAATAGCCAAAATATGGAAAGAGCCCAGATGTCCATCAACAGATGACTAAAGAAGATGTGGCATATGTATACACACACACACACACACACACACACACACACACACACACACACATGGAATATTACTCAGCCATCAAAAAGGATGAAATCTTGCCTTTTGCAACAACGTGGATGGAACTAGAGGCTATTATGTTAAGCGAAATAAGTCAGTCAGAGAAAGACAAATACCATATGATTTCACTCATATGTGGAATTTAAGAAACAAAACAGATGAACATAGGGGAAGGGAAGGAAAAATAAAATAAGATAAAAACAGAGAGGGAGGCAAACCATAAGAGACTCTGAACTATAGGAAACAAACTGAGGGTTGCTGGAGGGGAGGTGGGTGGGGGGATGGGGTAACTGGTGATGGGCATTAAGGAGGGCATGGGATGTTAATGAGCACTGGGTGTCATATGCAACTGATGAATCTCTAAATTCTACCCCTGAAACTAACAGTACACTATATGTTAACTAAAAAAAAAAAAAAAAAAAAAAAATCGTAATGTCACAGAGAATTGCTTAGGGTGGGAAAAAAATCCCAACACAGATGTCAGAAGTGTTGTTAAGTGTGTTAGCATGGATTGGAAGGATTAATATCATTAAAATGTCCATACGGCCCAAAGCAATCTACAGATTCAAGGCAATCCCTATCAAAATACCAACAGCATTTTTCACAGAACTAAAATAAATAATACTAAAATTTGTATGGAACCACAAAAGACCCCAAATAGATAAAGCAATGCTGAGAAAGAAAAACAAAGCTGGAGGTATCATGCGTCTAGATTTCAAAACATATGACAAAACTATAGTTATCAAAACAGTATGGTACTGGCACAAAAACTGGCACATAGATAATGGAAGAGAATAGACAGCCCAGAAATAAACCCATGTTTGTATGGTCAATTAATCTACAACAAAAGAGGCAGGAATATATAATGGGGAAAACACAGTCTCTTCAATAAATGGTGTTGGGAAAGCTGGTCAGCTACATGCAAAAGAATGAAACTAGACTACTTTCTTAAACCATATACAAAAATAAGCTCAAAATGGATTAAAGACCTAAATGTAAGGCCTGAAACCATAAAACTCCTAAAAGACCAGATAGGCAATAAACTTTTGGACGTTGTTTTTGTTTTTGTTTCTGTTTTGTTTTGTTTTTGGATCTGTCTCCTCAGGCAAAGACAACAAAAGCAAAAATAAACAATTGGGACTACATCAAACTAAAAAGCTTTTGCCCAGAGAAAGAAACTGTCAACAAAACAAAAAGGCAACCTACTGAATGGAAGAAGATATTTGCAAATCCTATATGTGATAAGGAGTTAATATCCAAAATATATAAAGAGCTCATGCTTGGGCACACCCCCAAAAAAACAAATAATCTGATTAAAAATGGGTAGAGGAACTGGATAGACATCATTCCAAAGAAGACATATAGATGGTCCACAGACACATGAAAAATGCTCAACATCACTAATCACCATGGAAATGCTAATTACAACCACAAGATATCACCTTACACCAGTCAGAATGGCTAGTATCAAAAAGATAAGAAATAGTTAAGTGTTAGTAAGGATGTGGAGAAAAAGGAACCCATGTGCACTGTTGGTGGGATTGTAAATTGGTGCAGCCACTGTGGAAAACAGTGTGGAGGTTCCTGAAAAAAATTAAAAATAGAATACCATGTGATCCAGCAATTCCCCTTCTGGATACTTATCTGAAGAAAATGAAAACACTAATTTGAAAAGATCTATGCACCCTCCTGTTCACTGCAACATTATTAATAATAGCCAAGATATGGAAGCAACCTAAGTGTCCATTGATGGCTGAATGGATATTCCACATACAGTGGAATATTACTCGGCCATAAAAAAGAATGGAATCATGCCATTTGCAACAACACGGATGGACCTACAGGAAATTACACTAAGTGAAATAAGTCGGACAGAGGAAGACAAATACCATATGATTTCACTTATAAGGAATGTAAAAAACAAAACAAATGAACAATCAAAACAAAATGGAAACAGACTCACAAATACAGAGAACAGACTGGTGGTTGCCAGAGGGGAGGGGGATAGAAGGATGGGCCAAATAGGTGAAGGGGATTAAGAGGTACAAAGTTCCAGTTACAAACTAAACAAGTCATGGGAATGTAAAGTACAGCATAGGGACTATAGTCGCTAATACTGTAATAACATGGTGACAGATGACAGACTTATTTTGTGGTGATCGTTTTGTGATATATAGAATTGTCAAATCACTATGTTGTACCCCAGAAACTAATATAAAATTGTGTGTCGACTGTACTTCAATTAAAAAAAAAGAAGTGTTGTGAGTGTGTTAATAGCATGAAAGGAAAGGAGAGACACACAGGAGGAGTAGGATGGTTTTCGTTAAAGGTACCCTAAAGCAAAGGTAAAATGCTATGTAATAACCAGCTCCAAGCATGTATCTGAGAATGTAAACACCCAGCTCTCTTTCACCTGCCACATACAAGTCGTCATCCAGTCTTGTGGATGTGAATTCACTAACATCTCTCGAACACATCTCCTCTCCTCTAGTCCTATGGTGACTGCCTTGTTCAGCTCTTAGCACTTCCAGCCGGATTATAGGAGAAGCCTCCCGAATGGTCTCTCTGCATCCAGTCTTCACTCACCCCTCCCCGCATCCATTCTCCTTAATGCTGAGAAAATAATCTTTCTAAAATATATAGTATTACTAGACTGAGGTCTACAAATGGAGTCTCAGGGGTCTGTCATGTTTCTTACAATATGTTTTCCTAATTTTTATTTTTATAATAAAAAATAAGCATAGGAGAGACTATGGACTCTGAAAAACAAACTGAGGGTTCTAGAGGGGAGGGGGGTGGGAGGATGGCTTAGCCTGGTGATGGGTATTAAAGAGGGCACGTTCTGCATGGAGCACTGGGTGTTATACGCAAACAATGAATCATGGAACACTACATCAAAAACTAATGATGTAATGTATGGTGATTAACATAACAATAAAAAATTTAAAAATAAGCATAGACATCTATATGAATGATTGCTTTATAATCAACTTCTGCCTCACATTTCTTTTTTTTTAAGATTTTATTTATTTGTCAGAGAGAGAGAGCACACACACAAGCAGAGAGAGGGAGAAGCAGGCTCCCCACTGAGCAAGGAGCCCGATGTGGGACTTGATCTCAGGACCTTGGGATCATGACCTGAGCCGAAGGCAGATAAGTAACCGACTAAGCCACCCAGGCGTCCCTGCCTCATATTTTCTATGATTAAGATTAAATTTGCTCCCTGCAGTACAAGTGAAGGGTTGATTCAGACTGAAGTAAAGTGGTTGGAGAATTAAGGTATCACCTGGCCCTCAGAGGTGTAGGTGTGTAGACCTAAAAAAGACTTATATGATAATAGAACAATAGTCCCCCTGCAAGCTGACTCACTCTTGTCCAGACCCTATCTCATACACACCAAAGCGCCATATTTATTAGTGATATAGTTGTGAATTGTATATTGAAGTATTTTGTTTTTGTTTCCAGAAACAATATGATGAGGTACTCATTAAATGCATATTTCTTGAATGCCAACAAGAACAACTGAAGAGAATAAGAACAGCTTTGCTCAGTTATTGCCTCATTAAAACCAGCATTTAAGAATTGGTTGGTCAAAGCCTTTGGCTTAAGTACGAGGTCTGATTATTCTGAATTAGAGACAAAAGCTTTGAAATTTTCAATTCCACTTTGTACATCAGACGTTTTCTGCATCAGTGTAATTGAATTCAAACGACAGAATGCAATTAAATATAGAACTGGACATCAGGCCATATGTTTTTACTATTACGCTGCACCAAAGATTTAGTTTCAGCAAAACCAAAACATCTATCACATTATACTAACCCTGATACATCTCTTCTATGTTTTGTTTACAGCTTATCTTAAAATTGGTTTCAGTTTTATCCTTGTATAAGACAATTATAGTAAGGAGTTTTATGTCTGTAACTATTTTAGTGGCAGAATAACAAAAATAATTTAAGAAAATGCCAAGATTCCCACAGAACAATTTCTCAAGCTTGAAAAACACAGCTCGGGGGGGCGTCTGGGTGGCTCAGTCAGTTAAGGGTCTGACTCCTGATTTCGGCTCAGGTCATGATCTCAGAGTTGTGAGATAGAGCCCTGTGTCGGGCCCTGCACTGGGCGTGGAAACTGCTTAGGATTTTCTCTCTCTCTCCCTCTGCCCTTCCCGCCCTCCCACCCCCATCCCCCTGCACCTCCCTGCTCAGGCTCTCAATCTCTCTCTCTAAAAAATAAAAAAATAGCTCAGGCCTTATCTCCCAAGGCTCCTGCAGAAGGCCCTTTCTCCCACTTCCTCACCTTACTAAAGACTACTGGTTCTTTAAAATTCTTCCCAGGAGCATGAAGAGTTTTCCCTGCACCTCTCTGCAACACCCCTCCCCGCCTGCCAGCACGATCTGAGGAAGATCGTGGGTCCCCACAGCACCCTATGCGTTCCTCCAGCGAATCACCCTCAAACAGTGTGGTGATCTCTGATTTTACCTGCACGTATTTCTCAGTGGACCATATGCTCATCCCATCCTTCCAGGAACCACAGGAGGTAGATGTTATCATTTCCTCATTTTACAGATGAGAAAGTGGAGGCTCAGACAGGAACAGTAATTTGCCTAAAGTCACAAAGTTATTAACCAGTAGGACTAAGTTAACTCCAAACTGTCTGCTCCAAAGCTTTTGATGTGGCTACTACACAGAACCCAACAGACATTTGTTTCTGAAAATTTGAGTGGTTGAAAAGCCGAAAAATACATAGGGAAATCTGTTAACTCACCTGGAGTTTTTCCTTGAGAATTCTATTCCATTGTAGTTTTATCATTTCATTTCTTTCTAGAACAGCCTCCCGCTGACTTGAAATAGTTCGCTAGATTGGAGAAAGAAATGAAAGCATGGCAAAGGGTCCAGGGTTATCAAGAGTGATATGGTGATAAGCTGCACAATTGTTTTTGGCATATCTTCATTTGGGCCAGACAAATGTGTATGTATTTGAATTTTATAATATTAATCATAAAAAGTATTATTAAAAATAACTAGTTCATGCATATGTCCAAACTCATTAAGTTGTTACATGAAATGTGTGCAATTTTTTGTATATAAATTATCTACCAATAGAACTTAAAAAAAAAAGTAACTAGTCCATACTTACATTTCCCACTTTTCTTTCCCTGAAATGAAAATTGTAACAATTACTTACCTCATTTTATGTGTCACAGCAGCCTCAACGTTCCCTAAAAGCAGCGTATACAGTGTGCTTTAACACCTTTACATAAGCTCTCTTTGGTCCAAATGTCCTCTCTTCTTGTCCACCTGCAGCGTCCACTTGAAACAAGTGTCTTTATTTCTCAGTGCTTTGTTGGTGGTGGAATTTTCTGTGACCCCCGCCCCCCTGGCCCAATCAAAATGCAGCCCCCTCTCTCTGGATCCCCATAGCCACTTTGCTTGTTCCTCTTTTATAACCTTTAACCTTCTTATAAGACAGTGGTCTCAGTGACTAGGCTCTATGCCCCTTTGAATCTGCAGTGTTCAATAAAGGTTTCATAAATCCCACTGAATCATGTTCAGTTGCAGAGCTGACACTGGAAGGGAGAGCTAGCGATACTATTCTGGGGCAGGGGACAGGGTGAAGGGAGCCTGCAGGTGAAAAAAAAAAATGAAGCTTTAGTTCCAACCTAGCCCATGAAAGCAAGAAGCTGGGGGAAAATCCTTGGCCTATTTCTTTACCAAGGAAGTTGTCTCTGCTTAGTGAATTCGTGGAGACACGGATTCAAGTTTCAGTGGGTGTGGGGGAAGGGCAGAGATGACTGGTGACCAGAAGGATGCTCTTATTAGAGAAGCATTAACACGTTATATCTGGTGACTATGTGCCCCGTGTTCCCAGGACAGACCAGTTGATACTTGCAAAGTGTGCCGTTAGAGAAGAGAAGTTACAGCTTTCTTGGTTATGGAGGTACAGAGATCCATGCAGAAACCAGCATATCTTAACATCTATTAAACTCTAAAATGCTTACCTTCCACTAAAATTTTGTCAGAATTTGACTCTGTAAGAATGCTGTTACTTTTGGTCAAATTCTGAAACATCGAGAACCTTGCTCCAAATGGGTTTAAAATCTGAAACAGAATCTGACACTTCAAAGCTGTGCAGTGCCAGACAGTATTATAGAAAGTGTCTACCAGTTGGGGAGGCGTCTACACATCCCATATCTGCAGGGGCGGGCACACCTCCAGGAGGTGCTCTTTGCATCTCATACACACGAGTGGCACCCTGTATAGGGTCAGCCTACTGGGTATTGAGCAGCTACTCTGTTAGAGGGGCCACAATGTTCAGATTCCCAAGACAATCTACCCAAGGGTCCTAATGTCCTAGGAAGTTACCCAGACTTCTCTTTCATCCCCAACAGTCATTTCCCTGGGTCTGGAATGTCCAGGGGTCAAAGCTCTGTTGTTGCGGAAGTCGGGACCCACGGAGGAAAGCCCACAGGTCCGCGAGCCCAGCCCAGTACCTTAGATATTCCGGCAGGTGGAGTTTGTCGGTCTTAGTGACCACCAGGGCAACGTCCCGGCAGAAGCCCCTTTGGCAGGCTTTGATGCTCTCACTCAGAAGGTCTGCATGGGCTCTCCCTCCAGAAACTCTTTCGATGTCACTGATCACCCAGATCACTGAGCATTTATCAATGGTCTGTGGAACATAACCACAGTAGGTTTAGGAACATAAGTGGCGTCTCAGTTGTAGAGGACGTGACCCCTTAATGTATCATTCATGTCCTCTGTGCTCTGCCCCATCTCTCTTCCAGTCCTACCTCTCAGCTCTCCCCACCGCACTCTCCATGTACCAGCTCAAGGCTGAGCTTCTTGAAGTTCCTCACATGTAACTTGCTCTTTTATCCCTCAGGACCTTTGCACTTGCCACAACCTCTGCATGACCTCCGTTTGCCCTTTGAGACTCTGCTAATGACCACGTGAGGATGGATTGGACACCCCACCTCTGCATCCTGCAGCACCTGGACTTACCTACTTACCTCTCAGAGTTATTGTATAGGATCGGCTCTCTGTACCACCCCACCCCACCCCACCCCTAGATTGTGAGGTACTTGATGGGAAGAGGCTGCACTTTTCAGTGGAAAATTCACAACACCTTAGGCACAGTGCTTGGCCCCTCTTAAAGGATTCATAGATATTTGTGGCATTAGTGATTGATAGAATTCAAGAAATCAGACCTTCAGCCCCAGATCCATCACTGGCTTGCTTTACCTCAGTTGTCTTCTAGAGAAAATTATTTTTTTTCCAGAACTAGTTCTGGTCATGCATCCAGACCACAAAGTTATCAGCAGAGGGCATCATTTCCATGTTTGACTGCCCCTGCATATTCAGCACACTGCCACCATGTGGGGGCAAGGAGCCAGGACCTTAGGATTCAAGTTGCAAAGGGCAATGGACAAGAAATTACAATTGATTAAAATCATAAAGATTGCTCTATTAGATATGCAACTTTTAGGTGACAAGTAATCGTGGGCTGCCTTGTGACATTTCTCTTACTGTACTGTTTCACTTGTTTTACCTCTCCATATAAATGAAAAGCTGGTCCAGCTCAGGGATTGAGTTTTTTCTGAGGTTCCTCAGGACAGCACTTTGCTCATAGGGGTGTAACAAGTTTGTGACTTGCTAATTAAACCATTATTTTACTTTATGCCAATGGTTCTTAAGTTGAGGCAATTCTGTACCCCAGAGGACATCTGGCAGCCTCTGGAGACATTTTAATATATTTTTTAAAGACTTTATTTATTTATTTGAGAGAGAGAGAGCATGCAGGGGAAAGAGAAAGAGAGAGAGCATGAGCAGGGGAGGGGCAGAGGGAAAGGGAGAAGCAGGCTGCCTGTCAGCAGGGAGCCTGATGTGGGGCTCGATTCCAGGACCCTGCGATCATGACATGAGTGGAACGCAGATGCTTAACTGACTGAGCCTCCCAGGCACCCCTGGAGACATGTTTAACGACTTGGGGTAAGCTAGTGGGTAGTGGGTAGTGGGTAGAGGACAAGGATGCTGCTAAACATCCTTCAGTGCCCGGGTCAGCAGCCCCACAACAACGAATTACCTGGCTCAAAATGTCAACAGTGCTGAGGCTGAGAAATCTTGGGTTTCAAGTTTGTTTTTGCAGTGGACCCTTTTCAAATGAAATATTAGGAAGATTTCCAATTGATTTTTAAAAACTGAACTGCTTTAGTTGAACTGGAGATGGAGGGTTTGGAGCCCCCACCTGCTCAGTATCCTCAACCCTCTGTCCATGGATCTCTTGGCTTTATGGATCATTATTTTAAAGCCATCAATCTTTAGAGTTAGACAAACTTCACTGTTTTACAGAGAGGATAATAGACCCCTGAGAAGCAAAAGATTGGTTTAAGGCCATACAACTATGGGTCCTGAACCTCCTCCTTACGTGGATGGATTCACATTTAGGCAGGAAAATAAAAACAACTGCTCCCTCCCACTTCCCAAATTATAATCTATCCAGGGAAGCTTCTTGCTATTCAATCAGGTTGTGGAAGATCGTAGGCTACCAGGCTGCAAGCTCCCCCAAGGGCAGAGCCTCTTTCACCTTCGTATTCCCATGGTCCCGGGCAACTGCAGGTGCTTCCTAAATGTTTATTGACATGAGAAGAGGACTGCAAATTTCAGGCCCTACACAAGGCTCTGACTGCCAGGATTTGGTCAAGTTAGAGTGGCAGAAGACATAAAAAAGCTTACCTAGAGCAACCGAATTTAGGAGTGGGTGGGGTGGCATCCCCGCCCCCCCCCCCACCGACTCCCTCCCATGATGAGAATGGGACCTCAGAGAGTTCAGGTGGCATGCCTAAAGTGTCATGACTTCAAGGTGGCAGACAGACAGACACGTGAATTCATAATAGTCTTAGCTTAGGGAAGGCATGGCTGGCAGCTAGAGAGACGGGGGAGGGGGCATTGTGCTCTGTTCTCCCTAAAAAGTGGGGAGTCTTTAGTCACTCCCTGTGAGAGAATCTCACAAAACCGCAGGAATGCAGGGGAGCTGAGGCCAAGCAGAGGAGGCTGGAAACCATCCCTTCCCTATAGCCCGACCTCCTCAGAGAGGGTGCTCTGAGCCAGATCTGCTGGCTCCTTTGTTCTGAGTGGCCTTTGATAGGCTGCCCAGCTTATCATAACTGGCAGTGACCATGGCTCCATCCAGGGAGAGAGGCTGGCTGCCTCCCTAGGCTGTTGCTCTCCGGGCCTAGCCTGTACTAGCCAAGGCTGGCGATTGCACTCCCAGAGCTGAGACCCTGGCCCTCATGTCAGGACCTGAGCAGACTACCAAGGGGAAGGACATTGGGACTGCCTTTATCTTAGAGAACTATTAGGGGAGGTGCTGTGGGGAGAGATAGAGCCTCAGCCGGGAAGGTAGGAACCTGCCCTCTGTTTCAAATTCTGCCATTCAGTAGCTGTGTGGTCTTGGGCAAATTACCTCCTCTCTCTGAGCCTTTATTTCCTCGTCTGTAAAATCAGGGCATAGGCTGATTATCTGTAAGCTGTCATCCTGATCCTATCATCCCAATCTTGACTGCAAACCAGTCTTAAAGCTCCCCTGGCCCATAGTCAGAATCTGCAGAATTTAAAGTTTGCATCTAGCAGAGAATCAGTGGTTCTCCAATGGAGCCTTCTACAGCGCTGGGCTGATCATGACTCAGTGATCCCAGCCCTCCCTCCCAGTCCCCTTCCAGCTCCAGTCCTATGCCTTGTCCCTGTGTTCCCACCCTGTGCTCCTGAGCTCCTCTGCCTAAAGACACACTTTCTCTATCACATACCCCAGTCCCTTTTATCCTTTGAGCTTCCCCAGGAAGAATAGTATTCAAGCCCAACCCCCAAGTTTTCCAGGCTTACCTCTGTGCCCCTCTCCTCTACACCCCACACCCCTTCCCTCCAGCCACCCTGGAAGACTCATCCTTCCCCCAACACTTGGCTCCTTCATTCCTCTGGGTCTTTGCTGCTCTCTGGCCTAGAACAGTGCTCAGGGGTCCCATTCTCAACAATCTTCTCTGGTGACTGCTGAGCTCAAGTGCCCTCTCTGAAGCTTCCCTCACATGCAAAAAGAATTCATCACTTTGTGCCCTCATAATTAAGTAAAGTGGTTTGTTCATTAATATGACAATTAGATTCCCTTCCAGACTACAAGACTGCCAAGGGCAAGGATTTTATCTCTGTACATCCAAAACCTAATGCAAAATTGAGGAGAGGCTCAGTGGGTGTTTGCTGAAGGAATGAGGTCTCTTGTTGAAGGTAATTTCTATTTTTGAGTGTTCATAGCGCCTTGGACTTCTCATACATCATGTTCTGCCAGGGATTTAGTCATCTGTAGGTGTCTTCTCTCCTGTTAGACTCTAAGCCCCTTGAAGTAAGGCTCTGCTTCTCATTCAATAGTGGTTTATTTTCCTTTCAGCTTTTTAGTTATATAGGTAATACATGTTCATGCAAAATATACAAACAACACACAGGTGTGCATAGTAGAGTGGTAGTAAACACAGAAACTCTTGTTAACAGTTGGGTGTGTATCCTTCCAAAGGCAAGATTCTACTTTTGCTGTTCATTTGCAAACATTACACACACATACAGGCACACACATACATGCTTCTTAACATTAAAGATCATGCTCTGCATCTTTTAATTTAGCTTTGTTTTACCATGTAGGATTATAGTAGGGTTTAAGAGCAGAGAGGCTCTCGAGCATCCTGCCTGGGTTAAAATCCCCAGGGTGATAATGGGCAACTGACTTCACTGAGATCAGTACCTAGCACAAAGTAAATGCTTGGTAAATGTCTGCTATTATTATTATTAGCTATAATCTTTGCATCCTCAGTGCTAAGTACATTGTCTTACATATTATGTGTTCGATGAATGAAAAACAAATGAACAAAGAGATAAATTCTTAAAAATATTTCGACCTCTAATCATTAGGTACAGATCTAACTACCCCAATGCTTAACTCACGGGCTGTGGACATATCTGGAGGTGCCTGCTCAGCTCCAACTTCATTTGCTAGGAATTGAAACCCTACCCAAGATTTTGGCTGAAAGTGGACTTTCAACCACCACCCTCAGCCACAGCTGATTGCACTAAGGATACTTAATCCAGAGAGGGTTAATCATTAGCTGTGCAGTAATTGGTCCCGTTTTCCTTCTTAGGAATGAACTAAAGCACATAGAGACTAAAGTCAGACAGTCATAGGTGTATGAACTACAACGTCATTAGAGACAGGGGTAGGGTGGTCATTCTCCACAACGTGGAACCTAAGGACTACGTAGAGAAAGCTAAGTGAAAAGCAGGACTCTGCAGAGCAATGCACAAAGAGAAACAGTCACAAGAACCAGGCAGAGGATGAGAGAGAAAATGGCAGCTTCTGTCCTGATAGGTGGCCCTGAGGTCTGGCTGTCTCAGGAGATCCTTGGATACTCTTTTGATTAACCCCTCTTAGCTTGGGATTGCTTTAGCAGGTCTCTGTGCCTTACAACTAAACACCTTAGCCCCCTCCTGGTTCCTTGGTGCTAGGCTCTCAGCTTCTGCACTTTGTACGCACCCCTTGGTCTCCCCTTCTCCCCCTCTGTCTGCATTTCCTCTGCTTACTCCTAGACCGGTCTACTCGGTTGCTGACTTTTCCCCTGTACCGCATACTCTTGTTCTAGCTTTCTGGCCTACCTCATGATTCCTCTCTCCCCAGTTTCTCTGGCCACCCCTCTCCTGCCATTGCCCTGAGGCTTAGAACCTAGAAAGTAGAAGAATTTAAACCTCCTGAGCTCATACAATCCCTGCAGCTGAAAGCAGAGCATTCTTTGTTGCTTTAGAAAGGGTGGAGGAGTTGAGGGAGGAGGGAACAAAGTCACACGAAAGAGAATCACCTTTTTCCACATCTCATCCCTCTTGCTGTTGAAGTCACCTGTGCCTGGAATGTCCACCAGTACAACGCCTTCTGGAATCAGCTCTGATTTGGGAAGAGTCACTTCCACATGTTTGATCAAGGGCCAGATTTGTGTCTCGGCTGACTCTCCATCCAGGTCTCTCCTCTGAGTCCGGATGTAGGGGTCCAGCTTGACAGACAGCTCTCCTGCCTGAGGAAGAAGGACAAAGTCACACACACCAGACATTCTCCCAGTTCCTCGGTCCTGGATCAGCTGTGATTCAGGTTCAGCAAAGGTACACTGAATAATGGTAAGAAACAGCACTGGGCAATGGATACCAGGAGGCCTGTGATCCCATCTGCAAGGGTCTATGCTCTGAGAGCCAGAAGGGACCCTGAAGATCAGAAAGTGCAAGCTCCTTAATGTACAGATGAAAAAACCAGAGCCAATTAGAATGGGGCTTCAGCAGAGTTATAGCTTCACTGGATAACGATTTCATCCTTGAAATTCCATTTCAATTCTTACTCTTTTTTTTTTAGATTTTTTATTTATTCATTCAAGACACAGAGATACAGAGAGAGAGAGAGTGCATGAGCAGGTGGAGAGGCAGAGGGAGAAGCAGGCTCCCCGCTGAGCCAGGAGCCAGACGTTGGGCTTGATCCCAGGAGCCTGGGATCATGACCCGAGGCGAAGGCAGACACTTAACCATTTGAGCCACCCAGGCGCCCTCCATTTCAATTCTGAAATTAATGTTATTAATATGCAATTGTCTACATTTTGGAGAGAGGGCATTCTTCCCCCATGGCTAATGCAAATATCGGGATTACCAGAAAGCCCTGACTAGAAAATTGATGGTGATATAGTGACCATATTTTCCAAATTGAAAATTGGTCTGAAATTGATCTTTAAAAAGGTTTTTAAAATTTCTCTTCCAAGTACAAAAAATATCTGGACGCATAGGCATTTCTAGAATGTTATAATGATGGGGGGAATGGGGAACTGTTCTCAGCCCACTTTCCTAGCGAAACATATCTTCAGGCAATGACATATTCAGGCCAGCAACCATGTGTGACAGCAAATCTCTACTGGGATACTATTTCAAAGAAGATTTGGGATATATGGTGGTCATTTTTTTAAAAGATGTATTTATTTGAGAGAGAGAGACAGCACTGAATGGGCGGTGGGCAGGGGAGAAGGGCAGAGGGAGAGGGAAAGAGAGAGAATTTCCAGCAGACTCCCTACTGAGCACGGGGCTGGATCCCATGACCCTGAGATCACGACCTGAGACTAAATCAAGAGTTGGACGCTTAAGCAACTGAGCCACCCAGGTGCCCCTTCGGTGGTCATTGTTAAAAAATATCTATAGAATGGTCCTGAGAGAAAGATAAGAACAGAAATTCTTAAGAGAGTTGAGATTAAATCAGGGGATTTGTTGCAATCTGGGTAGGGAGTTACGGAATTCATCGATTCTAATCAAATAACAAGAAATTGTGAAAGAAAAGATGATAAAAGTTCTTTAAGATATTTAATTTAAAACTAAAGCAGATACTGCGGCGCCTGGGTGGCTCAGTTGGTTGGGTGTCCAACTCTTGGTTTCAGCTCAGGTCGTGACCTCATGGTCATGAGGTTGAGCCCCGTGTCAGGCTCCCTGCTCAGTGCGGAGTCTGCTTAGGATTCTTTCTCCTTCTGCCCCTCCCACTCGTGCTCGCTCTTTCTCTCTCTCTCTGAAATAAATAAATAAATCTTTTAAAAAATAAATAAAGCAGATACACTAAGGGCAATGTGAAAAAAAAGCATGGCCTTGAAAAGTCCCTTTGAATAAGAAGAAGGCTCAACCCAATAAACTGGCTCAGGACAAACCATTCTGGGAGGCAAACTCAACTTCCTCATTCCAGTCTAGAATCCTGGACTCAAACTTTGAATCTGTGTCCTCACTCACTGAGATGTAATTGTGTTTCTTTTTTTTTTTTTAAGATTTTATTTATTTATTTTTGAGAGAGGGAGAGAGAAAGACACAAGCTGGAGGGGGGAGGGTAGGGGCAGAGGGACAAGCAGACCCCCTGCTAAGCAGGGAGACCAGGCTCTGATCCCAGGACTCTGGGATCATGACCTGAGGTGAAGGCAGAGGCTTAACGGACTGAGCCACCCAGGTGCCCCTGTAATTGCGTTTCAGTGAGTATTTCAACTCCTAGTTTCAAGGGGTAAATTTATAACATTGGGAAGGAATATTTCTACATACAGAGTAGTGAAGAAATGGATACTATATTGATACCTTGGTGTAACACTTGGTTTAAGTTGAGTGTGTGCAGATAAAGTAAACAGTTTTGTAATCATTGTTTCTCTGGACATGCTCAGTCTATGTTTTAGACATTATTTTGAACAGTAATACCCATTTAAATGTAAGAAGTGACTATTAGATTTGTTTGATTTCCTAGATATACAAGAGCTAAGTGCCTTGAAAGATTTCATTTATTTGACTTCTAAGTGTGCCTGATCGAGTATTTAAAAATTTTTGAGAGAACAGAATATATTAAATCTGAACTGTAACACAAAAAGTCTAAGGAAAGTTGATTAATTATATAAGTAAGCATTAGCTACTTAAGGAGGACTTGCTATGTTAACCTTAGGAGATAATTGAACATTAAAATTTAGAACAAGTGTAAGTAATTATTCTTATTTCATACAAAAAAATTCCAGATTTATAAATAGAATAACAATATTTTAAACATGAATTTTAAGAGACAAGAAACACTAGGTTATAAATGTATAATGTAAGTTACATATTAGTTCCATAAGTGTTTTACTTTAATTTAAAATGAAATAATAAAATGAATATTGATAATAGAAGTGAGGAGAGCGTTGTTCTACTTGCTGCATATCCAATATCCAGCCTGTCCTTTGTCCATGCTAACAGAATAGTGCTTGTTTGTTTGTTTGGGCAGTGGATTGAGATTGGTCCCAGCCAGTCATAACACATTTGCTTCTTGCTTTAGACTCCCTTTCAGCTAGGAAAGGCCATGTGACTGAACCAGAGACCCGTTCTGAACAAGAAAATCTACCCAGAAGTTTGTTGGGGGTGTTTCTGAGAAAGCTTTTACTTTCCCAGGAAAGGGGAGATGTGGTTGGTGCCAACTTTTATCCATTTCTTTCTTCCATGAAGCCAACTGTGAAGTCCAGCACTTCAGTAGCCATCTTATGAGTATGAGGCAACAAGTTTGAGGGAAGGCCAAGGAAACCCAGGAGGTGTTGATCTTGACATTGATGAGCCATTGAACCAACCCACAAACCCAACTGCTTCCAGACTTCTTATGTGAGAAAATGAATAAATCCCTACTCATTTAAGCCATTATAAATTGGGTGGTTTTGTTTTTAAACATTTGCAGCCAAAGCAACCTTAGTTAATCCTCAAGTAACTGTAAATAGTCTTCCCTGTGCACAAAAGACCCCCCAGTCAGATACTATCATTTCTCATTTGACAGCCATAAATAATGAAAAAGAACTTGGGCAGGGATACTTCTGAGTCGGGTATCAACTCATTTCCAATAAAAACACTGTGCCATGAGCAAATCTCCTAAATGAATTCAATTCTTATACTTGTGACTCATGATAAAATAAAGAAAGAGATCTCAAAGCTACCTCTTCTGCCTTGAGGGTGATGATTCTGGAGGTGGGGATCTTTCCTTTAGGCTTTGCCCTTAGTAACTCTTCATAGTTCTTTCTTTCTGCTCCATTTCCATAAAACATTTGTAGCTTCCAGATGGCTTCCTCCACGGCATCATCCCTGTCCCACGCATCTGCCTCTTCTCTGTCTAGTTCCTCTGTCCTGTGCAGGAGTTTAGTCAAGTTCTTCAGCTCTTCCTTCCACTCCTGCCAAGGGAGAGTAGGGCCAAGCCCCTCATGACACAGATATGGAAAACAATGAAAAAGGGAAGTAGTCCATTGTTCCTGTGGAGGCAGTGAGGGGCTGCATATAGCCAAGAACTCTAAAATCATCTAATCCTGCAAGGGATCATCTAATCCAAACCTCTTGTTTTGTCATTAAGGAAACAGGGACCCAAGGAGGGAAATGGCTTGCCCAAAGTCCCATAACAACAGTGAGAGGATGCAGGCTAGAACCTCCATCTCTCTCTACGGAACTTTCTCATTCTGTACTTGTTTTTTTTCATTCAAGTGTGCCTGATCAAGTATTTAAAAATTTTTGAGAGAACAGAATATATTAAATCTGAACTGTAACACAAAAAGTCTAAGGAAAGTTTCATTCAACAATGGCATAAACTATATTTACAAGGAAGAGAGAGGGAAAAGGAAAGAAAAGGAAGGGAAGAAGAGAGGGAAGGAGGAAATAAAGGAGGGAGAGAGGGAGGAAAACAGGGATGGGAAAGAGGAAGGAAGGGAGGAGGGAGGGAGGGACAGAGGGAGGGAGGGAGGGAGGAGACACTTACCTGGTCAGAGAGAAGGTGGATTTTGGCCTCATACTGCTCACAGCAGCCCGAGCTCACTTGTACAATACATGAGGTACATATACTTTCTCCAGATACTGGTAGAAACATTGCTTGCTGGATGATGGCATTGATCAGGGAGCTCTTCCCAGCCCCCGTGCTTCCAAATAATCCAATGTAGATCGGGTCCAATGACGGTTTTTCAATCAAAGCAAGAAGCCTGTTTCTAGATTGATTTTTTAATGCACATTGTAATGGTCATCAAAGCACAGTGGGAAGGATATAAAAATAGAACACGAAGGAAGTAAGTTCCAATCCTAGGCAAGTCATACATCTTTTTGAATCTCTGCTACTTTCTTGATCAGAAGGGAATATTAGTCCCTGCTTCCTACACAGAGTCGTCATTAGGCTCAAAGGAGATTATGCAAAAATACTTGGTAATGATAATTCTATACAAACTCTGTAATGCCTATCCAGATGTGAAGCATCCTGGTTTGTGTTCTTTGGAAATTACATAGTCTTGATCCTAGAAATAAATTTTAGGCAGAGGTAAAGTATTATTGGGAGCAACCCAGAGACTTTCCGAGCAGGAGATTCAGCCCTGGCACCAATCAAGTCCTTCAAGTCAGCTCAGCCCAGTGGTTGAGGCCACAGGCTAGAGTTTCACACAGCCTGGGTTGGATTCTGGCCCTTTAGTTTACCAACAGTGTGACTTTGGTCAATGTCTTGGACTCTCTAAGCCACAATTTCAGTAAAATTGGGATGATAATAATAGTTCTTCCTTTATAGGGGTATTGGGACAATTAAATGAAATTTTATATATGTAAAATATTTAGCAGGTTACCTAGCAAGAGTGGCAACCCAATGAATGGCATAAATAAATAAATAAATAAATGCCCATAGCTACATAAATGTTTAGCCTTCTTTGCTTAGTTTCTAATTGAAAATTCCCTTTCATTGTTGGAGAAAAGCATCTACAATCCCCTAAGGAAAGAATGGATGGAAGATTTGATGGGTAGCTGATATCAGACTCACATGAGATACTTGACTCCATTAGGAATGCTGTCATCCAGGAAGACAGACTGAATAAGTTTCTGATACGTGTTGCTCAAAACCCTTCTGGTCCGTGACTCCAATTTTTCATCTGGAATCAACAGGAATGTATTACCTGGCACGTACCTGGCAGAGGTCAAGTACTACATCTCCAAAAGAGGAATGTGCTCAATATCACAGAGAAAGGGAAAAAAAAAGAAATGAAATGAAAAGCCAATTAAATATGATAGCAAGTTATGTGATACTAGCGATAATTGCCCATAGGAGATAGCAATTACTGATTGAGAGCCTCCCAAGGAGCTAGCCTGCTCTGAAACTCCTTGTAACAGAAGTCAGCATATGCTTTGCCATGGGCTATATATAGCCCTTCTAGATTCTTCTCTCCTGTGGTCATAAAAAGAAAAATTGCCGGGGCATCATAGAAATATTCACCAAGGCACCAAACCAACCATTTTCACAGTCTTTGTTCTAATCAGGAAGAGGTTATTTTGATAACAACCCTCCTATCCAGAGACTCCTACAGATGAATTGTCAAATTATAGATCTCTGTAGACTCTGAGGCCTCCTTTTCTGGATCAGGATCATTTGAAAATATTTCATCCTTCTTTCCAATTTAACCTTCTCCTCCTTTGAGCATTTTCACACATTTGGAAAAGAACAGAGCCACACTGGAAGAAGCCACATAGCAGTCATAACACTCACATTCCTTAAGAGCACTTTGTTCCACGGAGGGAAATGCTCGGAACCTCTGGTCTCTATCTGAACGTCTTCTTTTTTTCATTGGTTCTTTAAATACATCATCATCAACTAGACATAAACAGAGGTTATATAAAATTAGAAGTCTTGGGGCATAGTATACTTGCCTGATCTCTATCAGTACACAAACCCAGAGAATCTAAGAAGGCTCCTGCCAGCTCTGTATGCCTGTAAACTCATATCAGAAGCAGGCACAGTTGGGCCATTCCAGTCTGGTTGCTAATTCCCAGAGTCATAGCACTTTGCATCTAGCTCCAAAATGCCGTCTAACATATCTCCCCAGAAATGAAATGAAAAGTTTGGAAATCCCGAGAAGCCAAAATGGCTGGATATTCTTCACTAAATGCCAACTGTGTACAGAGAAGCCCACGATAGGACCAAGTGTGGGGTGAAGAAAGGCCTCTGGGAGGTCTTTTCAAACTGGGAAAGAAATTGATCAGGAGCCGAATGCAGAGGAAAGAATGGGCCGCATAACCAGGGCAAATAATTTCTCCTTGATCATCTGTAAGATGAGAGGGCCGACAAAAAATATACTCAATGTAACAGTGTGGGAGGGTGTTCTACCAGTGGATGCCCTTCAGAGGTTAAATTTGGAAGAATTTTCCCCCTTCTTCATTGAAAGTCATTAGCAGCTGCTTCCTTACATAAAAAGGAAGGGAAATCTCTAAGAAGCAAGTCTTTGTAGTTCTCCAGAGATTTATTCACTTTAATGGTTTCCTTTGGTTATGAAGTGAAGGGCTGGTAGGGTCCATAACCCTTGGGAAAGGGCACAACCAAAACACTGTGTTTTGGATGAGTTTTAGAAAATACCCCCTGGTGGTCTCCACCTGGTTAGAAAAGGGCCATAAGTGGGTCTTTGGGGTCAAGGTGATTGGAAATGATCCTAACCCAGTGCTCCTGGGATTGGGAAATGGCCATGAGATGAACCCTAAGAGTTGATCCCCAAGAGTCATGGCACTCCAAGCTCATACAGGAGCGTGAGGCCCCAAAACTGAGCATGACACTGGGAGGGCATCTTCCCTGAAGAACCACAGAGAAGTTTCACTTTGGGACCCAGGATACCAGCCTGTGCAGAAGGCCCAGCCTCCACCACTGGGCTCCAGACAGCAGGTCTTCCAGACGGTTCAGCCTTACGGCTTCCAGGACAAATCCTGCCATGTCCTGGAGCCAGCTCACACCCCAGAAAGTGTTGCAGTGCAGTGGGATGCTGTTTGCCAAAGCCCAACTCTCTGCCACTTCATGTTCATGCAGTGACAGGGAGTTGAAAGAGCTTGTATTTCAGACCCTTCTGTCTCAGACATTCCAACTTCTTTAATCGAGCTCAACTCAAAGAATTCATCATGGCTTAGTTTAAGGACTGCATAGAATTAAATACCAAGTTGCTGGCTCAGTGGTTGGAGCTGGAGAAGAAGAAGCAGGGAAGAAAAGAATCTGCCACTCAGGCCACCCTAGACCAGCTACAGGCCGAAGAATACTTTAGTCCATGTTATAAAAGGTGTCTCAGGATTCCAACCTTCGTGTCTTAAGTGAAGGATGTCAGGCTTTGGTCTCGACTTCAGAACTCAGGAACTCTTCTTTGCAAACAGTATGTGCATAGTATCTTAGCCATGTGTATAAAACAAGGGATGGGCCCGTGTATCCATGGCCTTTATTTCAATTTTATAAGCACTGGCAATTAATCTGATAAAAGATCGGAAGCTTATTTCTCAACCAAAGCAAAGGCTAAGAAGTCAGATAAAATAGCAGGGTTTTAAACTTTTTCTTCAATTTCTAAAATGAAAAGCCCCTTGGAAAGGAGAAAGTATTCTATCTGGGATTTGGACCATTTAAGGGTACTCTTGCTATATAGATTGTAACTGGAATGAACTGGTCTGAACTGGCCACATCTCTTCTCATTCCCTGTAACTGCTCAAGCACTCCCTCTCCTTTTCCAGCATTTTAAACTGAATCACCCTAGAAAAAGAGCAGGGGTGGGTGGGGGCAGTCCAAAGCTAGTCCACTGCTGCTGTTGCTTCTTGCTGCCACAAGGTGTCGCTTTTGAAAAACTGATCCTTAAAAGCCGGACACAGGATACGGGCTCATTAATCCTGAGGGTTGCCAGACAGAGAGTGCCATGGATCTTCCAAGCAAGCTCTTTCAGGGCTAAGCTCAACCAAGGGTGCCCCAATGTTATCGTTCTTTCAGTTTACGTGACCAGCCATGCCTTGGATGCTAGCCACCACCCCACTGACCCAGAAACCGTGTATTCCTTGCACCTCAGGGATTTCATCCCCTGTGAGTGAGGAATTTTTCCTCTCAATTCTCAAAACACAAAGGATGTGATACTCCCTGTTTTCTGTACATAGGGGTTACTTTCCTGCCTCTTCCTAGGGAAGGCTCCCTCCTTGGCTCCAGGGGCTCTACATCAGCCTTCTAGGGAGGGAGGCCGCTCTCCCTGACTGCAAAGGCTTTCACCCTGTATCTCCCCTTCTAAGAAAAGCACCTGATATGATTCCAGGGGCCTTACCTTGCCCATTCCAAGAGAGACTACTCTCAGAAAATCCAAGATGGGTTTCTGGAACCTCCTTTTAAAAGGGCTGTGTGTATGTGTATACAAATATAATTGCTGGTCAGACAATCTACTACATTATGAATAGCCTATTTTAGTTGTTGAAATAATTTACATTCATTCACTATTATACCATGTCATAAGAAATCAGCTTTTGAATAAAGAGGAAGGAACACTGACTATAATTAAATACAGTCTCAACCCATTGGCCCTTCATTATATAATGATAAATAGGAACAATTTATCCCATCAGGGAATATTGTAGGGATGTTACCTGGATGTGCCCCCTGACCCACAAAATCCTCAGTGTCTTCCATCTTCTGTTATGCAAATGCCTGCTTTTGTCCACTTAGGAGAACCAGCCTGAAAATACATACAAAGTACAAGGGTGGGGGTGGGGATAACAGCAGAAGTTGTAAATACAAAAAGCAAAACAAAAACAACAACAATGTGTAAATCTGCTTATGCTTTGTTTCCCCGACTAGATTCCAAGCTCCTAAAGGGCAGTAGCCATTCTAACTTGTCTTTGAATTCCTCATAACATATGCTACATGTCTATTTAAACATGACAAAGATCCATGTTGGACTATTGGTTTTCAATAGTCCTTACATCTATAGAACTTTAAACTGATATTATCTGAGATCTTTAAGACTGCCCACTCTGAAATAACCATAAACCTCCAGTGATCAGAGCCATAAAGGTGAGATTATATGGCTTTACTCCTTTGGGTGACATAAGTGGCCCAATCAGGTAAGCCTTGGGTTCCGTTATATTTAGTTCCAGCAGGTCTCAGCAAGAATCTGGAAGATGGATGGAACATTTGATATTCCTAGGGTTCCCTGGAGTTGCTTTGGGAGCTACGGAGTCGGGCAGGAGAGCTGCGATAACTAGGTTCTCTGGATCTTCTTTTTTTTTAAAGATTTTATTTATTTATTTGAGAGAGAGAGAGAGACACACACACACAGAGAGAGAGAGCACAAGCAGGTGGAGGGACAGAGGAGGCAGAAGCAGACCCCCGCTGAGCAGGGAGCCTGACGTGGGGCTCGATCCCAGGACTCCAGGATCATGATCTGAGCTGAAGGCAGACACCAAACCAAATGAGCCCCTTCTCTGGATCTTCTTTGCCACCTCACTCCACTTCGACGAGGAAGACACCCCTACTCGGGTCTATATGCAGCACCACAGCTTGGGGTATCTGCAGGGTTAGGGGGTGGGGGGAAGAGAGGCACATCCAAAAGGAGAAGTGTCAGATCCCACCTGCCTGCAGCCCACAGGCCGACAGACCTTGGACATGGAGAGAGAATGGGGCCAAGAGAGGCCCAGAACAGAGTGCACTGCACAGACTGGGTAGGGATATGCTATCCTGGAGCTTCTTTGTCTCCACACATAGAGAAGAATTTGAGGAACACAGGTGGGGAGCTTCCTCTCCTTATCTGATGTTGCTGTGTGGATCACTCAGCCATGTATTTCAAAAGCAGTCACCGGCCCTTTTGAAAAATGCAAAATCCCACCTGATCTGTCAACTGCCACTAGACTCCTGGGCCGTTAGAGTCAAAACAGCCTCTTCTGCTTAGCTTGGCTGGTGGATATTAACTGGCCAAATGGTTTCTGTACTTGGTAGGTGTTGGCTGGATGTGGTGGGAATCCCTACTATGTGCAAGGTCCTGAGGCTGAGTTCCTCATCTCTCCATTCTTTATCCTGAGGCTCCCTCTCAGACCACCCCAAACTCCCTACAGTTCTCCAAGGCAGGGCCTCCTAATCATTCATGCAGTTTAGCGTAGGCTCTTCTCTCTGTGTAGGGTACCCTTCCCCTCTTCTTCCTGGTGAATTCCTACTCTTTCTTTAAGACCCTGTTTTAGCATTTCCTCTATGAAACTGTCCTGATTTCCAATCATTCCCCTCTTGTGTCACCACTGCTCCAAGCACACCTCTGTTATAATCCTTTCTTGCCCCTTCCTCCTTTCTGAACCATGAGCTATTGGAGGTTCTATCTACATTTGTTTCAATGTTGCATTTCCATCATGAAGTGCAATGGCTGAAAATAAATGTTGATTGAATGAATGAATGAATGAATGAAATAAGGGATGGGAAGCTTCTGATGAGATTCTACACCATAGGATGTTTTAAGCCAATTACTTTTTTTTAAGTTTTTATTTAAACCAAATTAGTTTTTGATACAATTAGAGTCCCAGCTTAAAGAGTAAAGCAAAGAGTAGGAACAAAAGGACAAGTATGCAAATGGAACAGCAACAACCATGAGTAGTGTTGGGAATGCTGAACTTGACAAGGGGATGATATGGCAAAGGCAGAAGATGTGGATAGGACTTCACAGTGGTCTTCAAATACATGACCTTAGAGTTGCATATACAAGAGGGATGATACATGTTTTCTGTGGTCCCAAGAGAGGACCACTAGGGCACTTAGCTTTCGTGGAAGGTACATTTCAGCTTAACATACTCTAGTAGTTAGAGTTGTCCAAATGCAATGAGCTCCCTTAGAAAGTAATGAATTTTCTGCCACTAAAGGTATCTGAACCTATACTGGGGTGACCACTTAACAGCGACATCCGACTAGATGAATTTTAAGGCCTCTTCAAATCCCAAGATTCTATGTTCTTACTTGAATTGTTTGCCAGCAAAGCTAGTAGTAGAAGTCCTCTACGAGGTCACAAAAATTCACGAGAGACACAAGCAGCTCCTGGTTTGTAATGCTGAGTTGGAAATGTTAAGTCACATCAACACCTAGGTAAGATAGGAAAACAAATGTGTAGATGAGCTATAATGTGTGCAAGTATATGGCAATGCCTATCAATAACTTGATTTTTTTTTTTAAGTAGGCTCTATGCCCAACATGGGGCTCGAACTCATGACCCAGAGATCAAGAGTGGTGCTCCACCGACTGAGCCAGCCAGGCGCCCCCCCATCAATAACTTTAGATACGGAACTAGGAATTACCCCAAGAAAGAAAGCGATCTGTTGTTTTCTGAAGACAGCAGCTCAATGAGCCACAGTCACACGAAATGTTAGGCACCATATCAGAGGTGTATCCAGCACAGAGCTTGACACTTAGTAGGTGCTTAACAAATGCTTGCTACAAGAATGAACACACTCGGGGCGCCTGGGTGGCTCAGTCGTTAAATGTCTGCCTTCGGCTCAGGTCATGATCCCAGAGTCCTGGGATGGAGCCCCGCATTGGGATCCCTGCTCAGTGGGGAGCCTGCTTCTCCCTCTCCCTCTGCTTGCCACTCCCCCAGCTTGTGCTCTCTCTCCGTGTCAAATAAGTAAATAAAATCTTAAGAAAAAAAAAAAAAAGAAGGAGATTTAGAGGAGAAGCAGACATGTTCACCAAATCCTGTGCACTGGTTTTTGGCTTCGTTTAGGTTTGCAGGGACTTCAGTTCATCTAACTTCATTTATGAAACCAACGGTACACAATGGCTAGCAAAGGCTAGCCAGGGTTTGGCCTGGGCTTTGCTGCTGCACGCAGTGGGCACACCAAACCATGAGCCTCCCGATGCAGGGGCATCTGTGGTACCAGTGCATGAGTAATTTGTGATCCCTCACTGAAATGTGGAGAAACTGGAAATGATTTGAGCTGTGGTGGTGGCAAATTGGGCTTCCAATCCCTTCTGCCAGTGTCCAAAGACTGGCAGGAAGAGACCATTTGATCAGTAAACCAAGACACTGGAAAGTGGGAAGGAATCACTAACAAAAAGGCTGAGAAAGTAGAATGAAAGAAACACCAGGCACTTAAAAGGAAAGCTTATAAACAGATATCTCAATAGGGAGGGTAGTATGGTGCAGACACTCAGTCCATAGTCACTGAGCTGAACTAGGTGATGGTAAAAAGGGCAATAAGCCACCAGTCAGGTGTGGAATGTACAGTTCTGGCTTTTCCATCAGTCAAAGGAGCTGTAGGACTTCAGACAAGTCATTTTTATTACCCTCGGTCTTAGTTTCCCCATCTATGAATGAAAGATTGATCTAGTCCTTCTCTGATTTAGTTGGATGCCAAAAGGATTAAAATTCTTAATTTGAAATGTCACCTGCCGTTGAAACCAAGACTGTACCAATGATTAGGGCTCCTGTGCAAGCAAAAGCAGCACAACCAAGATTCCTGTAATTTCAGGTTCATTTCGCTTTCAGGAGCAAAGGACCCACGGGTGCACAGTCCTTCCTCGAATTATGTGGGGATCGACTTTATCCCCAAGGAGAGGCAGTAATGGTGGTTGCATCTTGTGAAAGTTTGGCTGCTGTGGAGAAGCAATTGAAAACAGTTCAAATTTATTGCTCATACAGGCAAGGTTTTCACATGTGGTTTATTTCACTTGTATTTCAACTGCGCCGTTAGCACTGAAGTTTTGATTTTAGTGCTTATTTACATTCATGTGCACTGAGCCTAAGAATAGCATCTTTTAAATGAGACTCTCTGCATATTTAGCTAGATATGGGAAGGTTGCACAGAACCCATTTCCTGTTAAACAATTGTGACTTTTGACAGTTATTCTTGCTTCTCCAATTCTCCCTTTCTTGTTTGTGTTTACTTGATGTCTTTTTTTGACATCAAATGCACAAATGCATTTGCTTGATGTCTTTTTTTGACATCAAATGCACAAATTCAGTAGTTATCCCTTTATTAGAACAGCTTCATATACTGAAATTAAATAAAGAATGCTCTTGAGCCCCTTCTTCTACAGATATGGACACTGAGGCCCAGCGAGGGAAAGGAACTTGTCCAAGGTCAGAGCAACTCCAAGTTTAGTGTTCTCTCCATTCCACCAAGCAGCCTCTCATAGGTACTATATAAATAAAGCCTCTGGAGCTTAAGTGCAGGAGAATGGAGGGAACAGCGCTCACAAATGAGGGGCTCCTTCAAATACATAACAAAGGCATTTTGGAAATGAAGACTGTTGAGTAGGACTGAGAATAGCCACTCGATAAAATTGTACTTGGGACTCAAACTGAAGCTTTTGATTGAACATTCATTCTTCAGTGCCCTCAGAAGTAAAATAACCCAGCGTGTGTGTGTGTGTGTGTGTGTCTGTGTGTGTCTGTGTTTGTGTCTGTGTGTGTGTGTGTGTGTGTGTGTGTGTGTGTGTGTGTGAGAGAGAGAGAGAGAGAGGTGGGGGGGGAGAGACTGAGTAGAACACTTTCACTGCATTCCTTCTGTGTCTGATGCAGAATTGAATGTGCTTCAGAATTGCAAACATCCTGTCCTCTTCCCCCTAGCTCTTCTCCTTCAGCCAGAATCTCATCTCACCCCACCTTGCTTCACATCATTAACCCTTCCTAACATGATTCTTGTTATCCTTGCATTTCTGTCTCCTACCCCTACCCCCACGGAAGCACTAATAGGAAAACAGCAAGATGCCTAACTTAGCAAACTTCCTTTACAGGGTATTTTGATCATTAACTGGTTTACTCCCTACTTTTATTGAATGTGGGAAGGGCTTGGTCCATAGTAAGCATTGAGTACATATTTGTTGAAGGAATGAGGTGTTATCTTTTAAATGTATCTTAGATGGTAAGATTAATAATGGCAGGAATTACATTCATTCATTCATTTATTCAAATATTTGTTGAGTGTCTATTATGTGCCAGGTATTCCTAGGTGCTGGGCCTACATCGGGGAACAAACTGGGGAAGGTGTCTACACACACAGGGCTTACATTCCAAAATGTGAACGGTGTAGCAGAAATTACTCAGGATTTGGGGATCATGTTCCAGGACTCCAATGTAACACTGAACAAATCACCTAACCTCTGTAAGCCTCAGTTTATCCACATATAAAATGAGACTATAAAGAGACCTATATCAGGAGTTCATTGTGATGACTAAATGTAATATTTCATGCACAGTTGGTCTGTAGGCACTTAAGCATCTGTACAAATGTTATTTATTTTTAGAATATTTGGTGAAGACACTTAAATTAGAAATCAGTACAAGTATTCACCGGGGTCAAGTCTATTTAGTTTTGAGAGTACATATGCCACCTTCACTGATAAACTGACTCCATTCTTGTCCACATTGATCAGTCAATAACCTTGAGAGTTCTATCTCATTGTCCTTCAAGAGGCCTTGGTAAAGTCTTAACCTCTTCCCATAGAGATGTGGGCTGGAGTATGAAATAAGGAGAAGGAGATTCTTAATAAACTTATGGAATGCTGGTGACGTTTAGGATTTATTTCCTTTCTTTTTAAGTTTTAAGCACCTTTGGTATTGGCAACATATCCTAACCACTTTATTGGACATTGCACTGCTCTTCCAAGCTAGGTATGTGCCAAAAAAGCAATTTAAACACATTAGCTCCGAAGCAAAAATGAAACAAGGACCTGCGAAACCCCAAAGGATAAGAGTTACATTTTTAGCATTAACACATGAGCTAGTATGTGCAACCTGAGAAGCGCAGCCCCCAGAGGTAGATATAGCAAAGGAGTTACTAGAATAACATGAATTTCTCCTTCCTTCACCCCCCATGAGGAGGTAAGTAAAATAAGCAGATATTTTCATAACGTACATTATCAGAGGCAAATGTACAAACAAAATGAATTCCAATCTCCTCATACTGCTCCCCCAAGCTTGCCAAAGCTAATGAGGCATAAGATGACATTAACAGGGCACCTGGGTGGCTCAGTTGATTAAGTGTCTGCCTTTGGCTCAGGTTATGATCTCAGGATCCTGTGATCAAGCCCTGTGTCAGGCTCCCTGCTCAGCAGGGAGTCTGCTTCTCCTGCTCCCTCTGCCCCCCACCCCCACGCTCATGCACTCTCTCTCTCTCTCTCTCAAATAAATAAATAAATGTGACATTAATACTACCCCTGATGATGACTGAAATTGCTGTTTTTTTTGGAAGGGAGGAATGATTAGAAACTTGCCTAAGATCACACTCTTACGTAAAATTCAAGCTAAAACCTGATTCTCCAGATTCTATTTCATTGGTCTTTGCATAGCCTTAAAATTCACTTAAAACAACCAGAAAGTGAAACCCACTTTCTTTCACACACACACAAAAAAAACTTACCTTAAGATGATTAAGAGAGGGAGAAGAAACAAGTCTTCCATATAGAAAAATTCCAAATAAGTTATGTAGATACTTTACCCTCAAGGAGAGGGAACATAACCCCCCACTCCTTAAGTGTGGGCTTTGCAGAGTGACTCCCTTCCAAAGAGGGCAGTCTGGAAAGGAGGGGAGAAAAGTAACTTTACAGTAGAGAGACCTGACACACATTGCCTCAGCCAGGTGATGAAGGTCAACATCAACAGTCACAGATCAAACTGTCTGTATGTACCCTTGACCTGATAAGGTGAGAGCAGCACTTTAACTCTGTGATCTTCCTCCCCTAAACCCATCACTCCAATCTAATCATGAAAAAAACAGATACATTTCAATAGGGGTTAAACCTACAGAATATCTGACCAGTACTCCTCAAAACTGTCAAGATCATAAAAAACAAAGTCTAAGAAACTGTTACAGCCAAGAAGAGCCTAAGGAGACATGACAATTAAATGTAATATGGTGTCCTGGATGGGATCCTACAACACAAAAAGGAAAGTAGAAAAAAAAAGAAAAAAAACTAAGACAATCTAAATAACGTATTGCCTTTAGTTAATAATAATGCTATAAATATGGGTTCGTTAATTGTGACAAATGTACCATTCTGATGTAAATAAGAGAGAAACTTGGGTGTAGGTTATATGAGGACTCTTAGTACTATCTTCCCAATATTTCTATAAATCTGAAGTCTATTTCTTTAAACCAACCATACATTACAGCAAAAATTACATAAGAGATACAACTCACCAGATGTCACGTTTTCTGCTTCGGCTTTGGGAGTCCACAGAAGAGATGGTGACAGTTTCTTTGCCTTGGTAAAGATATGTGGAACCAGCTGGGGTATATAGCCCTTTGTGGCCACAGTCACAAGCCACATTCACACAAGCAGAAGTGAAACTGACTTGCCATCCGAGGGCTGTTTATGACGATCTCCCCCTTCTGAAATTGATTCATGCTATTTCCCTCTCTCATTTAAACTTAAATTGTGTGTGAACTGGGGATCTTACATCCTTCTCTGCCTTATTCCTACAAGCAGGCAGGTATTAGTAATTTTTTTCTTTCCAAATAAATTGCAGCATCCATCCTGCAGCATTATTTCTTTGAGGGGGAAATTTATTCTGATGGATCTTTTTTTTTAAAGATTTTATTTATTTATTTGAGAGAGAGAGAGATCACAAGCAAGGGGGAAGGATGGAGGGAGAAGCAGACTCCCTGCTGAGCAGGAAGCCCAACTCAGGCCTCGATCCCAGGATCCCACGCAGATGCTTAACTGACTGAGCCACCCAGGTGCCCTATTCTGATGGATCTAACTTATTGAGCAGATAGGAAAAATGCCCCAGTCCCAAGAGAGACAATGCACTCGTTCCTACACCTCCAAATACAAGATCACTGCTCAAGATACATGACGTAAGATGGTAAAGATAAACTGACTCTTGGTAACAAAGTCTTGAAACTCACCAAAAACCAAACAACATTGGGTTGTTTGTAGAAATGAGGGTCATAAAGTTTTAAAGATCTCTTTGGAACTTAAATTTTACATCCATTAAAAAAAAGAGAGAAAAGAAAAACGGGGCGCCTGGGTGGCTCAGTTGGTTAGGTGTTCTACTCTTGATTTCAGCTCAGGCCATGAACTCAGGGTCATGAGATGGAGCCCTGTGTCAGGCTCCATGCTCAGGGAAGTCTGCTTGAGATTCTCTCCTTTCCTCTCCCTCTGCTCCTCCCCCCCCCCCCCCCCCGTACTTGCTCTCTCTCTCTGTAAAAATAAATAAATCTTTTAAAAAACCCAGAAAAACAAATATTTTTAAAATGCTGTCCAATGGAGAAGAAAGTATAACATACTCTACTTTGCTGTGTTTGGCAACCTAAACAATCACATCACGTACAGGGAAGAAACAATTTTTTTAACCTTCAGCTTCAGGTTGTGTTTGACCTTTAAAGGCAGACTCAGTCATTACTAGGATAACTCTCAGTAACTGTAGGTATTTTTTAGTCCAAAGTGGGGATTCAGAAAGCAAAGAGGTTAAAAAGAATTAAAGATAAATATTTAGACTGTGATCTTAAAAACTGCTTTGAACTTTTAGCAAGATGGTATGCCTCATCCATAAGAAAACCATGGAAATACCAGTATAAAGTTCAAAGCAAAGAATATCAATGTGAATACCATCCCTAGAGTTGGATCTTATGCTTCTGGGCAAAAATCACAACTTAGTCTTATGTTCACGTCACATATGCTCAGGTCTCCCCCTACTGGCTGTTTCTTTGCATTCTAAATCAGAGGTACTACTAAAGTACTTAATAACTAAAATTAATTTTGATCATTTTTAAAGATGCCTGGGTTATTTATGGAGGTCCTTCATACCTGCTATTGGACACCCAAATTCTAGGGCTGTTAAAAGTTTGGGAAATCTCCCAGGCTGCATTTTCATTGAATTCACTGGAAACACTGAAGCAATTGAGAGAAAACTTGCACAGAGCCCCATCATCACACCAACCATCTATCAGAATCTGCACTCATGTGCTCTGCCTTCCAGCCTGTTACTAGAGGAACATCAAAAGCAAATCCCTTCTACACTATATCCTACTTAAAGGGTCTATCCAACAAGAAGATCTAACAATTGTAAATATCTATGCCCCTAACATGGAAGCAGCCAATTATATAAGCCAATTAATAACAAAAGCAAAGAAACACATCGACAACAATACAATAATAGTGGGGGACTTTAACACCCCCCCTCACTGAAATGGACAGATCATCTAAGCAAAAGATCAACAAGGAAATAAAGACTTTAAGTTTTTTGTTTTTGTTTTTGTTTTTGACAGAGAGAGAGACAGCGAGAGAGGGAACACAAGCAGGGGGAGTGGGAGAGGGAGAAGCAGGCTCCCCGAGGAGCAGGGAGCCCGATGCGGGGCTCGATCGCAGGACCCTGGGATCATGACCTGACCTGAAGGCAGACGCCTAACGACTGAGCCACCCAGGCGCCCTGGAAATAAAGACTTTAAATGACACACTGGACCAAATGGACTTCACAGATCTATTCAGAACATTGCATCCCAAAGCAACAGAATACACATTCTTCTCTAGTGCCCATGAAACATTCTCCAGAATACATCACATCCTAGGTCACAAATCAGGTCTCAACTGGTACCAAAAGATTGGGACCATTCCCTGCATATTTTCAGACCACAATGCTTTGAAACTAGAACTCAATCACAAGAGGAAAGTCGGAAAGAACTCAAATACATGGAGGCTAAAGAGCATCCTACTAAAGAATGAATGGGTCAACCAGGAAATTAAAGAAGAATTAAAAAAATCATGGAAACAAATGAAAATGAAAACACAACGATTCAAAATCTTTGGGATACAGCAAAGGCAGTCCTAAGAGGAAAGTATATAGCAATACAAGCCTTTCTCAAGAAACAAGACTCAAATATACAACCTAACCCTACACTTAAAGGAGCTGGAGAAAGAACAGCAAATAAAGCCTAAACCCAGCAGGAGAAGAGAAATAATAAAGATCAGAGCAGAAATCAATGAAATAGAAACCAAAAGAACAGTAGAACAGATCAAAGAAACTAGGAGCTGGTTCTTTGAAAGAATTAACAAGATTGATAAACCCCTGGCTAGACTTATCAAAAAGAAAAGAGAAATGACCCAAATCAACAAAATCATGAATGAAAGAGGAGAAATCACAACCAACACCAAAGAAATACAAACAATTCAAAGAACATATTATGAGCAACTATATGCCAGCAAATTAGATAACCTGGAAGAAATGGATGCATTCCTAGAGATGTATCAACTACCAAAACTGAACCAGGAAGAAATTAAAAACCTGAACAGACCTATAACCACTAAGGAAATTGATGCAGTAATCAAAAATCTCCCAACAAACAAAAGCCCAGGGCCAGACAGCTTCCCAGGGGAATTCTACCAAACATTTAAAGGAGAATTAATACCTATTCTTCTGAAACTGCTCCAAAAAGTAGAAATGGAAGGAAAACTTCCAAACTCGTTTTATGAGGCCACCATTACCTTGATCTCCAAACCAGACAAAGACCCCATCAAAAAGGAGAATTACAGACAAATATCCCTGATGAACATGGATGCAAAAATTCTCACCAAAATACTAGCCAATAGGATCCAACAGTACATTAAAAAGATTATTCACCACGACCAAGTGGGATTTATCCCTGGGCTGCAAGGTTGGTTCAACATCCACAAATCAATCAACGTGATACAATACATTAATAAAAGAAAGAACAAGAACCATATGATCTCTCAATAGATGCAGAAAAAGCATTTGACAAAGTACAGCATCCTTTCTTGATCAAAACTCTTCAGAGTATAGGAATAGAGGGTACATACCTCAATATCATAAAAGCCATCTATGAAAAACCCACAGCGAATATCATTCTTAATGGGGAAAAACTGAGAGCTTTCCCCCTAAGGTCAGGAACATGGCAGGGATGTCCACTATCACCACTGCTATTCAACACAGTATTAGAAGTCCTAGCCACAGCAATCAGACAACAAAAAGAAATAAAAGGCATACAAATTGGCAAAGAAGAAGTCAAACTCTCACTCTTTGCAGATGATATGATACTTTATGTGGAACACCCAAAAGGCTCCACACCAAAACTGCTAGAACTCATACAGGAATTCAGTAAAGTGGCAGGATATAAAATCAATGCACAGAAATCAGTGGCATTTCTATACACCAACAACAAGACAGAAGAAAGAGAAATGAAGGAGTTGATCCCATTTACAACTGCACCCAAAACCATAAGATACCTAGGAATAAATCTAACGAAAGAGGCAAAGAATCTGTACTCTGAAAACTATAAAATACTCATGAAGGAAATTGAGGAAGACACAAAGAAATGGAAAAACGTTCCATGCTCATGGATTGGAAGAACAAATACTGTGAAGATGTTAATGCTACCTAGAGCAATCTACACATTCAATGCAATCCCCATCAAAATACCATCCACTTTTTTCAAAGAAATGGAACAAATAATCCTAAAATTTGTATGGAACCAGAAAAGACCCCACATAGCCAGAGGAATGTTGAAAAAGAAAAGCAAAGCTGGCAGCATCACAATTCCAGACTTCAAGCTCTATTACAAAGCTGTAATCATCAAGACAGTATGGTCCTGGCACAAAAACAGACACAAGGATCAATGGAACAGAATAGAGAGCCCAGAAATGGACCCTCCACTCTATGGTCAACTAATCTTCGACAAAGCAGGAAAGAATGTCCAATGGAAAAAAGACAGTCTCTTCAACAAATGGTGTTGGGAAAATTGGACAGCCACATGCGGAAGAATGAAACGACCATTTCCTTACACCACACACAAAAATAGACTCAAAATGGTTAAAGGACCTAAATGTGAGACAGGAGTCCACCAAAATCCTAAAGGAGAACACAGGCAACAACCTCTTCGACCTCAGCTGCAGCAACTTCTTCCTAGAAACATCGCCAAAGGCAAGGGAAGCAAGGGCAAAAATGAACTATTGGGACTTCATCAAGACAAAAAGCTTTTGCACGGCAAAAGAAACAGTCAACAAAACCAAAAGACAACTGACAGAATGAGAGAAGATATTTGCAAAGGACATATCAGATAAAGGGCTAGTCTCCAAAATCTATAAAGAACTTCTTAAACTCAACACCCAAAGAACAAATGATCCAATCAAGAAATGGGCAGAAGACATGAATGGACATTTTTCCAAAGAAGACATCCAAATGGCCAACAGACACATGAAAAAGTGTTCAACATCGCTCGGCATCAGGGAAATCCAAATCAAAACCTCAATGAGATATCACCTCACACCAGTCAGAATGGCTAAAATTAACAAGTGAGGAAACGACGGATGTTGGCGGGGATGCGGAGAAAGGGGAACCCTCCTACACTGTTGGTGGGAATGCAAGCTGGTGCAGCCACTCTGGAAAACAGTATGGAGGTTCCTCAAAAAGTCAAAAATAGAGCTACCATTCGATCCAGCAACTGCACTACTGGGTATTTACCCCAAAGATACAAATGTAGGGATCTGAAGGGGTACATGCACCCCCATGTTTATAGCAGCAATGTCCACAATAGCCAAACTGTGGAAAGAGCCAAGATGTCCACCGACAGATGAATGGATAAAGAAGATGTGGTATATATATACAATGGAATATTATGCAGCCATCAGAAAGAATGAGATCTTGCCATTTGCAAGGATGTGGATGGAACTGGAGGGTGTTATAAATATAAAAATAATAAAAATATAAATAAGTCAATCAGAGAAAGACATGTATCATATGACCTCACTGATATGAGGAATTCTTAATCTCAGGAAACAAACTGAGGGTTGCTGGAGTGGTGGGGGGTGGGAGGGATGGGGTGGCTGGGTGATAGACACTGGGGAGCATATGTGCTATGGTGAGCACTGTGAATTGTGCAAGACTGTTGAATCACAGATCTGTACCTCTGAAACAAATAATACAATATATGTCAAAAAAAAAAAAGGAAGAAGAAGATAGCAGGAGGGGATAAATGAAGGGGGGGAAATCGGAGGGGGAGACAAACCATGAGAGATGATGGACTCTGAAAAACAAACTGAGGGTTCTAGAGGGGAGGGGTGTGGGAGGATGGGTTAGCCTGGTGATGGGTATTAAAGAGGGCACGTTCTGCATGGAGCACTGGGTGTTATACGCAAACAATGAATCATGGAACACTACATCAAAAACTAATGATGTAATGTATGGTGATTAACATAACAATACAAAAATTTTAAAAAATATATCATCTGGGGAAAAAAAAAAAAAGCAAATCCCTTCTGCTGTGCACCTCTCTCCAGGACTAGGAAGAGTATCTTCCTCTTGTAATTCATCTGATTTTCACTCTCCATTGGATTTTTCCCATTGGCATAAAAACTGGCTGTTATTTTATGTTTTATTTTATTTTTAAAGATTTTATTTATTTATTTGAGAGAGAGAGAGTGAGCATGAGCAGAGGGAGAGGCAGAGGGAGAGGAACAAGCAGACTCCATGCTGAGCACAGAGCCCAATGTGGGGCTCGATCCCAGGACCCTAAAGTCATGACCTGAGCCGAAGTTAGATGCTTAACTGACTGACTCACACAGGTGCCCCTGTTATTTATTATTTTAATAAACACTTCCTTTGACACTATTTTCTCTGTCAGCTACTACCCCATTTCTCTGTACTTCTTGAGGGCAAAATCCCTCATGAGTTGTCTAAACTCACTGTCTCAAATTCCTCTCCTCTCAATCTATCTAAACCTTCTCTAGTCAACTACATTTTCATAAAACTGTTGTTGTCAAAGTCCCCAGTGATCTTAGTTTTCAACCCTCATCTGACTTGACCCTTCAGCAGCAGCATTTGACCCAGTGGATCACTCCCTCCTCCTTAACACACTTTCACTTGTTCCCCAGGTAACCACCACTCTCCTAGTTTTCTTCCCACCTCCCTGGGGGCACCTCCTCAGCTTCCCCTGCTGGTTATTTCTCTTCTCCTCAACCTGCTAAGAATAGAATGCCCCCAAAGCTTGGTCTTTAGTCTTCTCTTTCTTTTCCATACTTACCATTTCATAGCTTTAAATTTCACCTACATACCTGTAACTCTCATTTGGTATCTCCAGCCTGAACTTTTTTCATGGCTTACTGCTCATGAGGCATCCCAAACATGACATGTCTGGATTGACCTCCTTACACACCGCCACAAAACCCCACTCTGCCTACAAGCTTATTCATTTCAGCTAATGGCAACTACATGGTTCCAGTCCCTTTGTCTAAAAGCTTCAGTGTCACCCTTGATGTTGATGTCTTTCTTTCTCTTATATCCCACATCTGGTTGGTTGGGAAAGCTTGTTGAAATCTTCAAAATATTTTCAGGTTCTGAACACTTCTCATCACTTCCAAGTTATAATCCTGACTCAAGTTATAATCATTTCTGGACTCGTTCAGTAGTTCTCAAACTTTGCTGCCCATTGGAATCACCCAAGGATCTTTAAAACCTGACTGGCTCCCACCACTTGATATTTTTATTTAATTGGTATGGGATGTGATCCGGGTGCTGGGATTTTTCACTACTCTCTAGGTGATTCTAATGTGCAGCCAAGTTTGGGAATCTGCAGCAAAGTTATGATAATAGCCACCTAACTGATCTCCCTTCTTCTGCCTGTCCCCACCTCCCAGTCTATTCCCAACACAGCAAATAGAGATAATTTTAAATTATAAATTAGATCACATCTCGCTTAAAACCCTCCAACAGCTTCCTACACCATTTAGAGTAAAAGCCAAAGGTTTTACAATGGCCTAAGAGGTCTTATATAAACTGCTCTGTCCTCCACCCCACCCCACCCCATCACTTCTCTATTACACATCCCTCACTAAGTGCTCCATCGATGCTCCTTACTTTCTGTGAACAACCAGGCATCCTCTCACCCCAGGACCTTTGCACTAACCATTCCTTTTACCTGAAATACTCTTCCCCCTGATATCTGCATATCAAACATTAACTCAAATATCACATTCTCAATAAGGCCTACCCTAACCTCATTTTAAAATTTACCACTGTACTACTCACCTCACTTGTTCTCTTCTGTGAGGCAAAAGAGTGATAGTGATAAAGTGGATGACAGTGACTTCAGATAAGGAAGAGTGGGAAATGAGCAGATTGGAGTAAAAATAGAGTTCTGTTTTGGACATGTTGTTTGAGATGCCCGAATCTAGACACCCAGATCTAACCAGATGTCAAATGGGGAAGAAATTGGAGCTGTCCTATAAAAATGGGAGCAGATAGATGGTGTTTGAAGTTTTGATACTCTGGGGATCACCTTGGGAGAGACAAGGATGAGAAGTGAAGTCCGTGGTACACCAATATGTTGAAGTGAGATAGAGGAGTAGTCCACCAAAAGAGATGAGAAAAAATAGAAGAAAAACCAGGAGTGTGGAGGGTCCTATCATGAAAGACTTTCAAGGAAGCTAACATGTCCATTGGTACCAGGATGACAATAAGGACAGACAAATACTCCTGAATTTGGTCTGATGGGAAGTCACAAAACTTGACCAGGACGGTTTCGGTGTCATGGTGGGTTCAAAGACTTGGGGTTGCCTCAATTCTAGTGGGAAGAAAGGGACTGGAAACAGCACCTATTCCTGTCTTTTTGTTAATGAGTGCAGTTCTAAATTTCTGGCCCATGAACAAAGATCACGGGTGGGTTTCAGGAAGACGTTTTCCCAAGTCCTGCCTCCAAACTGCAAAACTTCATGCGTGTGCTAGTTTTTCTGGAGAGATCTCCAAAGCTTTCATGATGTTTATCGATAATTTGTGCCATTCATCTGAGACTAAGGTGATTAATTGGCGTCGAAGCCTGCACTTCAGATTGTTACTCGATTCCTGCATGGTTTCTTCCAGGTTTAGTATTACACTAGGTGGCTCGTCCTCAGACTATCTCCCACTCGGGCGCGCCCTGGTCTCCTTATTTAGAGACCACCCACATCGACACTCCCATTTAGGCTTGCTAGCGTAGCCCCTATTCATAGACATTGTCCGGTCGCTCTACTATCCAGGTCGAGCTTTCTAACGCCCAACCTGTCCTTTGCCTTCAGACAATCCCATCCTACAGCCCTTAAACCCCAGGAAGGAACCTCCTCGGCGGCCCATTTTCCCCGCCTCCTGCAGCTTCCCGAGTCGCCGCTGGGGAGCGGGTCAGGCCTCTGCGCTCGCCGTCTTCTGGGAACAGCTTTACGATACGTTGACCGTCATTTTACGACACGCTGGGGTTGCTTTGTGGCTGTCAACTTTCCCCGAGGTCCAAGTTGGTAGCTACCTTGTGTGTGGTAGCAGATACTACGGCCGCGGAGAAATGAAGCAGAAGCGGAAAGGTACGGAAGGGAGGGAGAGGAAGACGGGGCAAGCGGGGTGATAGGGAAGGGGCGAACACCTGGGCGGTGAGGTGCTGAACGCAGTTTTTCCCGCGGGACTCCTCTGCCTGAGCCAGTCGCCCTGCCACCCTAGGGTCAGTCTGTGTGTCGGCTCCAGCCCCTTGCCTTCTCGTTTTACCTGTTGTGCTTTTTAAACCAGCCTACCCTTTTCCTTTTTGGCAGTCACTTGATGTCTTTTGTGTAGATGGCAGGAAAAGCTTTGTTCCAAGGTATGCTGTCCAAGGAGTTAATGTGGTCGGTCGATTCAAAGTGCTCTCGGGTCTCTTAATTTGCTAAAATTTGTTTTATGGTACATTTCACCTTTTTTTTTTTTTTTTTTTTTTGAGATTTTCCTTTAAGATCTGGGTTTAAAAAAAAGAAAAACTCTGAGTTCTTGGTTTTCTGTGCGACAGTTGTGTAGTTATTTTCGTTTATACTACCTCCTGAATTAGCATGGTGCAGTTCCATCTTTTGTTTTCAACAGGATGGAGTCAGATTTGTAAGTATTTTCTCACAAGTTCTAAACTTATTTCTGTACACTCATGTGAGCAGTCGGTCTAATCATGATTGATGGCTATGATAATAATAGCTACTATTTATTGAGCCTTTGCTAATAATTTTGAAATGGATATCATTTCCACTGTGATGGAAAGTGGAATCTTTCCCGCGGGAGATTCAAAGAGTTAAGTAACTTACCCAGCCCCAAATTATACGTAGGAAGTGGAACTGATGCAGGCTGTCTGTGTGCACCCAAAAAACCACAATTTTTTTCTTTTAAATCTGTCTTTAATCACTATGCCTCTGGGCATCCACTACCATTTCTTAGAACAACAGCTCCAAATGTCCAGGTTACTTTCAGTTGTCTTGTGGCATCACACTACATGCCCCCAGTTAGTCATCTTCTCCTGCATTGCTCTTCCTCAGACTATCAGGCCAGACAGCTTCCCACTCTTCACTTCATCTATCACTAAGCCGTGCCTCTTGAAATAGTTTATTACTCATCATTTTGGCCATCATCCTCTTAATCCACCTCCATCAATAACTAATATTTGAATACTACTTTGGCTTTCCTATACGTTATTTGAATTGATTCTTAGAATAGTCTTGTCAAATGTGTATGTTTTATCCCAATTTGGCGGGCAGGGAAATGGGAATACAGAAGTCTTTGATCTTCCCATTATCACACAGCCAGTAGGGGTTGGGAGCTAGGGATGGGAGCCTAATATCCAAGATTTTTACTTTTAAATCTTGTGGGGGTTTTACATTATTGGCTTTCAAGAGCCTTTTATTTAGTATCAAATTCTATGTATTCTTTTTACCTTCTGAATCATTTTTGTATCATTTTCTTATGTCCTTTTTTTAAAACACTACTTTCATCTTTTTACTCCCAAACTTGAGAATATTATTATTCTCCACTCCATTTAAATGCCTTTGCCTAGTAGTCAGTGTATCCTATAATCTGTTTTTTTATTGAACCTTGTTAGGCAACACTCCTTTACACAAAGATAGATAATTCCTATACCTGACATTGTTCCTTCTGGATTGTCCTCTGTTTCACTTGTCCACTCCTTTCCTTTCTTTAAAGTCCCCTGTGCCGTTTCCTCCATGAAGCCTTTTCTTACTAATTTGCTTCTCTAGTTAATTTTTTTATACTCAAGAGCTGTATATGTGGTTTTCAAATCTTTATCTGTTTTTATTATCACCTGAATCCTCTTCTCCTCTCCAGATTATTACATAGAGCTTCAATATATTACAGATGCAAAAGCCAAGCTGCTTTGGTTTAATGAAGAAAGAGACCCTCCTTTCCCTTTCTCTCCTCCCTCTCCCTCTTCTTCCAGCACCACCACCAACCCTACCTCTGTTACATGGTCCTTGAACCGCCTTTTTGGAACTCTGAATTACGTGGTTTCGAAAGCATTTAGCTTTTGATTATAGATGGACTTTTTTCCCTCAACATCGTGTGTGTTAACTTTGCTTCATTAAGTTAGAGGCAGCTTAGTACAGAGAAAAAAGCATGGAACTTGTGGAGAAAACACCTGGATTTGAGTCGTAACTATTCCATTTACAATGGCATCTTAACTTCCCTTAATTTTTAACACCTGTAAAAGGGGCTAACACCATCTACCTTACAGTGTTGTGAGGTTTCAAATGAGATAAATAAAGGGGCTCCATTACTGCCAGGGCTTTCTCATCTATTCTTCTCCCTGATGACTCCATTGTCTCTGCGCACTAGCATTCTCTACAGGCTGGAAGTATGCTTGGTGGCAGTTCCCAAGCCATATCACTGGTGGGAGAGTGGCATTTTTTGCCTTGAGGAAAGAGCTCAGATTGGCCTGACTTGGGTAGGTGCCTGACCTTGAACCGATCTATTGTAATTGGGATGGAGTCATGTAAGAACATGTCAGCTTCTGCTTGTCATGTCAGCCTCAGTTGCCAGAAGGTCATGATGGTGGACAGACTATCTCTTAGATCCCTAGGCAAGTATAGAACCAACATTCTTTGTATTACGAAGGAGCATTGCATTGCTTTGTAATATTACGTCTGTGGATACCTGGATTTGAGTTTCAACTTTACTCCTTGGTGGCATTTTTGTGGGACAAGCAAATATTCCTATTCTATCTACTGCATTCTGAGAGATGAAATAATGCATCTAAATATCATAATTCTGGAGATAAAGGGAAGCTATTTTAACCACTTTGATGCTTTCTTGTGCAATTAGGTTCTTTCTCCTCATGTTTGTCTCTATTCTTTCCTGTATCTATCATTCTTACAATGTTTGTACTTCTAAAGTGAATTCTCCCCATATATAGATGAAGCAGGTTTGTTTTAATTAAGGATACAAAAGGTATGCTCAAACTGTAAACAGTGGAAGTTTGGTGTCTTGTAAACTTGAGCTGTTCATCTGAGATAGTTGGAATAATTTTGGAAGAAAAAAATAAATACAAAAAACTTTACCGGGTTATATGGTTTTTTACATTGTTAAATATTATTTTTCCAGGAGATCTCAGCCCTGCTGAGCTGATGATGCTGACTATAGGAGATGTTATTAAACAACTAATTGAAGCCCACGAACAGGGGAAAGACATTGATCTGAATAAGTAAGTTGATTTATAAAACAAAGAAGGCAGTCTTGTTCTTAGGTGGTAGATCTTTTTATTGAAATTATCAATTGAAATTATCAAATATGACTTGTTTCCTATCTCACGTTTTATATTTTAATTGAGAACTTAGCTTTCTGCTCTGCCCTGTCACTCATTTATGGCAAAATTCTATCACAGCCTAAGAATACTAATAGCTTCTAATATTTATTGGGTGCTTACTATGTCCCAATCACTGTTAGTAGTGCATTGTATTAGTTCAGTTGGTCCTCTCAAAAACTGTGTGAGTTAGGTTCTTATATCACCCTCATTTGACAGTTGGGTATGAGACAGGAATATTAGATAATTTGTCTAAAAGTAAAGAACTAGTAATTGGCAGAACTGGGATTTGGAATTAGATCATCTGTCTCAGAGCCCCGTTATCTTCTTTGCTGCATCACTTCACATCCTTGTTCCCTTCCTCCTGTCTCAGGAAGCAGTAGCTCTTTTAGGAAAACCCTGCGTTTGGGGTCTCTGATCTAATCCAACCCTTTCCTACTTTATAGCTTTTTGACCTGTTCATCTGTTTCCTTTCCACAGTCATGTTCAGTTTTGACTTTGCTACATCCTCAGTTAAGAGTAGTCTTTCATCTCTGCATCTTTTTTTTCCATTAGATATTCACTAAGTAGATCTGCTCTAATGAAAAGATTTTCTCCCCACACCCAGTAGGTCATCAGTGATTTAAATCACCACAGCATGGCCTTTTTAAGACTGTTTCTTGTGCTTGAGATACTACAGTGTTTTATCACTTCCTTGGAATATTGTGCTTAATAAACTTTTGCTAAAGGAATAAATAAGTTACTTAACTATCCTTTCTTGACTGTGGAGTTATATTTTACTGATTTTTCTATCCTGTCTTTAGAAGTTGCTTTTCTGTCATTGTTGGCTATACTGCTAATTATACAAAAGTCTTTTATTTCTAGTGAACATTTCTTCTTCTTGTATTTTTTGTCAGTCTCTTTAATTTAGCACATCTAAAGTTTACGCTAACATCTTCCTGAAAACAAGCCTCTATGCAGATGTCCTCTTTGCTTAATTGTATTAACCTTCACCCAGGCTTGAAACTCTAGGGGCGCCTCGGTGGCTCAGATGGTTAAGCGTCTGCCTTCGGCTCAGGTCATGATCCCAGGGTCCTGGGATGGAGTTCCTCATCGGGCTCCCTGCTAGGCGGGGAGCCTGCTTCTCCCTCTGCCTTTCTCTCTCTCTCTCTCTGACTTTCATGAATAAATAAATAAAACATTAAAAAAAAAAGAAACTCTCGTGTCCTCTTCATTAGTTCCAGTTAATATTTAAATTTTGCCTACTCTCTCTTCATTATGACTCTCACTTTCATTTCCACTACTAACTCCCTAATTCATCCCTTTTTGAACTTAATTCTAGACTACTGCAGTAGCTTATGCTTTCAGTCTATATCTCCTGCTGGGTTAATTGTTCCTTGTTCTCATCTTTTATCATGTCATTTCCCTGTACAGGAATTTTCAGTATGTCCCCAACATTTATGAAATTAAATGCAAATTCCTCAGCCCATTATGTAAGGCCTCTTGGTCTGGCTTCAACTTGCCCAACTTTTTAAATTTCTGTACCTTTACATTGAAAGTGTCCTGCTTTATATTAAGTCTACCCATATATCTTAAAATATGTGCATTCCTGTTTTTGTGTCTTCACATAAGCCAGCCTATTTGTTCTCAGTGGCATCTCCATGTCTTCACTGCCTGCCTGAAGCCAACTCTTTTCTGTGCCTATTTTCCATGACTGTCTCCCCAGCACCCATTGAGTTCCCCTCTTGAACTCTGGACACATTCATTATTGTATGTGTGTTTTATCACATATATTTTTATCACTTACACATTTATTTTTGTGAATGCCTATCTGAAAACATAGCAACATACAAACATAGAGCATGAAACAACTATGCCTTATACCTTCTGGCATACCAAGTACTTGTACTCTTTACAAATCAGGTACTGAGTTAACATTTTTTGAAAATGATGCAGGGGCGCCTGGGTGGCTCAGTCGTTAAGCGTCTGCCTTCAGGTCAGGTCATGGTCCCTGGGTCCTGGGATCAAGCCCCGCATCGGGCTCCCTGCTCAGCGGGAAGCCTGCTTCTCCCTCTCCCACCCCCCCCACTTGTGTTCCCTCTCTCGCTGTGTCTCTCTCTGTCAAATAAATAAATAAAATATTTAAAATTTTAAAAAAATGATGCAAATACGTCACAATATTTTTAGATGGATTAAAATGAGAAATTAAGGTGACTGTTAGGGTTTGCTAGCACCAAGAAACAAGAAACCAGTAAAATTATAGAGAAAAGCAAGGAATATTAGTTGGGTTGAAGGTTATTTCTAGGGATTGGGGATAAAGTTATAATCAGGAAAGGGTAAATGGGTTTTCTGAAGTGCTGATCATATTGTATTCCTTGGAGTGTAGGTAACACAAGTGTTTGCTTCATAAATTTTAAAGTATGTTTATATGTTTTATGTTCTGTTTTTTATGTATATATTATTTTATGTTAGAAAAAGTTTTAAAACACTTTAAAAATATATATACCTTATTTACTATTCGGTTCTGTACACCTTTCCTTCAAATTGTTTTTTGTTTGTTTGTCTGGTCTAAGACCATAGCTCACAACCAGGCATGATACCCCCCACCCACCCACCCAGGAGACATTTTTAGTTGTTAACAATGGGAAGTGGGGTGCTGGTGGGTAGAGGCCGATGAAGCTGCTAAACATCCTACAGTGTAATAAACAGTCCCTTACAACAGAATTAATCCCAGATGCTATAGTGTTGAGGTTGAGAAAAGGGTAGAACGCTGTGAAGCTAGAGCAGTTTGTTAAATGAGACCTACCTTGTGTCACTGTCCTGGGACCTTCCCTGTAGTCATCTTGTTTTCTTTCTGGTACTCTGGAGTAAGAAGAAGTCATTGATATGTTTTCCTGATTTTCTTCTATTTTTCTGATACTCACAAATTTTAAAGCCACTGTTGTCACTGGGTGAAAAGATAGGGGAGTGACAGGAGTTGATGATGTTATTTGTAGGCCATTCTTTTGGTAGTATGCCTTGAAATATTATGATCTTGATAATGCTAGATGCTTTACTTCCAGGGTGAAAACCAGGACAGCTGCCAAATATGGCCTTTCAGCACAGCCCCGCCTGGTGGATATCATCGCTGCGGTCCCACCTCAGTATCGAAAGGTCTTAGTCCCCAAATTAAAGGCAAAACCCATCAGAACTGCCAGTGGGGTGAGTAATTTGATTCATGAAATATTGATTCCATATCTATTCTGCCAGAAATCCTTGCCTCCATGTAACACCCAGGTAGTGAGGTGGAAAAGGGGGATTCAGTTTAATAAAATCCATATATTATGATATGGGTTGCAGTAGAGACATGTGCAGAATGTTGAAAAACACTCACTATGCTTAAAGGAGTAGATTATGTTTTAATGTCCTTAAAAGTATAAATTGAGGCTTCGTGACTATCTCCATGTTATAAATATTGTTGGCCATTTTAAGGTCATGGCTTTCAATACAATTGATACTTATAAAAGGTACTTTTACTTTTAAAAGATTTTGTTTATTTGAGAGAGACAGAGAGCGCATGAGTAAGGGAAGAGGCAGAGGGAGGAGGAGAGAATCTCAGGCAGACTCTGTGCTGAGTGCAGAGCCCGAGGCTGGGCCCAATCTCATGACCCCAAGATCATGACCTGAGCTGAAATCACGAGTAGGACACTCAACCCAGGCGCCCCTTGTACTTTTAAAAGGTAGTTAATGGTACAAAGGCATTCTGTATGTGGTTTTTGGGAAGCGACTGACGTAATGGGAAGCACTGTGGAAGTCCAGAGGACAAAGATGTCCCTGCAGTAAAAGAGACTAGGGAAAGCCCTAGAGAAAGCATGGCACTTGCTTGACATATAAATGGTGCCCATATAAGCAGAGAAGAGCAGGCTTGAAGAATAATGGGAGCAAGGACACAAGGAACTAAGGCACAGAAGTAGAGGTATTATAAGAGGTAAGATGTGTGTAGGGTACAGTGAGTACCTCACACTGACTGGAGTTGATAATCCATTTGAGAAAGCAGCAGGACATTAGGTTAAAGAGTTAATTTGGGATCAGCTTGTAAAAGATCTTAAATGTCTGCAAAGAAGCTGGGTAATGGGAAACTGTTAAAGATATTAGAGGAGAGTGATGTGAACAAACCAGATTTTCAGAAAATTAATTTGGATACAAGATGTAGAGTAGCTTGGAACCAAAAAGACCAGTTAGCATACTCTTGGCTTGATCTAGGTGTAAAATATATTAAGAACTGGAATTAGGGTAGGGGCTTTAGGATATAAAGGATGAGTGTGAAAGATAGGATTTGGACCCTCTTAAAACATGATACCCAGAATTGAATTGTGTGTTTCTGATATGATCATAGAAATTCAATCTCTTATTTGGTTGGGAGTATAAAACTTGGTAATTACAGTTTATGTTGACTTGTTTAGTGGCCATATCTCCTGGATCATACTGCATTTGTAACTAATTAAACCCTAAAACTTTTATACACAATGAATCACTAATTCTGGTCTCTTCTCTCTGTACTTAAGAGTTTTTGTTTTATTTATTTGTACCTAGTGTAAAGGGTTCTTTAAGAGAAATTAATACAGTTGAACAACATGGGTTTGAACTGCATGGGTCCACTTACAGGCAGATTTTTTCCCATAAGTACAGTACTATAGATGTATTTTCTTTATGATTGTCCTGATACTTCTTTTTGTCTAGATTACTTTATTGTAAGAATACAGTATACAATACCTATAGCATACAAAATATGTATTAATTGATGGTTTCTGTTACCAGTAAGGCTTCTGATCAACAGTAGACTATGAAAATAATTAAGTTTCTGGGGAGTCAAAAGTTATATGCAGTTACTCAACTGAGTTGAGGGGTTGTCACCCCTAACCCGTGCTTTGTTCAAAGGTCAGCCATAGTTTCAAACCCCTCACCTCCCATTTTTCCCCTCAGGGCAAGCACTTTTAACTCTTAGCTGATTTCTTGGCATTTGCTTCTATATCCCCAAATAACACACTCTATAGATAAGTCTTGAATTTTTAGTTTTGAGCATTATGTATGAGCTTGCTGCTATGGAAGACAAAGACTTATCAACCTTTCCTTAACCTGGCTAATAAGCCTGGCTTCCATGACACCATTCTCTCTCCTCCTCCTCCTACCTCTAGTTACTTCTTTTCTTTCTTTGAGGTCTGTTCTTGTTCTGCTTGCCTCTAAAAATTGATGTTTTCTGTTGTCCTGGGTCCACTGTTCTTAGTACTATACATGCCTTCTTTGGTGATCTCATCTGTTGACATTTCTAAGTATTGTTATATGCTGACTTCCAGCTCTGACCACTCCTCAAGCTTCAGGCTTTTGTCAAAGTGCCTGTTAAACATCTCTCCTTTGACTGCCTATATACCCTCAAGTATAATATAACCAAAACTAACCTCAAACTTGCTCATTCATCCTTCTTCTCCATCCTAGTTCATGGTGCCTCTATCCACTCAGTTTCCAAAAGATGTGAAATGCATTGTCCATTCCTACCACCACTGGTAGGGATATTCTGGCCTTCATTATTTCTTTTTAGACTATTTCAGTTATTTCCTAACTAGTCTACTTTTTCTTACCTGCACCAAATCCATCTTTGCCAATATCACCAGAGTGAACTATTAAAAATATCAGAAGTACAGGGAGAGGTTGGAAGATGGCAGAGTAGGAGGACCCTAGGCTTACCTCATCCTACAAATACAACTAGATAACTATCAGATCATCCTAAATACCCCAGAAATTGACCTGAAGAATTGCAGAACAAACTACACAACTAAAAGTAGAGAAGAGCTCACACTGAAGAAGGTGGTAAGTGCAGAGATGCAGTTTGGGAGAGAAAGAGATCATGGCCGCTGTGGTGGGGAGAGAGCCACAGTGGCAGAGAAGGGTGAGAGACAGACTAATAACTGTCACACCAGGGAGCCCACAGGGAGAATGAATTCCCATAGCAATTGGCTTGGCAAGTGAGAGGGGCTGAATTTTGGGAGTTTTTGCAACCAGCGGACTTAAAGACTGGAATTTTAAAGGTCAGTGGGCTTGGCTGGGATAGAGCCCAGAGGGCATTGCACTGCTCTTAGAAGCTAGGCAAACAACCCATGACATACAGTGTGGAAACAGCAATCTGAAGAGCACCTGGGGGACACAGTACAGAGGTTATTTGCTCACCTCAGAGCACATCCCAGAGAAGCAGAGTTCAAGGAGAGACCCCTCCAGGAACACAGAACTGACGGGCACCATTTCCCTCACCCATCCCTCAGCGTGAGTACAGGGCCACCTGTGGGAATCAGCGCAGCACCCACACTTGCTACCTAACTTGCTTATACCAAGCCCACTTCAAGTGCCTTTACTCCTGTGGAACTGCCCTTCCCTATCACACTTGCCTCAGTCCCAGGTTGGCGAGTCCCTTCCCCCTGAAGACTGGCCCAAACTCCTGCTTATACTGTGTCTCCTGACTCAGAAGTTTTGTGGAGCCCCTGTTCAGACAGCAGTGGTGACAGGTCTCATTCACAAGCAGACCAGAGCACGCCTGGTTAAAATGCACTACATTCAGGTCAGGGGCCAAGTACTCTCACAAAAGGCAAAGATAGCCTCTGAAGATGACTGGCCTAAAGGATATAACAGCTAGGATAAAAAGCACAGCACATGCAGCACACATTGGTGACATTCCCAGAAGCGCCAGGCCCTGGGGAACTGGGGACAGTACACAGCAGGGCAGTATAGGACTTCTTCATAAGGCCATTACCCTCAAGAACGGGAGATGTAGCTGACTTTCCTAACACAGAGAAACAGACACAGAGACAAAATGTGAAGACAGGGAAATTTATTGCAAATGAAAGGAAAGAAAAAACAAAAGAAAAGGAAAGACAAGAAAGGAGGGAGGGAGAAAGAGAGAACAAAAGAGGGAGGGAGGGAGAAAAGAAAGAAAAAAGAAAAAGACAAGACCACAGCCAGAGATCTAAGCAAAGGAGATATAAGTAACATGCCTTATGGGGTACTTAAAGCAATGATCATAAGGATACTCACTGGACTTGAGAAAAGAGTAGAAGACATGAGTAAAGTACTTAATACAGAGATAAGGAATAACATAGCAGAGATAAGGAATAACATAGCAGAGATAAAGGGCTCAATAAATGAAATGAGAAACATACTTGATGGAATGAATAGCAGGATGGAAGAAGCAGAGGAGCGAATTAATGACCTAAAAACAAAGTAATGGAAATAATCAAGCTGAACAAAAGAGAGAAAAAGGAATTATGCAGAATTGGAATTGATATAGGGAACTCAGTGGCTCCATCAAATGTAATAACCTTCATATTATAGGTGTCCCAGAAGAGGAAGAGAAATCAAAGGGGGAGGAGAATTTATTTGAGGAAATAATAGCTGAAAACTTACCTAGTTTAGGGAAGGAAACAGATATTCACATCCAGGAGGCACAGTGAATGCCCAGTAAAAGCAACAAAAGCAGATTCACACCAAGACATAGTGTAATTAAAATGGGAAAAAGTGATTAAAAAAAAAACAAAAAACGTATCTTAAAAGCAGCAAGAGCAGACAGTTACATACCAGGGGAAAGCCCCATAAGGTTATCAGCAGAAACCTTGCAAGCCAGAAGAGAGTGGCATGATATATTCAAAGTGCTGAATAGGAAAAATCTTCAGTCAAGAATACTCTATCCAGGGGCGCTTGGGTGGCTCAGTCGTTAAGCGTCTGTCTTCGGCTCAGGTCATGATCCCAGGGTTCTGGGATCGAGCCCTGCATCGGGCTCCCTGCTAGTCGGGAGGCCTGCTTCTCCCTCCCCCACTCCCCCTGCTTGTGTTCTTTCTCTCGCTGTGTCTCTCTCTGTCAAATAAATAAATAAAATCTTAAAAAAAAAAAAAAAAAGAATACTCTATCCAGCAAGGCTATCATTTAGAATAGAAGGGGAGATAAAAGAGTTTCCCAGACAGGCGTGCCTGGGTGGCTCAGCTGGTTAAGTGACTGCCTTCGGCTCAGGTCATGATCCTAGAGTCCTAGGATCGAGTCCCGCACCAGGCTCCCAGCTCAGCAGGGAGTCTGCTTCTCCCTCTGACCCTCTCTGCTCTCATGCTCTCTCTCACTCTCTCTCAAATAAATAAATAAAATCTTAAAAAAAAAAAAAGCTTCCCAGACAAACAAAAACTAAAGGAGTTCATGACCACTAAAACCAGCCCCACAAGAAATATTAAGGAGGACTCTTGAAGTGGAAAGAAGATCAAAAGTGACAGTATGAAGATAGGAAACACAAAAGCAGTAAAAATGAATATTTATGTAAAAGATGAGTTAAGAAACTCACAAAATAAAAGGATATAAAATATAGCACCGTATACCTAAAACATGGGGAGGAGAGGAGTAAAGAATGGGTTCAAACTTAACCATCAACTTAATATAGACTGCTATATGCAGAAGATGTTATATACAAACCTAATGGTAACCACAAATCAAAAACTAATAGATATGCAAAGAATAAAGAGAAAGGAATCCAAATATATCACTAAAGAAAACTAGCAAACCGTGAAAGAGAGAAAGAGAAGAAAGGATCAGAGAAAAATGTCAGGAACAACCACAAAACAAGGAATAAAATGGTAATAAATACATATCTTTCAATAATGACTTTGAATATAAGTGGACTAAATGCTTCAAAAGATATAGGGTGACAATGAATTAAAAAACAAGACCAACCTATATGCTGCTTACAGGAAACTCATTTTAGACCTAATGACACGTGCAGACTGAAAGTGAGGGGATGGAGAAACATCTCTCATGCAAATGTATATCAAAAGAAATCTGGGGTAGTGATACTTATATTGGACAAAATAGATGTTAAAACAAAGACTGTATGTAATAAGAGACAAAGAAGAACACTATATAATAATAAAGGGGACAATCCAACAAGAAGATATAACAATTGTAAATATTTATGCACCCAACATGGGAGCACCCAAATATATTAAACAGTTAATAACAAACATAAAAGATGAATCCATAGTAATACAATAATAGTAGAGGGCTTTACCAGCCCACTAACATTGATGGACAGATCATCCAACCAGAAACAAGGAAACAGTAGCTTTGAATGACACATTGGACTAGATGGATTTAACAGATATTCAGAACATTCCATCCTAAAATAGCAGAATACACATTCTTTTGAAATGTACATGGAGCATTCTCCAGAATAGATCACATATTAGGCCACAAAACAAGCCTCAACAAATTCAAGAAGATTGTAGTCATACCATGCATCTTTTCTGACCATAACACTATGAAACTAGAAATGAACCACAAGAAAAAATATGGAAAGGCTACAAATACATGAAGGCTAAATAACATGCTACTAAACAATGAATGGATCAATCAGGAAATAAAAGAAAAAATTAAAAAGTACATGGACACAAATAAAAATGAAAACACAACAATCCAAAATCTTGGGATGCACCAAAAGTGGTTCTAAGTGGGAAGTTTATAACTATACAGATCTACCTCAAGAAGCAAGAAAAATCTCAAATTAACAACCTACTTTTACACCTAAAGGAGCTAAAAAAAAGAACAAATGAAACCTAAAAGTAGAGGAAGGAAATAATAAAGATTAGAGCAGAAATAAATGATGTAGAAACTAAGAAAATAGTAGAACAGATCAGTGAAACCAGGAGCTGGTTCTTTGGAAAAAGATCAATAAAATTGATAAACGGCTAGCCAGACTTACCAAGAAGAAAACAAGAGAAAGGACCCAAAATCACAAATAAGAGAGGAGAAATAACAACCAACACCATAGAAATACAATTATAAGAGAATATTATGAAAAACTGCCAACAAATTAACAGCCCACAAGAAATAAATTCCTAGAAACATGTAAACTACCAAAACTGAAACAGGAAGAAATGAAAAATTTGAAGAGACTGATTACCAGCAAAGAAATTGAATCAGTTATCAAAAAACTCCCAACAAACAAAAACCCAGGACTGGATGGCTTCACGGGCAAATTGTACCAAACATTTAAAGAAGAGTTAATGCCTATTCCTCTCCAACTATTCCAAAAAATAGTAAGGAAAACTTCCAAATTCATTCTATAAGGGCTTCGTTACCCTGATACCAAAACCAGATAAAGATACCACTAAAAAAGAGAACTACAGGCCAATATTCTTGATGAACATAGATGTAAAAATCTTCAACAAAATACTAGCAAACTGAATCCAGCAATATATTAAAAAAAAAAAAAAATCATTCCTCACAATTAAGTGGGATTTATTCCTGGATTTCAAGGGTGATTCAGTATTCACAAATCAATCAACACCATACATCACATCAATAAGAGAAAGGAAAAGAACCATATGATCATCCTAATAGACTAGGAAAAAGCATTTGACAAAATACAACATACATTCATGATAAAAACCCTTAACAAAGTAGGTTTAGAGGGAACATACTTCAACATAAACATACCTCAACATAATACCATATATGAAAAACCCACACCTAACATCATCCTTAAGGGGGGGAAACTCAGAGCTTTTCCCTAAGGTCAGGAACAAAGATAAGAATGTCCTGTTTCACCACTTCTATGCAGCAGAGTACAGGAAGGCCTAGCAGCAGCAATCATACAACAAAAAGAAATAAAAATCATCCAAATTAGTAAGGAAGAAGTAAAACTTTCACTATTTACAGATGACATGATACTGCATGTAGAAAACTCAAAAGACCACCAAAAACCTGCTAGAGCTGATACATGATTTCAGTAAAGTGGCAGGATACAAAATCAATGTAGAGAAATCTGTTGCAGTTTTATTTTTTTATTTTTTTATTTTTTTAAGATTTTATTTATTTATTTGACAGAGCACAAGCAGGGGGAGCAGCAGGCAGAGGGAGAGGTAGAAGCAGGCTCCCCACGGAGCAGGGAGCCCGACGCAGGGCTCAATCCCAGGACCCTGGGATCACAACCTGAGCTGAAAGCATATGCTTAACTGACTGAGCCACCCAGCTGCCCCCTGTTGCATTTTTATACACCAATAATGAAACATCAGAAAGCGAAATTAAGGGGTGCCTGGGTGGCTGTCAGTTAAGCATCTGACTCTTGATTTCAGCTCAGGTCATGATCTCAGGGTAATGAGATCGAGCCCCATGTCAGACTCTGTGCTCAGCATGGAGTCTGAGATTTTCTCTCTCCCTCTCCCTCTGCCCATCCCCCCCGTTCATTCTCTCTCTCTAAAATAAAATCTTAAGAAAATGAAATTAAGAAAACAATCCCATCTACAATGACACCAAAAATAATAAGATACCTAGGAATAAACCTAACCAAAGAGGTGAAAGACCTGTACTCTGAAAACTATAAAATTACTTTGAAAGAAATTGAAGAGGACACAAAGAAATGTAAAGACATCCCATGCGTAGATTAGAAGAACAAATATTGTTAAAATCTCCATCCTACCCAAAACAATCTACACATTTAATGCAATCCCTATCAAAATACCAATAGCATTTTTCTTAGGACTAGAACAAGCAATCCTAAAATTCATATGGAATCACTAAAGACTCCAAATAACCAAAGCAATCCTGGAAAAAAAAAAAAAAAAAGGCAAAGCTGGAGGGATCACTGTTCCAGACTTCAGGTTCTTTTACAAAGCTATAGTAATCAAAACAGCATGATACTGGCACAAAAATAGACACACAGATCAGTGGAACAGAATGGAAAGCCCAGAAATAAACTTATAACTGTATGGTCAATTAATGTTTGACAAAGCAGGAAAGAATATCCACTGGGGAAAAAGTCTCTTCAACAAATGGTATTGGGAAAACTGGACAGCAACATGCAAAAGAAAGAAACTGGACCACTTTCTTACACCATACACAAAAATAAATTCAAAATGGATTAAAGACCTAAATGTGAGACCTGAAACCATAAAAATCCCAGAAGAGAGCAGCCTGTATCTTCTTTGACATCAGCCAAAGCAGCTTTTTTCTAGGTATGTCTCCTGAGGCAAGGGAAACAAAAGCAAAAATAAACTATTGTGGCTACATCAAAATAAAAAGCTTCTGCACATCAAAGGAAACAAGAAAACTAAAAGGCAACGTATGGAATGGGAGAAGATATTTGCAAATGACATATCTGATAAAGGGTTAGTATCCAAAATATATAAAGAACTGATTCAACTCAACATCCATCCAATTAAAAAATGGGCAGAAGACATGAACATTTCTTCAGAGAAGACATCCAGATGGCCAAAAGACATGAAAAGATGCTCATCATGACTTACCATCAGAGATATGCAAATCAAAACCACAATGATTTATCTTCTCACACTTATCAGAATGGCTAAAAGCAACAACAGAAGATACTGTTTTGACAAGACTGTAGAGAAAAAGGAACCCTTTTGTACTGCTGGTGGGAATGCAAACTGGTGCAGCCACTGTGGAAAATAGTATGGAGGTTCCTCAGAAATTTAAAAATAGAACTACCCTACAAGCCAGCAATCACACTACTGGGTATTTACCCAAAGAATACAAAAACACTAATTCAGAGGGGTACATGTACCCCTATATTTATAGCAGAATTATTTACAATAGCCAAATTATGGCAGCAGCCCAAGTGTCCATCAATTCATGAATGGATAAAGGAGATGTGGTATATATATACAATGGAATATTATAAAGCCATTAAAAAGAATGAAATCTTGCCATTTGCAATGACATGGTTGGAGTTAGAGATACGCTAAGCGAAATGAGGCAGTCAGAAAAAGACAAATACCGGGGCGCCTGGGTCAGTTGGTTAAGCGACTGCGTTCAGCTCAGGTCATGATCCTGGAGTCCCAGGATCAAGTCCCGCATCGGGCTCCCTGCTCAGCAGGGAGTCTGCTTCTCCCTCTGGCCCTCCCCCCCTCTCATGTGCTCTCTCTCTCTCTCTCAAATAAATAAATAAAATCTTTAAAAAAAAAAAAAAAGACAGATACCATATGATTTCACTCACATGTGGAATTTAAGAAACAAAATAAATGAGCAAAGGGAAAAAAAGAGACAAATCAAGAAACTGACATTAAGTATATAGTACAAACTGATCGTTACCAGAGGGGTGGGGTTTAGGGGGATGGGTTAAATAGGCAATGGGATTAAGGAGTGCACTTGTCATGAGTACCAGGTGATGGAATTGTTGAATCACTATATAGTACATCTGAAACTAAACAACACTGGATGTTAACTAACTGGAATTAAAATAAAACCTTTAAAAAAAATTAAAAATATAAAAATAATAGAAGTACATACACAGGTGATTGTCATTCTCTGTCTGCTACGCGTCCTGATCTTCATGCTTTTTTTTTTTTTTTTTAAGATTTAATTTACTCATGAGAGACAGAGAGAGAGAAAGAGAAGCAGAGGCAGAGAGAGAAGCTGGCTCCCTGCAGAGCAGGGATCCCGATGAGGGACTCGATCCCAGGACCTCAGGATCATGACCTGAGCCAAAGGCAGACGCTTAACTCACTGAGCCACTCAGGCACCCCAATCTTAATGCTTTTATTCCTGCTGTTACTCTGGTGGTGCTTTGTAGTTATGTTTTTGTTTTTTTTTACAGAGCAGTTTTAGGTTTACCTAAAAATTGAGCAGAAGGTACACAGGGTTCCCCTATACTTCCTTTCCTCCCTCCCCAGGTTGCCCTGGGCATTGGTTTGGCACATTTGTTATAATTGATGAACCAATATTGCTACCTTATTACTGAGTGAAGCCCATAGTTTATATTGGGGCCACTTACAGTGGTGTGTATTTTGTGGGTTTTACCAATGCCTAATGTCGTGTATCCACCATTTCAGGATCATGTGGAATAGTTTCCTTCCCTAAAACTCCCCTATTCATCCTTTCCTTTGCTCCAAACTTCTGGCAAACTGATCTATTTACTGTCTCTGTAGTTTTACCTTTTTCAGAAAGATGTAGTTGGAATCAAATAGTATATAGCTTTTTCAAATTGGCTTCTTTCACTTAGCAATATGCATTTAAGGTTATGCCATGTCTTTTTAGGACTTGATGCAGCTCATTTGTTTTTAGAACTGAATAATATTCCGTTGTCTGAATGTACTACAGTTTATCCACTCACCTATTGAAGGACATCTGGGTTGCTTCCAATTTTTGGCAATTATGAACAGAGCTGCTATAAACATTGTCTGAAGGGTTTTGTGTACACATAAGTTTTCAACTCCCTTGGGTAAATACCTAGGAGCATGATTGCTGGATCGTATCGTAAGACTAGGTTTAGCTTTGTGAAACTTTGCCAAACTGTCTTCCAAAGTGGCTGTACCATTTTACAGTCCCACCAACAATGAGAATTCCTGTTGCTCCTCATGCTTGCCAGCATTTGGTATTGTCCGTGTTCTGGATTTTGGCCATCCTGGTAGGTGTGTGGTAGTATTTCGTTTTAGTTTGCAATTCCCAAATGACATATGTTGAGTATCTTTCATATTATTATTGCCATTACTATATCTTGTTTGACAAGGTGTCTCTTCGGATCTTTTGCCCTACTCCTAATGGGTTGTTTGGTTTTTTATTGTGAAATTTTAAGAGTTCTTTGTATATTTAAGATATGTATCTTTTATCAGACATGGGTTTTGCAAATATTTTCTCTGAGTCTGTGTCTTTTCATTCTCTTAAGAGTATCTTTCTCAGAACAGAACTTTCAAATTTTTAAGGTAGTCCAATTTACCAGTTTTTTCTTTCTGGATCATTCTTTTGGTGTTGATCTAAAAACTCATTGCAAAACCCAAGGTCACCTAGATTTTCTCCTGTTATCTCCTAGAAGTTTTATAGTTTTGACTTTACAGTTAGGTCTGTGATCCATTTTATTTTATTTTACTTTTTATTTGAGAGAGAGCACACATGCGCAGCACAAGCAGGGGGAGGAGCAGAGGGAGAGGGACAAGCAAACTCCACACTGAGCGCAGAGCCCAACGCGGGGCTCCATCTCACGACCCTAAGATCGTTGCCTGAGCCGAAACAAAGAGTTGGATGCATAACCAGCTGAGCCACTCAAGCACCCTATCAATTAATTCTTAATCAGCACAATTGTTAGCATCTCAGGAAGGCTTCCCTGACTTCCCTAGTGAGGGCTAATTAATTGCCTTCTTTGTCATTCCTAGTATTTTCTACATCCTTCTTACCATGTGGTTTTGAAATAACCTGTTTCTATGTGTCTTGCTCCCCTAGGCAGATATGATTTCAGAGGACAGAAGCAGTGCGTTAATATTTTTGTAGTCTCAAGGCCCATTTGTTCTGTGTAGTTTAGAACCTGGCCTATATACTGGGCCCTCAATAAAAGATTGTTGAATTAGACTGACCACATCAGTGGTATTCGTAGTTCTGGCTCATTTTAAATAAAAACATTTGTTTGAAAATCTAAATTTTTCATTCAGATTTGCAATTTTTTGTAAATTTTGGACTTTGTCTAGATCACTAATGATTTAAATTTTAATAATTTTTATTATGAAAAATAATCAAACTTACAGAAGAATTGAAGGTCTAGTATAAAGAACATCTTCCCCCTGAACCACTTGAGAGTATGTTGCAGAGTAAGTTGCCTTTGAATACTTTAGTGTGCATTTCCTACAAATAAGGACATTTTCTTTTATCACCACAATAGAGTGTCAAAATCAGGAATTTAACACTGATTAAGTACTGTCACCTAATCCTCAGACCTTGTTCAAGTTTCACCCACTGTTTGTTTTTGGTTTTTTTTAGCCATAAGAGACTTTTTTTTAATTATCTATTTTTTTAAAAAAGATTTTATTTATTTATTTCAGAGAGAGAGTGAGTGAGAGAGAGCATGAGCCAGGGAGAGGAGCAGACTCCCCACTGAGCAAGGAGCCCGATGTGGGGCTCGATTCCAGGACTCCAGGATCATGACCTGAGCTGAAGGCAGACACTTAACCAACTGAGCCAGCCAGGTGCCCCTCACCCACTGTTTCAATAATGATCTACAGAATCCAGTTCAGAATTACATGTTACATTTGGTTGTCATGTCTCTTTAAAGTCTGGACACTTCCTATCTTTCCTTGACTTCATTACCTTAACACTTTTGAAGATTTCAGGCAGGTTATTTTGTAGCATGTTCCTTAGTTTGGCTTAATCAGATGTTTCCTCATAATTAGATTCAGGTTATGCATTTTTGGCAGGAACATCATAGAAGCAATAATATGTTCTTATACTATCAGGTGGTATATATCCAAATAGTTTCAATTTGTCCTGTCACTGATAATGTTCTTTTTTTCTTCATTGAGGTAAAATTGGTATATAACATTTTTATTGAAGTAAAATTGATATATATCATTATATTAGCTTCAAGTGTATAAGATAATAATTTGATAATTGTATACACTACAAAATAATTACCACAATAAGTTTTGTTACCATCCATCACCATATAGTTGACCCCCTTCACCTGTTTTGTCCATCCCCTAGCCCCCTCCCTCCTTGATAACCCCCAGTCTATTCTCTGTATATATGGTTTTGTTTTGTTTTCTTTTTTACATCCACATATAAGTGAAGTCATATGGTATTTGTCTTTCTTTGTCTGACTTATTTCATCTACCATTTAATACCCTCAAGGTCCATCCATGTTGTCACAAATGGCAAGATTTCATTCTTTTTTATGGCTGAGCAGTATTCCATTGTGTATATGTATGTATGTGTGTGTGTATATATATGTGTGTGTCACACACACACACACACACACACACACACACGACACCTTCTTTATCCATTCATCCACTGATGGACACTTAGGTTGTTTCCATATCATGGCTATCATAAACAATGTTGCAGCAAACAGGGGTGCATATATCTTTTCAAATTAGTGTTTCTATTTTCTTAGGATAAATACCAAGAAGTGGAATAGCTGGTTCATATTGTAGACTTCTTTTTCATTTTAACCTCCATACTGTTTTCAATAATGGCTGCACCAACTTATATTCTCACCAACACTGCATGAAAGTTCTCTTTTCTCTCCACATCCTCACCAACACTTGTTATTTATTAGATTTTTCATAGTAACTATTCTAACAGGTAATATCTCATGGTTTTAATAGGCATTTCCCTGATAATTATTGATATTCATATGTCTGCTGGCCATCTGTATGTCCTTGGGAAAATGTTCAAGTCCTCTGCTCATTATTTAATCATATGTGGTTTTTGCTATTGAGCTGAGTTTTGTAATATATTTTGGATATTAACCCCTTATTGGATATATGATTTACAGATATTTTCTCCCATTCAGTAGGTTGCTTTTTCCTTTTGTTGATGGTTTTCTTTGCTGTGCAGAAGGTTTTTAGTTTGATGTAGTCCCACTTACTTATTTTTGCTTTTGTCGCCTTTACTTTTGGAGTCAGATCCAAAACTTCAACACCCAGACCAGTGTCAGGGAACTTCTGCCTGTGTTTTTTTTCTAGGAGTTTTATGGTTTCAGGTCTAACATTCAAGCCTTTAATCCATTTTGAGTTAATTTTTGTATATTATGTAAGATAGTGGTCTAGTTTTGTTCTTTTGCATGTCGATGTCCAGTTTTCCCGACACCATTTATTGAAGATTGTCCTATCCCCATTGTATATTCTTGGCTCCTTTATTGTAAATTAACTGATGATCATATATGAGGGGTTTATTTCTGGACTGTCTGTTTCTGTTCTATTGATCTACGTGTCAGTTTTTATGCCAATATCATATTGTGTTTAATAGTTGAAATCAGAGAGCATGATACCTTCATCTTTGTTCTTCTTTCTGATATTGGAGGTTCATTTTGATCAAGGTAGTGTCTACCAGGCTTTCCTCTGTAAAGTTAATCTTTTCCATTTTGTAATTAAGAAGTTTTGTGTGGTGAAGTACTTTGAAACTATGTAAGTATTTTGTTCCTTATCAGATTTTCATTTCAGATTTCATTTACTCATTCATTTATTTGTATGAATGGTTTAATGGTTTCCAGTTTGGTGGGTTATAATCTGTTACTATCATGTATTTATTTTGATGTACAAATGATCCCTGATTTGACCAGTGAGAGCTCTTTCAGGCTGGTTTCTGTGTCTTTCTAAAACGTCCCCATCATTTTTTGAGCAGTTCTAACTTTCTGTCATAATAAAATGTTCCAGGCTCATCTTGTCCTTTCTTTGCCCCATGTCTGCAATCAGCCATTTCTCCAAGGAGCCCTGGGGTTTTTCAGTGGAGAAGCGTATTTAGAAACCAAGATCTGAGTGCTATAAATATAAATAAATATAAATAGCTATACTCATTTTATATATATATAACTATACTCATTGCTATTAGGGTGTTGCTGCTCCTAGACCATGTCAGTGAACCAAGCCAGGAAATATATATGTGTATATATATATACGTATGTGCACACACATATATATAACACATTTGCATTTATATTTATTTGTATATCAGAATATTTACTGAAAACTGTGAGTTCACAGCAATACCTTCCATTCCATCCAGGTTCTCTCCCTTTTCATAATTTATAACTTCCTTCTCTGATAGTAAGAAACCTGGCTTACATTCACCTTAGTCTATACCCTTATTTGGCCAGCGCCCCCCATATGTAACCATACTTTTATCTCTGTCATCACCCCCTTTCTTTTTTTTTTTTTTCTCGTTTCTCCTTTATTTTTTTTTTAATTTTTTTATTGTTATGTTAATCCCCATACATTACATCATTAGTTTTAGATATAGTGTTCCATGATTCATTGTTTGTGCATAACACCCAGTGCTCCATGCAGAACGTGCCCTCCTCAATACCCATCACCAGGCTAACCCATCCTCCCAACCCCCTCCCCTCTAGAACCCTCAGTTTGTTTTTCAGAGTCCATCGTCTCTCATGGTTCTTCTCCCCCTCCGATTTCCCCCCCTTCATTCTTCCCCTCCTGCTACATTCTTCTTCTTCTTTTTTTCTTTCTTAACATATATTGCATTATTTGTTTCAGAGGTACAGATCTGAGATTCAACAGTCTTGCACAATTCACAGCGCTTACCAGAACACATACCCTCCCCAGTGTCCATCACCCAGTCACCTCGTCCCTCCCACCCCACCCCCCACTCCAGCAACCCTCAGTTTGTTTCCTGAGATTAAGAATTCCTCATATCAGTGAGGTCATATGATACATGTCTTTCTCTGTTTGACTTATTTCGCTCAGCATAATACCCTCCAGTTCCATCCACGTCGTTGCAAATGGCAAGATCTTATTCCTTTTGATGGCTGCATAATATTCCATTGTATATATATATCACATCTTCTTTATCCATTCATCTGTTGATGGACATCTTGGCTCTTTCCACAGTTTGGCTATTGTCATCACCCCCTTTCTGAAGCACATACTGTGCTCAGACCAGGAGGGCTCTGACAGACCCCTCTGAGAATATTTTGCACATGCTCTGAAGTATAGCTCCTAGTTTAATACTGTCTGCTCTAAATATTGAGACCCAGTATATCTGTGAGGAGGGTGAGTTACAAAGGTTAGGCTTAGATATAATTTTATATCTTTATTGCATAAAGTAATTTTTTCTTGTAGGCTATTTTAGTAAAAGAGAGTGAGAGAATAGATCACTGTGACTTTGAAAATTATTAATTCCTTATTTTGCACTTAATTTATAGGTAAAATATAATCCAAGCTAGTATATAAGTGCATTTGTATATTTTAGAGATTAAAAACATTGAAAAGAGATCACCCTTATACCCACGGCTCAGCTTAAGAAATACAGCATTACGAATACGTTGAAGCCCCTTATGTGCCATTTTCTTTTTTTGTTTTTTCCTTTTGTGCCATTTCCTGATTGTATTCCTTTCCCTCCTTCTGAGAGATAACCACTCTCCAGGATTGTGTATTCATCATTCCATAATAGCTTTTTTATTAATTTTTCTTTTGTAGATTGCTGTTGTGGCTGTGATGTGCAAACCCCACAGATGCCCACACATCAGTTTTACAGGAAATATATGCGTGTAAGTGTGGATGATTTTCATAAGTTGTGTGTGTGTGTACTTTAAATGAATTAGTTAATCCCCTAGAGTCTTAATCAGTGCATGCTGGTAATATTTAAAACTTCGATTCAGTAGATTCATAAGTTAGTTCTTTGAAACAAGCAGCCATTGATAGGATGTTTCACTGCTTTAAAAATGAAACATATAAAGATTTTAATATGTTGTAATAAAAAATACATAGGTTAGAGAACTCAAGAGTGACAGTCTATTAACTTGATAAATGAAACATGGAAATATGGAGCTGTCTAAATTCTAAATGTCAGAAATCTAAAATAGGTTTGGATCAGAAAAGTATCAAATTAAAAAGTTACCCTTATAAATAACCTTTAAACTTCTTAAATTTAGATAATTGGAAAAATAGGCAGAAGAATATGCATGATTCTAGGTAGGAAGATTAAATGAGAGAAAGGTTTTCTAAGTATAGTTACCAAGAGAGCACTGTATCATTCCAAACCTAGGAAGACTTAAATCCTGTTATTTCTTCCTAAAAGCTTAAACCTCTAAAATAACAGTGACTGCAACATTCTCCAAATGACTACAGTAATGTTCCTTATATGTTTGTGTTTACTTGTTCATAGAAAATATATTAATTGTAATACTGCAAAGATAGACTCTTAGGATTTGAAAATGAAGCTTGTTTGCTCTCAGGATTTTATGGAGACTGCAGATACTTGAACTAGACTGTTGAACTGAATTTTGTATCTGACATCTTTATTCTTTGGTTGTATTGGCAGATACTGCCCCGGTGGACCCGATTCAGATTTTGAATATTCAACCCAGTCTTATACTGGATATGAGGTAAAGTAATGTGAGGTTGTCCTGAGGAAGTGTAACATCATACTTTACCAATAGTGTGCTTATACAAGTACTGGCTTTCTGAAATTTTTTAATTTTTTATTTTTCTCCTGATCATAGAAGTTGTTCATCAAATATTTGTTGAGTCTCTACATATATTGCTCTAGTCACTAGAAAAATACTTATATAAGCACTTGTTATATATGTCAAACTATTCCAGGTGCTTTACAACCTTAAACCTTACAGCAGCATCTTGAAGTGAAGACACTGTTATTATCCTGGTTTTATGAATAAGGAAACAGGCTTAGAAGTCCTAAACATCTGGCCCAGAGACACACTGCTATTAAGTGACAGACCCAGGTTTTGAATTCTTTGTTCCTCACCACATTATACTGCTTCTTCAGCAGTAGAAAATGGACGAAGTCCCTGATTTTATGGAATTTACATTCTAATAATGGGAGATAGACAAGAAAGAAGAAAATATCAGGTACTAGTAAATGTTAAGCTGAGAAGTAAAATCGAGTTAGATCTGTAGAAGATGAGTAGATACTTTAGTCTTGGTGGTTGGGAAGTGACTGTCTGAGGAGATGATATTTGAACTGAGTCCTGAATGAAATGAAGGAGCCATGCAGGAATATCAGGAGAGAGCATTCCCAGCAGAGAGAATAGCTAGAACAAGGAGCTGTAGCAGGAACGATAGTGAGGTGTACCAGGACTTAGTGGGTAAGGGGAGGAATGAGACTGGAGAGACAGATGACATAGGAGTTTGTAAGCTGGGCAGAGAGTTTGGATTTTATTATAGGTGTCATGAGAAGCCATTACGGTTGAAGGCAGGGGGTGGTCTGTTCCAGTGTAGGGTTTTAAAAGATCATTTGATGCTGTGTGGGTAAAGGATGAGAGTAGGGACAGGGTGCAAGCAGGAGAACAGCAAACAGGCTTTTGAAGCGGTCAGCCTCTTCAGAAGAGGTCAGCAGCCAGCAAACCACTGGACTTTTTCTTATATATGGCATTTCACTTTTTACTCGTTTTCCATTGTTCAAATTGTTAAAAATACAAAAGGAATTATTCAGTGAAAAGGCTCCCTCTCATTTCTGTCCCTTAGCCACCCCTTTCTGCTCCAGCAGGAAGTGACCCTGGAGATTTCATAAGTGTTTACACAAAGATAAATACGATTCAAGGAGATTCCCTGCTGTTCAGATACTTAAGACAGTGGGGGTAGAGACTAGCCAGATGCTATTCAGAACATTATTTTGATCCCTAACAAGACTGAAGAAGGAAGGAGCACAAGAGGATTTTATTTTTAATACAGTCCTTTAGAAATTACTTTTTATTTTTTATTGAATGTGGGCCCAGCAGGAGATTTTTCTCTTTTTTTCTTAGCCAACCTCCATGCGAGCTATCCGTGCTAGATATGACCCTTATCTACAGACAAGACACCGAATAGAACAGGTAAGTTTTTAAAAAGCATTTTTAAATTAGGTTTTTGTACACAGAAGGTATTATTGTTTGATTTGAGTTGAACCTGAAATAACTAAAAGAGTGTCTTTCCCCTCAGTAAGTTTTTAATATCTATCTGAAGGAGGGAGACTGTTTTGCAATACCCAGCAAGGTCAGAAACACTACTTCCTTTAGAGACTGTATTATTTTAAGGGTTTTATAGTCTCTAAATTTCTTTCAACTTGTACAAACTCATTTACCATATGAAATTTACACATGTAGATGCGTGGAAGTTCTTAGACAGTAAGTGGATGGGTTGAATTGTTGCTTCCATAAGCCACATAAAAAGTATTGTGCCTGGTTTGCCAGGTTGGGAATAGGGAATTGATTGCAAAAGGGTATGAGGAACTCCTGGGAGTCGTGAAATTGTTCTATATCATGACTCTGATGGTAGTTACACAACTCTAAACACTTACCCAAACTCATCCAGTTGTACACTTAAAAATTAATTGATTTTAATGTATGTAAATTATACTTCAATATAACTGATTAAAAACAAGTGCTTTGTAAATGGCCTTGCTCTCTTTGGGAAATCTGAACATCAATATAGTTTTTCCTTCTTACAATTCTATTTTGAACTTACCCAATTTAAGAAAGTGTGAACACTAACTTTTACAGTGACATCTAGTAGGGCAGCTACAAAATCTCCAATGGAAAGTAGTACATCCATAGTCATTAAGTCATTTCTAGTCATTTCTAACTAGTATTAGTGAATACCAGCCAATTCAGATTTTTCACTTTACTGTCACCCAAGCACGTGTGGATCAGGATTGTCAGCTATAGGAGAGGACCCCACCTGGGTGGAACCTACAGAGTTTAGAAATGCGTGTTCTAAACTGCCCATTGCTTCAGTTTCTTTTTTAACCATGGTATTTAATTCATTTAAAATGATGTACTGTATGGTGACTAACATAACATAATAAAAAAAATTTAAAAATATAAATAAGTAAATAAAGTGTTTCAATAGCATATGAAATTTTTATGTTTACCAAAAAGGGAATGGGTTTTAAAAGATTTAGAAACTACTATAGAACAGTGATTCTTTTCTTAACTGTAAATGCACTAGAATCGCCTGAGTATCTTTTCCAAAACATATGCCAGCATTTCACCTCTGGAGTTCTGATTAAGTGTGGTTTAGGGTACTGGCAAGATATTTTGAGCTTCCAGAGTGATTTTGTTGTGTATCCCTTATAAACAATCATAGATACAGAGCTTTCTTTTAGTGTTTGTGCAATTTACATATATACTTAAATACATATCTGCACATGTATGCATATGTATGAATATGATTTATATACATAAAGATATACATATGTATAAATTATTTGCCATTTTCAGAAACAAACATTTTAAAAGGTGCCTTTTTGTCCAAATTAAGTGTAGACATCCTTTACATAGTGCCTTAATTAGAGTTCATAATTTGGTAGTCTACTTGACCCAGTTTTTCTCAAGCCTAAGATATGGCAAGAATTTTTTAATTGAAGTGTAGTTGGCACACAGTGTTACATTAGTTTCAGGTGTCCAGCCTAGTGGTTCAACATTTCTATTTGTTATGCTGCGCTCACCACAAGTATAGCTACCATCACTCACTATACAATGCTGTTACAATATCACTGACTATATTTTCTGTGCTGTACCTTTTATCCCCATGAGTTATTCTTTTCGTAACTGAAGCCTGTATCTCCTACTGCCCTTCACCCATTTTGTCCATCTACTCACCCACTTACCCTCTGGCAACCATCAGTGTGTTCTCTGCGTTTATGGGTCTACTTTTTATCTGTTTTTGTTATTTATATTCCACATATAAATGAAATCATATGGTATTTGTTTTTCTCTGACTTACTCCACTTAGCACAATACACTCTAGTTCCCTTCATGTTATTGTAAATGGCAAGATCTCATTCTTTTTTATGGCTGAGTTATATTCCACTGTGTGTGTGTGTGTGTGTGTGTGTGTATATATATATATATATATATATATACATATATATATGTGTATATATATATACTGCATCTTTTTTATGTATTTGTCTATCAGTGGACACTCAGGTTGCTTTCATATCTTGGGTATTGTAAATAATGTAATTATTTACAAATAATTGACTAATAAATGGAGGAGTGCATATATCTTTTCAAACTAGTGTTTTTGTTTTCTTTGGTTAGATACCCAGTAGTGAAATTACTGGCTCATACTGATTTTCTGTTTTTAATTTTTTGAGGAACCTAAGGAATTTAAATACCTGTTTTCAAAATTTAGAATCTTGCTTATTATAGTTGACAAAATGAAAAATCTGTACCATTCTCTCCCCTAGTAGAGAGATAATATTTCATATTTTATCAACCAGACTTTTCTTTTCCTTTTTTTCCCCACAGAGCAGTGTCACCTGTGCTCATAATCTTCACAATTGATTTAAAACTTTAAAGTTTTGATTTAAAACTGCTTTCTTTTTTTTTTTAATTTTTTTATTGTTATGTTAATCCCCATACATTACATCATTAGTTTTAGATATAGTGTTCCATGATTCATTGTTTGTGCATAACACCCAGTGCTCCACGCAGAACGTGCCCTCCTCAATACCCATCACCAGGCTAACCCATCCTCCCACCCCCCTCCCCTCTAGAACCCTCAGTTTGTTTTTCAGAGTCCATCGTCTCTCATGGTTCGTCTCCCCCTCCGATTTCCCCCCCTTCATTCTTACCCTCCTGCTACATTCTTCTTCTTTTTTTCTTTCTTAACATATATTGCATTATTTGTTTCAGAGGTACAGATCTGAGATTCGACAGTCTTGCACAATTCATAGCGCTTACCAGAACACATACCCTCCCCAGTGTCCATCACCCAGTCACCCCATCCCCCCCCCCCCACCCCCCCCTCCAGTAACCCCCCGTTTGTTTCCTGAGATTAAGAATTCCTCATATCAGTGAGGTCATATGATACATGTCTTTCTCTGATTGACTTATTTCGCTCTAAAACTGCTTTCTTAATTTTTCTTTCTAATGTAGTGTTCTTTTTCTTCTATTGGCATCAGGTCCTGATTATGTTTCATATAGTCATCTTTTTTGCCCCCAAGGCTTACTGCAAGTGTTCTGACATAAAAATACATAATCACTAAATACTCATTTATTATATTGCATATTGTATTGTTATTATATTTGCCCTTCCTGCTCGATGTCAAGCTTCTTGCTGGTTCTTTTTAATTCTCCCTTTCCCTCTGTGAGCTATAATTTTTTTTTCTTTCAGACTCTGGAGTCTGTTTTTTCAATCCACAGAATTCACTAAATATGTTTAATTGCTTTTCATTTTTAAACTATACCGATGAAAACACTACAAAATAAAATTAGAAATTTGCAGTGCCTTCTTAGGATAGTTGACTGTATATGTCTAATACTAATGAATTTATATGTATTTCAGTTAAAACAACTTGGTCACAGTGTGGATAAAGTGGAGTTTATTGTGATGGGTGGAACATTTATGGCCCTTCCAGAAGAATACAGAGACTATTTTATTCGAAATTTACATGATGCCTTATCAGGACATACCTCCAACAATATTTACGAGGCAGTCAAGTAAGAAATCCTTATTTTACCATATTCTCCAGAGTGGTTGTCAGCTTATCCTTCTAGCCGCAGCCTGTGAGAATTCCTTCTGCTCTACATCTATATTCCTACTTCTTTTTGGCGGGGGGGTGGGGATTGGGGTGAAGGGGATAGATTTTGTTCTTTTTATTTGCATATTTTTGATGGGTTATAATTAAAATACGTCTTTTTCTAGTTTATTGAGATATAATTGACATACAGCATTGTAAAAGTTTATGGTGTACAGCATAAGGACTTACATATATTGTGAAATGGTCACCACAGTCAGCTTAGTTAGCATCCATCCGCCTTACACATTCCTAGTTCTCATAGTTACGTCTATTTTGTGGGAAAGGATTGTTTTCATTGAAAAAATTATTTTTTTTTTAAATAAGTGTGTATGGTTCGTTGACATTAGTATTCTCTGAGAAAGAGTGATTCATAAAATCTACTGAAGGTTTTTTTCAGCCTTAGGCTGGTCTAAACTACAGGAGTAGTTTTGATTTGACTAGCTGAGCTTTCAGTCCACTCAAAAAGAGCACTAGGGGTACACTTTATGTAAAACATCTGGCTGCCATGAAATCAACAAAACAAGTGATTATTATGTAATAACTTATTTTATTAATAACTACTAAATAATTTCTGTTCATGAATGAGATGACTTATTCATTGTTGTTGACAAAAGAGAATTATACATTCTTTTGATATCATATCTCAGTTTTTAGCAAGAAGAATACTAACATTTTATATATATAGTTCAGTTATTTAAAAAGTGAGTCTTAAAAGTAGTTTTTATTTTCAGAAGTTTCAGGAAAACCTAGACCTAGTTAATTACCATATACTATTCCCTCTTATTTGCCGAATATTTATGGAGGTCCCACTAGGTGCTGTGTATTGATTTAGGCACTGGGAATAAGAAGGATGTTGTCCTTGCCCTTGTGGTGCTTATTTCTACTAGTTCAACATATAAACAGGAATGCTAATGGTAGAAATAGGCTATACTATGATAAATAAGTTTATTCTCTAGACAAAGTGGTGATATTTAATCTGAGACCCAAAGTATAAGGAGGAATCAGGCCAAGAGCAGAAAAAAATAGACAAAGGCACTGAAATGGGGAAGATCTTGGAGTCTTCTAGGAACAGAGAGGAGGCCAATGTGTCTAGACTCCAATGAACAAAGGAAAACATGTCATAAGGTGAGCTTGCAGAGATATATATGGGCCAGAGAATATAATGTTTTTGAGGAGCTAAAATTTTATTTGAAATGCAGTAGGAAGTAGATGAATGGTTTTAAGCAGGAGAGTGACACATTCAGGTTGATAAGAAGGTCATTCTGTCTATTGTCTAGCTAATGGATTAGAGGATTACAAGAGTAAAAATGAGAAGCCAGATAGAAGACTATTATATCCATCATAGTTCAGTTGAGGGTGGTGGCAGTAATGATGGAGAAGAGGATGGATTAGAATTCTGTTTTATTGTTGCAAATGACAGGACTTTGGATTGGGTTGGGGGTAAGAAAGAGGAAGGAATCAAGCATGATACCCAACTTTTGGTTATAAGAAATGGTTGATTGGTGGTGCCATATGCTGAGATGGAAAAGACAGAGGGAAGAGCAGGTATATGGGAGAAAACCAAGAATTTTACTTTGGATATGTTAAATTTGAAATACCTAAAATACATTCAAGTGGAGATTCAGGTAGACTATACAAGAGACATGTGGGCTGGCAATGCAAAATTGGGGGTTATCAACCTATACATGGCATTTAGATGCCATGCAGATGAATAAGATCACCTAATATGGGAGAGTTATTAGTCTCTGAGGTATACTGTGTGAAAAAGCAATTTTTAAAGCAATTCTTACAGTATGGATTCCATTATTTTTGTACATGCACATAAATGTAAGTGCATGGGAATGTAAGCACATGGAAATGTGTGTAAATGCTTAGAAAATGTAAATGCATGGAAGAGGTAGTAGAGTGATGATTATTATGGGCATTAGAGCTGAGGAGGAGGGGACATGGGAGGTGGGGGTAAAGGAGGACATTCATGTTTACTCTATATCATGTGCTGGGCATTGTGATAAGTATTCATTTATTTAAAACTCACAGTAAACCTTTGAGTTAAGTATTTATTTATTTTTAAAGATTTTATTTATTTGAGAGAGAGCACGAGAGAGCACAAGCAGGGGGAGGGGCAGAGGGAGAGGGAGAAGTAGGATCCCAGCTGAGCAGGGAGCCCCATGTGGGGCTCGATCCCAGGACCCCCAGGATTATGACCTGAGCTGAAGGCAGACCCTTAACCAACTGAGCTACCCAGGCACCCTGAGTTAAGTATTTGAATTATCCCTGTTTTTACAGGTGAGGAAACTAAGCACAGAGATTAGGCAACTTGTCAAAGTTACACAGGTAGTTTGGCAGCCAAGTGGGGCTGTGAAACCAGGCAGCTTTGCTTTCAGAGCCTGAACTTTGCTATAATGCAAGAAACTGTGCTAGGTATAAAATATGTATGAGAGTGTGTGTCTGTGTGTATATGAGCGCACATGTGTGTACATCATCAGAACTTCAAAATACTGGAAGAAATAATGTCTCTGGAGTTTTTTTACACTCCTCTTCCTGCCTTCAGGCTTTTTTCTGGCTTCTCTTTTATATTGGGGAGGTAGGGTCACATAGATAATTACAAAGTTGTTCAAATAGTGCCCCTCTTAGAGAATTTTTTATAGAGTAGTAAGTGCAACCAAAGTTTGAATGAACCTAAGGGTGGTTTTCATCGCTCTGTAAATAAAATGGTTCTTGGCACATAGTAGCCATAAGTAAATGTGTGAATGAATTTTGAATGAATGATCAATCTGTAGGTCAATACTGACAGCTAATGACTTAGGTAGGGCAACCTCTTAGAATAGGGACATCTTTTGTGTCCTTCCTACTTACCCTGTCCCCTGAGCTATCAAGGGTATCTGGAGGGATCTGTATAAAGAGTTCAGCAATTGGGAGAGTGTGTGAGGAACCTACTTTGTTTGATTGCTTCTAGAGAATGTGATGAGTTAATTCTGTGTCCATGAATCTAGACTTTTAACAACAGCTGGCTGGTGTGATCTCTTTCTCCTACAGGATCTTTAGTAGCAAGATGAGATGGTGACCATATTTTTACTGCTTATTCAAAACCTTGATCATTCATGAATATAAATCATGCTTAGTAAAACACTGAAGTCTTTGAAACTTCAGAGGAATAATGATGTAATCTAACCCATTCTTCTTAATACTGAAAATCAGATGATAGCTTAGAATAAAATGTAAGTTGAAGGGAAACAACATTAATTAGTTCAAAGCCCCATGACATTGAAATGGCAACAGTACCTCAGAATTACTGACTAAAATTAATTTAACTCTGAGAATTCCCTAACAGGATAATCTATCAAGACCATTGAATTTTTCTACCTGCACTTAGATATTATATAATCTTCTCTCAGTGCAGCTACTTCTCGTGTTGAAGACCTTGTTTACTAAGTGGAATTGAGTATACTCTCTTGGACTTGCCCCACTGACCCAACCTCCATAAAAGTTTGCCATAAAGCTTTTCACAGTCTATAGTTTGGGTCCCCTGAGTCATAGGAGCTAGGTTAACTGAAGATCTGCATAACGAATTTTTAGGACGCAGCTAGTTTGACATTTTTATCTGTTGAAACTTTAAAATTTTTGCTTTATTCTTGGTGTGAAGTTTTAGCTTTATTTTTGCAGAAATGTTCTAGTGCCTTTTGTAAGTTGTCTGTTGTTGGGGTAAAAATAGAATTTGTATTATAACTCTCCAGCTTCAGATCATGATATGTTTGTAGAAAAAGCCTGTTGGAGAAGAAAGCCTCTTTCCGTAATTGACTAGGCCAAGCCAGCGTTGTTTTGTTTCTGTTCTTGAGTTTACCTCAAGAGGGCAACAAACTCTTTACTTCCAGATGAAAATTTATATATGATTTGAGTCTTCATTGCAACAGATTTCATGAATGGCTCTTGGGAAGTAATAAAAGTACAATTTGGGAGCCATAAAACCATCCATAAATGTTACACTGAATCATGCCAACCCACGTTTGACATGTTTTGTTCTTTTCTCCTGGTCTCTATACTTTTATGAGATAATCTGGAAAAAGCTGATTTGTGGCATCCTGTTTGTTTTGTTGAGGTAAATTTTTTGCTACTAACTCCCTACAATAAAAATGGTATTTAGTTTTTCAGGAAATGTTCTTTAGTTTAAAGAAATAGCAGTCTGGTTTGTACTATAGAACTAGAGACTTAGAAAACCATTTTCAAATGTTAACATTTTGTGAAATAAAGAGCAGCCCAGAGATACTGTGTTTTGGACATAATGTGTTTTCTTCAAAATTTTTGCATGAGCTATTTAGGTCTCTGTTTTCTATGTTCTCTTGCACCGAGGGTTTTTGTGGAGACTGGCTGGGTTACCCAGTGTGGCTGACCTTTCTCAGATGTAAAGTAATGAGCTTCATGTTTGTTTTAGTATTAGTTGCTATTAGTCGTTTGTTATTGCTGAATGCAAATATGCAATACTGACTTTCATTAGCATAGCAGAGGTTTTAATTTAAAAGATTAATTTTAAAATTAGGTTAAAAATTACATAGTGACAGATGAGTCCATAATGTTTAAGGTTAAAAGTCTTCATTCAAATTGCAGTTAGCTCGTGTTACCCTCCTTTGTTATCCAGTGTCTAACCTGATTAAAGTTTAAGCCATATTTAAACCTGATTGAACCTGATTTAAACCTGATTAAAGTTTTGCTTTTTATTAAAAGTTAAGGTAAGGAAAAGCCCCCAAAAGTGAACCTGGTTATTATTTACAGCAAGTTAGTAGCAAAAAGTATGTTATATCCTTGCAAATAGAAAAATTGGAAAGCTGAGTCAAAGAGTTCAAGGACAAAGCAGGTGAGGTTTCTGTGAAGGCACATTAAATCAAGCAAAGTGATAATCACTCATTTCTGTCAGCTAGACTGAGACTTCAGTTGTCTGCAGAGAGCAACAATTACTGGTGACTGTTGTCCTCTAAAAATCATAGCTCTGGAGATGAGAAGGACCAGCAGTAGGATCTGAGTCACCCATTCACTGGAATGCAAATATTGCCAGATAACTCAGAGTAACCTTTTAAATAGTTTTATTCCTTTTTAATCAGTCCTGCCCAGAAGCAGTTTTACGTTCAATCTTTAATGCTTCTTGGCTGTTTTCAAAAGATGCAATTTCAAAGGGTAGTTACCCATCAAGAAGTGGGTGAGTCATACCTTCTCCCAGTGGAATTTTTAATTCATTTCCGTTCCTTCCTCTTTTTTGCCCCTCATTAATGACTTTAAATCCTCCAGCTGTGTCCTTATGTGTCTTGGAAAAGCTAGTGCTAGATAAAGCTGGATACCAGGCCTAGAAGACAGTTTCATAGACTTGCAGAAGTTAGGAAGAAAGCAAAAGCAACCTCAGAAGGCTTGAAAGTGACTATTTTCTGCCTTCCTGCCCCGGCATTATTTCTGGCACACTTCAGACGTCTTGCATTTCTGGGCTTTGGCTCTAATATACTCTCCACCCCTCACTTTATATTGACCTCTTTTACTTCCTCCCTTTATCAACCCGATTTTCGTGGTTGGTGACCAGGATCCTTAACATTGGCAGTCCAACCTAAAAGACAGTCTCAGTCATATTAGCTGCTGTTTTTCTTCCAACATTTTATTTGAAACAAACAAACAAAAAACCAGAATTTTTCAGTGAGCACTACATACTTGTCACCTGGATTCTACAGTACTTGCTTTATCACATACATATCCCACTATCCATTTTTCTACCCATCCGTGGATCCCTCTTTTTTTATGCATTTCAAAATACATTGCAGACTTCAGTACACTTCTTTCCAAATATATCATCATGCACATCATTACTAGTCCACTGTGTTTTCTTTTGAAGTAAATTTACACACAACGAAGTGCAAAGATCTTAAGTATATCATTTGATGAGTTCTAATAAATGTATATACCTGTGCATCAAAACCCTAATAGGATATAGAACATAACCATCATCCCAGAAAGTTTCCTCGTGCCCCTTCCCAGTAAATTCTCACCTGTGTCTTCCAAAGACAGCCATTATTCCCTTTTTTTCCCCCTTCCATATAACCATATCCTCTTTTGTGTAAGGCTTCTTTCACTGAGCATAATATTTTGAGATTCATCAGTGTTGTTGGATATTTCAGTGGTTGTGCTGAGTAGTATTCCATTGTATGCATAGACCACAGCTTATCTATTCTGTTGATGGACACCTGGGCTGTTTCAGTTTGCAGTTATTATGATAAAACTTCAATGAACATATTCTTACAAGTCTTAATGTGAATATAGTATTTATTTCTGTTGGGTAAGCTGGAAGTAGAATTGCTACATCTTATGTTTATTTTATAAGAAACTGCCAGACATTTTTCCAAAGTAGTTGTATCATTTGTACTCCCACCAGTGATGTATGAGCATTTGGTTGTTCCACATCCTCACCAACATATGGTGTTGTCAGTCTTTTTAATTTTAGCCATTCTGGTAGGTGTGTAATGGTATCTCATTGTGGCATTCATTTTCATTTTCCTGATGACTAATGATGATGAGCACTTTATTATGTGCTTATGCTTTCTGTATATATTCTTTGTGAAGTGTCTGTTAAAATCTTTTGCCCATTTTTTATTGGGCTGTTATAAATCCTGGATACCAGTCCTTTGCTAGATTTATATTTTACAAATATGAAAACCCAGTCTGTGGCTTGAGTATTCATTTTATTAAGATTAACTTTAAGCTGAAGTTTTTATTTTGATGAAGTCTAATTTAGCTATTTTTTGCTCTGTTACTGCTTTTTGTATTGTCTCTATTAAACCTGTGCTTACTCCCAAGACAAGAAGATACTCTCCTGTGTTTTCTTCTAGTTCTAGTTTTAGCTTTTTATACTTAACTTGCCTATTTAGGCTTGTGATCCATCTTGAATTAATTTTTAAATGTAGTGTGAAGTAGGGGTCAAGGTTTCTTTTTTCTCATATAGGTAGACATCTAATTGTTTCAACATTACTTGTTTAAAAACTTCCCTTTCCCATTTAGGTTATATTGGTGGCTTTGTCAAAAATTAATGGACTATAAATGTGGAACTGGGCTCTGTTCTGTCCCATTGATCTATTTTTTTTTTTAATTTTATTTATTTATGTGACAGAGAGAGACACAGCGAGAGAGGGAACACAAGCACGGGGAGTGGGAGAGGGAGAAGCAGGCTTCCCGCGGAGCGGGGAGCCCGATGCGGGGCTCGATCCCAGGACCCTGGGATCATGACCCAAGCCAAAGGCAGACGCTTAACGACTGAGCCACCCAGGCGCCCCCATTGATCTATTTTTTAATTCTTATGCCAGTAACACACTGTCTTGATTATTGTAGCCTCATAGTATATCTTGAAGTCAAGTAGTATGAGCTGTCTTTGTCATTGTTTTTCAAGATTGTCTTGGATATTCTAGTTCCTTTGCATTTCTATGTAAAGTTTAGAATCAGCTTGTCAATTTCTACTAAAAAGTGTGTTGGGATTGGGATTGCGTTAAAACTATAGAACAGTTTAGGGGCACCTGGTGGCTCAGTCGTTAAGCTTCTGCCTTCGGCTCAGGTCATGATCCCAGGGTCCTGGGATCGAGCCCCGCATTGGGCTCCCTGCTCCACAGGAAGCCTGCTTCTCCCTCTCCCACTCCCCCTGCTTGTGTTCCCTCTCTCACTGTCTCTCTCTCTCTCTGTCAAATAAATAAATAAAATCTTTAAAAAAAAAGACAACTATAGAACAATTTAGAGAAAATTGATGACAATATTGAGTCTTCTGATCCATGAACATAGTCTGTCTCCTCATTTACTTAGGTCTTCTTTAATTTCTCTTAGAAATCTCCAGTGTAGAGATGTTATTAGCCTTCTGTTAAACTTATCCTAAAATATTTTTGTGTTTGTTGATGCTACAGAAATTGAACTTCTTGAAAATTTCATTTTCAGACTGATTACAGATAATATATAGATACACCATTGATTTTTTTTTTTGTATATTAACCTCGTATCATATTACCTTAATAAATTCACTACTTAGTTCTAAAAGTTGTTTTTGTAAATTTGCTAGGATTTTCTTCATAAACAATTTGCAAATACAGAAGGCTTTAATTTTTCTTCTTGGATTTGCATCCTTTTTCTTTATTGTAATGGCTAGGATGTTAGGACAGTGTTAAATAGAAGTGGTGAGAGTGGGCTTCTTCTTATTCCCAGTAACACAGGGGAAACATTGAATATTTCAATATTAACTGCAATATTCCTTGAGGAGTTTTTTGTAGATACCTTTATTAGATTGAAGAAGTTTGCTGAGAGGTTTTATCACTAATTCATTTGTCTAATGACTTCTCTATATCTAGTCAGATGATCACATAATTTTCCTCCTTTATTTTTATCAGGTAGATTACTTTGATTTTTTTAATTTTAAACTAACCTTCAGGGGCGCCTGGGTGGCTCAGTTGTTAAGCGTCTGCCTTCGGCTCAGGTCATGATCCCAGGGTCCTGGGATGGAGCCCTGCATCGGGCTCCGTGCTCCGCGGGAAGCCTGCTTCTCCATCTCCCACTCCTCCTGCTTGTGTTCCCTCTCTCGCTGTGTCTGTCTCTGTCAAATAAATAAATAAAATCTTTAAAAAAAAAAAAAAACTAACCTTCCATTCCTAGGATAAACCCTATTTGGTCATAATGTGTTATCCTTTTTATATATCATTTTGCTAATACTTTGGAAAGGATTTTGTGTATATGTTCATGAGAGATGGTGGTTTGTAATTTCCTTTTTTGTAATTTCTCTGTTAGGTTTTGGTATTTGTGTTATTATGTCGGCCCCATAAAACATGTTAGGAAGTGTGTGCTCCTCTGTTTTCTGAAAGTTCATATAAAATGAATGTTTTTCTTCCGTAAGTGTTCGTTAGAACTCACCAGTAAAATTATCCAAGGCTGAAGTTTTCTTTATGGAAGGGTTTTAGATGATTAATTCAGTTCTTAACTAGGGATATTCAGATTTTCTGTTTTATCTGTATCCATTTTGGTAAGTTATATTTTTCAAGGAATTTGTCTACTTCATCCAGGTTGTCAAACTTTTTGGTATTAAGTTGTTCATAATATTTATTCCCTTATTATGCTTTTAATATCTGTAGGATGTTAGTGATCACCCCTCTTTGAATCCTGGTACTGATAATCTGTGTTTTCTCTTTTTTTCTTGATTAGTTAGGGGTTTATCAATTTTGTTGTTCTTTTCAAAGAACTGACTTTTGACTTTATGTCCTCTACTTCATTGATTTCTGCTTTACTTTTTTTTGTTGTCTTCTTTCTTTGGGGTACGTTATGGTTCATTTTCTGTGACTTAGTAAGGTATAGAGGCTTGGCCATTATTATAGACCTTTTTTATCCCCCCCGATGTAAGTATTTAAACCTTCAAGTTTTCCTCTAAGCACTGCTTTGGCAGAATCCCACAAACTTTGATATGTTGTATTATAATTATTATTCTACTCAAAATATTTTTTAAATCCTTTATATTTTGACCCACGGATTATATAGAAATTGGTTGTTTAATTTCCAAATTTCCAAAAAATGGAGTTTTTCTTGGTATCTCATTGTTGTCGATTTCTAATTTAATGCCATTTTACTCAGGGAGAGCCTATTCTGTATGATTTCAGTTTTTTGTTTTGGGGGGTTTTTTTAGATTTCTATTTATTTATTTATTGGAGGGAGGGAGAAAGGGCGGGGCAGAGGAAGAGGAAGAGGAGAGAGAGAATCTCAAGCCGACTCCACTCTGAGCGAGGAGCCTGATGCAGAGCTCAATCTCACAACCCTGAGATCATGACCTGAGCTGAAATCAGGAGTTGGATGCTTAACTGTCTGGCACCCCTTCCTATTTCCTTTAAGAGGGAATGTCTTCTTAAAAGAGAAGATCCCTTATATCTAGCATAATGTCTTACAGATAGAGAGTACTAAGTAAACGTTATTAAATGAACCCAGTGGAAAGAACTGTGCATGAAGAATCAGGAGACTTAGATTCCACACTTATGTCTGTGATTATCTTGCATTATTACCTGATTTAAGCCACTTCCGTGTTCTCTGCTTTATTTTCCTCATCTATAAAAATGAGGTGGGACTAGAGTATCTCTGAAATTACTTCTTTCTCTGACATTCTGTAGTTTGAAGATTTCTATTGGAATGAGAATGTTTATCTAAAAGATGTATTTGGAAGTTATTTTTCATCTAGCAGTCACTTTCTGACAATGACAACTTTTCTATAATGCATTTATAGTCCTTATATATAGTCCTTAAATTTGAATGTGTATGTAATATTAAAAGAATGTGTAATAACTGTGATTTTTTTTCTTTTCTATTAATAATGCATTGCTGTTGGTTCTTCAGCTGTCTGATAGCATTCTTGTCAGCTGTTGAAAGGATTAAAACCCAAAATGTTATGGGTTGTTTTTCCTATATATATCTTAAACCTTGTCAACTAGCATGATAGGTCCCTGATTTGTCTCTAAATTACAAGGTCACCAGGTTAGTTTTTCATAGGTTGTGCTCATTTAAAAACCAGAATTCTGTTTCTTTCTGTTTCCTTAGTTTGTGTTGGGCAGAACCTTATTGTTTTATAGACCCCCTTGACAATAACAACCAATATCCAGGAAGCAAACTTGACCACTGTCTCAAAAAATAAAGGGAAAAGGAAAAAAATTGTCATTTTTAAATCACCCAACACCCAACTCAGTCATTCTTAAGTCTAGAATATCACCAGCACAGCATTGTACAGAGCATCAAATTTTATTGAGATATTTTCCAGATACGATTATAGTAAAAAAGAATTTGTTCTGTGGTGCTACTATTGAGGAATTGCGTCAGTAATCCCAGATGTTATTTGGCAATTCAAACATCTTTGGCTGTCCAAGAATTTTGTAAATTCTACTTAGCGATTTTGGGATTGTAGATACGGAAAGGAGTTTTATATTATGACTAATGAAAATTAACATTTCATCTAGGTACCATTTTTATTTACTTTGCCATTTGGTTTGAGCAGGTTGAGGTCCATGTAGGAAGGTTCTCTAAGGTTTTCAGGAATTTGGGCCTAGAGCTCTAGTGAGATTTCACGCAGGAGTAGACTAAGACACATCCGACTTTATTAATGACAGAGGTTTTAAAAGAGGACTGCAACAAATTGATAGCAATGAGAAGTGTTCTTTGATGCCATAGCCTTCCTGGAGTGAATCATGTAAACAGTTTCCAGAAGATAATAGAGAGACTTTAACATTGGTTTGCTGTCTTCCTTCAGTGTCCCCTTTGTTGGGGCCCTTCAGGCAAGGAGTTAGTAATAATAGATATCACTTTTATAGTTTACCTTTTTCCTTCTATAAATAGAACCAAGAAATAATATATATTTATATTTCTGCCCCTTCTAGCTCTTTGCTCTTAAATCCTTCTTGATTTCATCTGTGTCTTTTTTCTTGCAGCTAGATTGTTAAGCGTCTCTGGGACAAGAGCTAGTGTATTACTCCTTTCTATAGAATACCTGGTCTAGTGCAAGGCACCCTCTAGGGTTGATTCTTTGCAAGAGGAAAGATAACGAGCAGAACTAGCTAGAGGCTGCTATGGGAGTAAAGAGAGACCTGTGTCTTCAGTTATGCCTGATTCATTTATTCATTCTTTGTATTTTTTTTTTTTACACTAAAGGAAAGTTTTTAGTGCTGAAGCCCTTAAGCAGTTACCTCTGAACATACTCGAGCGTACTGCCTTCAAGGAGCCTCCTGTCTAGCTGCACAGACAAATATCCACAAATAACAGGGCAAACTGTATTCATATTATGGGCAAGGTGGCTCTGGGAATGGTAGCACAAAGTAAAGAGAGGCTCTGGGAAGATGCTGTGGGAGGAGAAATGTATATGAGCTATGTTTTGAAAACAGGGTAGCATTTAGTTTTTGTGTACGTTCAAACTTTGAAGGTATTGTCCCACCGCACCCCCCAGCCTTGTTTAAAAAAAAAAAAATGCTGTCATAAGTTATTGGCTTAAGTTATTTGGCTTTGCAGAGCATATTAGCATCTTTTATAGTTGGTGCTACTACTGTGGCATACAAAAAAGTGTAGGATTCCACATAGCCCCATACAGGTAGGGTCCAGACTTATTTAAGATGACCCTGTAATATCACAAAAAGAGCAGTGGAATTGGAATTAGAAGACATGGGTGCAAAAATTTTATGGTTTTTGTACTTCAAGAAAGAACTCTGAACTTCTTTGAAAGGAAGGAGATTAAACGGGGGAAAGAAAAAAAAACTTGGTCTCTGACTTGGTCTCTTAGAAGTTTATGATCAGAGTTGGAAAATGTGTAGCGCATTTCCTAGGTGCCCAAGAATTCTGCGGCCCCCCAGAAGGTATGGGAGTTGAACTAGGTACTAAGGAGAGGCACACTGTTGGATGGCTACCTAAAATGATATGGAGGGTTATGGCAGGCCCTGAAAGTTGCCCCAAAAGTTGTAATTTGCTTAGACTAGTTGAAAGCCTTAATGCAAATATTTGCATATTAAAGAACAATCATTAATATCTTTACACCTCTGTTAAATGAAGAGGTAGGTTCAGTGATTGTAGGACTAAATGTAGCATTAACAAAAATCCTAATAAAAATAGAGTGATCCTATAGGAAAAATGACCTTAAACTCTGTTCTTTAGGAAAATACCCCATTGTTTTTGTCATTCAAATTAAAAGAGTTTTTGCTTAATTGCTTTTCAAATGAAAATACAATTCTGAAAAGAAGATAGTGGTAAAAGCTTTTTGTAAATATAAAATGTTAGCTTTTAAAAACTTAATTTCTTTCATTTTTCCATTTCTTCTCCTGCAAAAGATAATGGCATTTCCCTTAAGAGGAAAGACATTTTTGAAATGGAGTTAAATTATTATTTGAGAATAAGGCTTGTCTCTGTCCTTATACTATATTCCAACTACTTAGGAAGAGACCTTATAGTCCTTGCAGCAGCTTCCTCTCTGTCTGCATGCCTTTCATGATCTGGGCAATAGAAAGATTAGCAGGTGATTTCCTCTTTCCTCTAGACAGATTCCCACTTGCACAGTTGCCCGTCCTCTAGTTTTTTCCCAGTGATGCAGGGTACTATTGTGATGCTGAACTTTCTTTTAAGAAATACTGGAGGCCATATTTATGAAACAGGCAGTTAATAGGGAGATTTGTGATAACAATTTTGGAATGCTTGATTCTAATATGTTCTTATTTACTTTCTTAAATAAACTAATTTAGAGTTTCTTGCTTTCCTTTTTTTAAAATCAATCTTCATGTGATTTCCTTTCTCCATAATACAGTATTTTAATTTTTTAAATATGGTTTTACCCAAACACAGTAATTGATACTCAAAGAAAATTATATTTAGCCATGGCATTATGTACTTCTGTTACTGCAGGTCATGGTACCCACCTATTTGAGAGGTATGTGACTTTCTGATTTACTTCAAAAAAGCATAATGATTTAGTATCCTGTCTTAGGCAAGATTTGATAAAATCGGAGCCCTTTTTCTCTCTCATGATTCACTTTAGTAACTTTGGACTACTTATTTACTTTTTAGTTCTGTTGCCTCTGGTAATCCTGTATAAAACCTTATGGAATACAGTAATAAACAGTGTAAAAGAGTTTGAATGTCAAGAATGGAAAATTTCAGAATCAATCCTCCAGTTCAGTGATTCTTAACTTCATTAATAACTGTTATTAACATTAAATAAGTCAGCTTTTATTGACAGTTAATGAAGAAGTGAACCTAAAGGAGTAGTTACAAAATTTTGGAAATTTTATGATTTTTGTACTTCAAGAAAGAACTTTGAACTTCTTTGAAAGGAAGGAAATTAAACGGGGGAAAGAAAAAAAAAAGAGGTTTCCCTCACCCTCCCAAGGAATTGAGAAAGTTGTAGAAGGGTGCACCAAAAAGAATCACTGGGTTCTAGGACGTTAGAGAAGTTGAAAAGAGAAATCTGATGTTCCTTGCTGAATTGTCTAAGCAGTGCTATAAAGTGAAGTGTAGAACAAGGATTTGGAAGTTAGGTGGGCCCAATTTCATATCCCGACTTGGATGTTATTAGCTCTGTGTCCTTGGACAAGGTACTTAATCTCTTTGAACCTCAGTTTCTTCATCTGTGAAATGAAAATAAGAAGACACACTTCATAGAGCTGATGGGAGCATTCCATATGTACAGAGTGTCTCGCATAGTGCTCGGCACAGTGGCCTGGTTAATGTTAGGTACCCCCTCACAGCAGCAGCCCCTCAACAAGTCATTTTTACTTCTCTGGATTCTGGGCCAGCAATAAAACCATTAATTCAAGCAGCTTGAATCTAAAGTGTTACTCAGTACTTTGATACCTGGTGTTAGTGAAAGAGAAAAATGATGCCTAATTTTGTAAATCATTGCTAAAATTAATAGGCTTGGCAGAATGGCTTGTGTGTATATAGAAGACATTTTATCTAAATTATTTCTATGATCGGGCGCCTGGGTGGCTCAGTCGTTAAGCGTCTGCCTTTGGCTCAGGTCATGATCTCAGGGTCCTGGGATCGAGCCTCACATCGGGCTCCCTGCTCGGCGGGAAGCCTGCTTCTCCCTCTCCCACTCCCCCTGCTTGTTTTCCCTCTCTCGCTGTGTCTCTCTCTGTCAAGGAAATAAATAAAATCTTTAAAAAATAAATAAATAAATAAATAAATAAATAAATTATTTCTATGATCATTATACATACCTACTCTCCCCGTCTTTTTTTTTCTTTTATTTAACATGACATAAAATATGGAGTGGGAAATAAATAAGGCAGATAGTTTTCACTTATATGAAAAGTGGTTGCTAGGGTTTCCACAGTTGAAATCACTGCTTTCAAGGAGATTATGGTTTGCAGCGTACTGTAGGAGGATAAGAATGATAATGAATGGTAACAGTACTGTGTGCTAGTTCACTCATGTCAGTCCTATGAGGTATGACTCCTATTAGCTTCATTTTGCAGATAATGAAACCGAAGCACAGAGAGGTTAATAATAACATTCCTGTTTGCATAGTTAGGAAGTAGCAGAGCCAGGATTTGAACGCAGACAGTCTGGGTCTAGAGGCCACTCTCTTAACCACTGTCTTACAGGACTAAGAGAAGACGGTCCTTTAAATGGGAGCAAATGTCCTAAAGCTGTGGTAGGTTGTTTACTTTTAGATTTGCTTGACAGGTATTCTGAGAGAAGCCTCACAAAGTGTATCGGAATTACTATTGAGACCAGACCAGATTATTGTATGAAGCGGCATTTAAGTGACATGTTGACCTATGGCTGCACAAGGCTGGAGATTGGGGTGCAGAGCGTCTATGAAGATGTGGCCAGAGATACCAACAGGTAAGATGGGGGCAAATGATTTCACACAAGTATCCTTCTAACTCCCACTGATTATATCTTATGTTCATGTTCATCCTCTTCTCCTTCCTACCAATCTTAGAGAAAGATATATAGGTATTCCTTCTTTTCAGGGTCATCCTTCTATCTCTGCTCTTAATTTCCATCCCCTTTCCTAATTTCTAGTCTTTACTGGCTCTTTTCCAGCAGCCTGTAAACGTGCTCTTCTGTCTTCCTGTTCTTGTCATAAACAGCCTTTCCCATTTGGAAAGCAGAAGGCAGGGCTCAAGATCAGTCATCTACAGCAGGAGAGAAGGCCAGGAGCATGGAAACAAAGAGAAGGGTTTGAACAAGAAGGACATCAGGGTGATATTTAAAAGATTAGTTTTTGTGAAGTGGATGCCAATAAGCAGAATAGTGAAAGAAGGGTTGGGGAGCAATGGATATAAACTGAGAAATTTGGGAGGGTAAGAAAGGATGGAAATAAGGTTGACAGAGCCGTATGAAGTTCTCTTGTAGAACTCTAGAAATAGATCACTGAGTTGAGGAGAAAAGATACACATGAAAGATTAGCTATATAAGGAACTTCATGATGAATTGGTAAATTAGAAAAAAACAAAAGATTTCAGGAGTTTATTAGGCAGCAGAGATCATTGATTGTGGATGTAAAGGCAGGCTTCGGGAAGTTGGTATGTGTTCAGTTGGACTTTAAAGGCTGCTTTACCAGGAGGGGCAGACATGATTGGGGGTTGTGGTAGGAGAAGGAAGTAAAAGGGAACTAGGGAAACATAAACTGGTCAGCATCTTAGAAACCACCAGAAGAATGCCAGGCTAAGGAGAGAGGAATCTTTCCTTTAGGTACTGGAGGTCTTTTGGATACTTTTGAGCACAGGGAAGAATTACACAGAAATCAGGCTTAAGAAAGATTAACCTGAGTAGAATGCGCTCTTGTAGGAGAGAGTCTTAAACCGGAAGCACTGGTTGGCCTGCTGCAGTGATCAAGGGTTGTACCTGTGGAGATGGGAAGAGTCTCTTGAAGGTCAGGAAAGCTTTATGAAAAGAGTGACATCAGACTTGAGACTTACAGGAAGAGTATGACTTAGGTGGGGAAGAGGAAGATTATTTCAGACAGAAAGAAACATACAAGCAAAGTCCTGAGGATGGGTGCACATGGTATATTTAGGGGATTTGGAGCAGGTTAGCTTGGTTAAGACTGTAGAGCATGAGGTCGGAGAGTGGTAAGAGGTGAGGCTGAAGAAGTAAGCCATGGTGGCCAGATGATGAGGAAACTTAGAAATCAGCCCAGGGAGTTTGGGCTTTAATCTGAGGACAGGCTCTATGCTAGGTTGTGATAGGAGCATATCTGCATTTTAGATCCCTTTGGAAGGATCACAGTATGCAGGTGGATTAAGAAGAGCATGCTAGAAGGAAGACCAGTTAAGAGGTTGTTGCATTCATTTAAACAAGAAATGATGTTTTGAGAAAAGTGAATGACAGTGTTTAGTGACTGAATGGAAATGGGGGTAGGAGAGAATGGGAAGTAGAGGAGTCTTGGAGGGAAGGTGAATTTCATTTTTGGATGTACTGAATTCTAGATACATGTAGAACAACCAGTTGAGGGTCTCCTTTAGAGCAGAGCTGTCCAGCAGAACATTCTACAGTGATTGAAGTGTTCTACACCTGCACTGTTCAATATGATAGTGCAACTGAGGAACTGAATTTTTCATTTTAATTAAGTATAAACTGAGTAACTACATGTGCCTAGGGACCATGGTATTGTACAGTAGAACTTTAGAGTACTGGATATTTGCATGGGTTATCAGGAGAGAGGCTTCACCTAGTCATATAAATTGGGAAGTGGTTAGCAAAAAGAGATTGGAAATGGTTTAATGGAAATGGATGGTAACATCCAGAGTAGGATGGAGTCCACTGTTTCTAGGATTTTGTGTGTGTGTGTGTGTGTGTGTGGTGAATGGGAATGTCTTGGAGGTGAAAGGATTGGCTTAGGGCTTCAGTTTATAGTAGCCCCAAACTGTTATTAGGGCTTGCTTTCTACTTGGATGTGGTACTAGAATGGTAAGATGATTTACCCAGCTGGCCCCAGATGGTTCTGCCTTGTCACTAAATCATTCACTCTTCTCACTTTTTTAAGGACCTTGGAGACCACCAGAATGAAATCTATTTTGTATGTAGGTGACATTCTTCATCTCTGTCTGTCTCCAAATAATTTCAAAAGATTTTTAAAGGAAAGAGCATAACAAGAGGCTGCTTCTGCATGGTTTTGAGCTCATTATTTTTGTTTTTAACTTAAATATTTACATCAGTAAGCTTACTTCAGCTGATGATGCTAAACCAAATAATTTTTTTTTATAGTCCAAATAATTTTAGTATACATTAACTCTGGTTAACCCAGTCATTTACTGTCACAACCTTGAGTAAGTACATGGGGAATTTCTGAGAAATATCTCAGAAGTGAAATTATTTATTTCCAAGCCTTCTCAGAGCTAGAGATATAAAAATGCTTTTCTGAGATTTTTATTCCCCAACCATATTATTCTTCATTATAAAACTACCATTACATGTCTCAGAGATTGTTTTCCCTCTGTTCCTTGTGTTAACCTCCCTTCCCATTTATTTGTATAACAGATGTGAATTTTCTTTCCTCAGGGGCCACACTGTGAAGGCAGTATGTGAGTCATTTCACCTGGCCAAGGATTCTGGGTTCAAAGTCGTGGCTCATATGATGCCTGATCTGCCAAATGTGGGACTAGAGAGAGACATTGAACAGTTTACAGTAAGTGTTGCCTTAAACCAGGCTAATTTAGAATGCCTCTATATGCTGCTCTGTCTACCCTCTCTGCTCTTTTTGATTATTTACTGCTGATTTCCCTATCATTATTTAAGCAATATGTCCTCATTATAGAACAGTAGAAACACTGTAGTGAAAGAAAAGTCATTCACAGCCCCAACACCAAATAAAACCCTAACATTTTAATATACTTCTTTCTAGAATTTTTTTATGCTTAGGCTTTTTGGAGGGATGAGGTAGTTTATATATATACACACACAGACACGCTTACATATATGGTAAGTAATTATTTTAATGGCTTTTTCACTTAACGTAATGCAAGCATTTATCTGTGTTATATAGCCTGGTCTCTGTTAAAATGTTAACATATTTAAATGTGTACTTAATTTCCATTAAATAAATATGCCATACTTTGCTTAATTCCTTCCAAATTTTTTTAAATTGAAGTTATTGCCAGTTTTTTATATTGTAAATAGCACTGCAGGTGAACAGTTTTATGCCTATAACTTTTTGTAGTATTTAGGATTATTTCTTTAAGATAAATTCCCTGGAGTAGAATTACCAGGTAAAGGTGTAAACACTTAAAGAATCTCACCACATTAGTTGCTTTTCAGACGGTTGTAATAATTTAGTCATTTTAGCAGGGTTATCTTTTTCCCCAAATCTCTCCTGTTTATGTATTTACATACACACACAGATAAAATGTTTCTATCTTTGCTAATTTGGTGGATTAAAGTGCCATTTCAACTTATATTTCATAATTATAGTAATATATTTTTCAGGTTTGCATGTAATAATCATAATTCTTACATCTTTTTAGAATTGTGTGTTTTTGTTCTCTGACCAATTACTCTGTTGGATATGAATATTTTTAATGTTAATTTAGATGAACTTTCTAGGTAAGGACATTCTGGATTCATTGGGGGTTTTTTGTTTTTTTTAAAGATTTTATTTATCTGAGAGAGAGCACATGTGAGCACACGAGCAGTGGAGAGGGGCAGAGGGAGACAAAGAAGCAGACTCCTCACTGAGCAGGGAGCCCAGGACCCTGAGATCATGGCCTAAGCCGAGGGCAGACGCTTAACCAACTGAGCCACACAGGCGCTCCTCATTAGTTTTTTAAAAATAGTTGTTACAAATATTTTTGCCCACTTTATCTTGGGCCTTTCACTTTTGTATCTGTTGTCAAATCCATCCTTTATTTATGATTTCTTCAGATGCTTCTGAGCTTAGAGCTGCTTTTCTCTTCCAGGATTTCATTAAACAGTAAGAGAAAATACTTGGGTTTTTTCCTAGGTTTTCTGTTTTTTAAATTTTAATAGCTAACTCTGGGTTGGTTGGTTTTGGTTTTTGTTCTTTGCTTTTTTGTTTTTTGGGTTTTTTTGTTGTTGTTGTTACTCTGTCACATGTTTGCTTGATCTGTGTTCCTGTTGTCTTGGGAAATGAGATTGATCAGAACTCTTTTTTTTTTTTTCTCTCCTTCAGATTCTCAGCTAGAGAAAGTACCTTTGGGATATTCTTTTAGAGAAGAGAGTGAAAGTATTTATCAAGTTATTTCATTCACAAAAATAGTTTATTTTACTCTATTTAGAAAAATGGATTTCACCTTGCCTTATTTGTGACATATTTAATAATTCTTTCTTTCCTTGTCAGAAGTTTATCTTTATAATTTTTAAGCCAATGAATTATAACCAAAGGCCAATTTATAAGATAGTACTAATTCATAAATGTCCCTGTAACTAATTCCCCTGTGTTAGCTGTGTAAAGATTTTGAATCTAATACTAATAGCCTCTTCTCAGTAGTTAATAGCCAGGTACCCAGACTCCAATTCTAAAAGGCCCCTGAAACACTTTTCTTTAACACAGCTCCTAGGTGGACCAGAGATATAGTCAGAATTCATAACTTTAGGTGTCCTTCGAAAAAAATACGGCATGTTTCAAATAATAGCAAATAGCTGAGTCTTACTATTCATTTTCCTTACTGTCTTCAAAATATAGTTCAGTGATAATATTGCAAAGACAATTCTTCATGTAAATAAATATGTCTTCTTGTTTGTAATCTTTTCAGAAAAACTCAAAGGGAATATGAACAGACTGTATGCCTTTTCTGACTGCATCCCAGCAAATAAAGGAGTGACAAAATAGAGCTAACATTTCTCTCTAGAGGAAAATTCTCTGTAAAATTAAATTGCCTTAAAATAAAGAATTTCTACAAATCAGTAAGAAAAAAGCAGACAGCCCAATAGGAGAATGGCAAAAACATTTGAACAAGCACTTCACAAATAGGATATTCAAACAGCCAATAAACATATTTAAAAGTTCTCAAAGTCATTAATCTTCAAAGAAGTGAAATTTAAAACTGTGATGCATTCCTACTATATACTCACCAGAAAAGCTAAGAATAGCTAAAATGAAAAAAAGACTAAATCAGATGTTGCTAAGAGTATGGAGCAACTAGAATTCTTCATTTACTGCTAGTACATTGGTACATCATGTATGACATTATCTACTAAGGGTGAATATATCCATACCCCATGACCCAGTAATTGTACTCCTAGATGTATACTCAACAGAAATGCCTACACATATTTACCAAAAGTCACGGTCACAAATTACTATTGGTAATATCATCAGAGTGGCAACAAGTGTCCATTTAACAACAGAATGCATAAATAAATTATGATGTAGTCATACAATGAAATACTACAAAATATAATAAATTAATTACAACCTCATGCAACAACATGACTGATACTTTTCAACATAAATTGAGCAAAGGAAACCTGATCCAAAAGACTACCCAACATACAATTCTGTTAATATGAAGTCCAAAAACTTTGGGTGGAATTGTAACTGGAAACAGGCATGAGGTGGGCTTCTAAGGTTTTGATATTCTTTTTCTTAATTTGAGTGTCTGGGTGCTGGTTATAAGATGTGTAAAAATCCGTCAAGGTATACACTTAGAGTTTGTATACTTTTCTGCATCTAAGATACACTCCAATAAAAGTTTACACAAAAACTTTGAAAACTAATTTTTGTTTAGGAGATCTTGTTTGGGCCTATTTGGAATTCACAGCCTTTCCTGAATTAGTAGGACTAGCAGAGGGAGAGGGAGCAGACTGCCCACTGAGCAGGGAACCCCATGCAGGACCTGATCCCAGGACCCTGAGATCATGACCTGAGCTGAAGGCAGACGCTTAACCAACTGAGCCACCCAGGCCACCCCTATTTTATACTTTAAAAACTTTTTTCCCTACTTTATTTTATTGTCCCATCATTAGCAACCCACAGATATATTTTCCCTAATTGATGTGTTTTGTTCCATAGGAAGTGTTGCTAAATCGGGAGTCTGTCTTATAATTACAGAAGTGTACCAAATGTTATATTTGTAGAGGACGGGATAGCCTTGCCTGGCACGGATCCATAAAGCTCCTACCTAGCCTGCTGAGATATCGCAGCTGTATCTTGGGTTGTATGCCTACAGTGTGCTAGTTATAAATTGACTTAGACCTCACACCTTGTTGTTTAGGCCAGCTCTGGGTCACTACTCTTAGTATCTGTTTATTTGCATCTGTTCATGACAAATTCACACTCTTATCTAGTGGTAGGTGCAGAGCTTGTAACTGTGTGTGATAAATAGCATTTGCTTATATTTTCCGGGAACTCAGAAATGAAGCTTCCTTTTTTCTTACAAAGCTGGAAGTCCTTGTTGTGGTGGAAATTCGGGAATTTATCCTGAAAGCATTAACTTCACCCTTTCCAGCTATCCTCAGATAGGACTTATTTATTACTCAAAGTAACTTTTAGCTGTTTTGGTGTTTTATTCCTTTAAAAATTAGACTGCTCTTGAATATCCAAGCTAAGATTGCTGAAAATGCTTGAAGAACATTTATTTCTCTTCAGAATCTCCTGTCAGTTACCAGAAGTCTTTCAAAGTCTATTAACATCTGACACAAGTTCTTTTTTTTCCCCACTGAGCCAGTCTGATTGAGTTACTACTGTTTGGCAGGGATGGCTAGAGGTATTTGTTCTCACTTGTTTTTAATATAAAGGCTTGTTACTGAAGATAGTGGCATAGGAAACAAGTCACTGTAGCATTCTATCAGAAAAGACCACCTGTAGTCTCTTCAATTGAGGAAGCCGGCCTGATGAGATTACGTAACTGGTCAAGTCAGTGGTGCGTCTCAGGTAGAACCCAAGCTCTTAGGTAAGCACCCTTTCCATGGCACCTTTCTGTGGTAACTTTTTTAGGTGAAGGGAAGTTTGACTATGAATGACTATTCATGACCTGAATGATGTTGAAATACAAGTCAAGTTGGATCTTAACAAAACTTTAAACCTCATTCTACTTTTAGTTATTTTTTATTTGAATCAAAGGAATACATGCATAATTTTAAAAGTCAAATTGTACCGAAAAACCTACAGTGAAAGACAGCAATACCTTCCTTTCCTTTTCCTTGAATGCACCCAGACAGATCATGTTACAAACGCTCCAGTGTCTCTGCTTCTCCCTCCCCTTCATTCCTCAAACCGACTGCAGTTTGGCTCCCACCCTTCACTGAAACTCTTCTCTCGAGTGTTGTAAAATACTTCCTAATCTCCAGATGCAAAGGATACTTCTCTGCTGTCATGTTATTCAGTCTTAGCATTTGTTGTTGTTAAAGACTGTCTCCATTTTGGGATTCTCACCCTCCTGGCTTTTGTGACTCTTCTGTCTCCTGGCTCTCTTCTTACCTCCAGGACTCTTTCTTTTCTGCTCTGTCTTCTTTTTCTTCCCACCACTGAAATGTAGGTTCTGTCTTTTGCTCTTTTCTATCTGCTTGCCTTTCTTCTATTCTAACTTGACCACTTAACACTTCGGTGAGTCTCATTTTCTCTCCAGCCTGAAGCCTTAGGCTCTTCAGACCAATTACTTAATACTCTGCAAATAGCACTAGATGTCTTACATGTAGTTAGAACTTAGTATGTCCAGTGTGGACATATTTATCCTTTCCCCCAGCCGTCTCTTCCTCTTTTTTTTTCCTGTCATGCTTGGTGGCCTCTTCATCTACATATTCTCCCTAGCCAGAAATTCAGGAGTCATTCAGGAGCAAGTAGAGAATATGTGGACTCTGGAGCCAGACCGCCTAGTTTGGATCCTGGCCCCCAGTACTTAGTAACAGACTGTTTGACTGCTTTGTTCCCCAGTTTCCTCATGTCAAAAATGAGGTTAATTATAGTATCTCCCTATTATGAAGATTAGCTGAGAAAATGGATGTAGCACACTTAGAAACATGCCTGGCACGTAGTGAGCGCTCAGTAAATCTTTGCTGCTGTGACTATCCCTTCATACCTTGAATCTAACTCCACAGGAGGTTGTCAGTAACTCCCTCTGCCTGTCCTTCAGAGCTCCCCTCCTCTCGGTCCCCGCTGCCACAACTTCAGTTCATACTTTCATCAGCTCACCTACACAGTTAGACAGCTTCTCAACTAAATCACCCAGCCACCAGCCCTCTTCCCTTCTGATGTTCCATTCGCATTGCACCAGACTGATGTTTATCAGATTAATTTTTTATCTTTACAATATAAAAGTTGTTAAATAATAAAATCACTATTAAATATTACTTGAAAATTCAGTACATCCTAGAGAGATCATATCAAAACATAGTAGTAGTCCTCTGCCACTTTCAACTGTTGTAGCTGGGGTTTTTTTCTGGGTATTTACCCCTCTGTATTTCTTACTACCATGCTTGGATTGCTTTTTCCTGATGATTTTGGATAGATTCTCTTGTCTTACTGTTATTGTAGATGAAAAGTTAATTCTTTTAAACTCTGCTCCCATTTCCCAATATTGTTACATCACTATTTTAGCTACATTAGTAGTCAATGTTTACATTACAGTTTTTACATAAATTATTACTGACATAGAGCCAAGTAATATACTAACATTCTTTTCTTGAATAACGTTTTGGGTTTTTTCTAGAATTAATAATTGTCTTTTTTTTAATTTGCTTAGTTCTCTATGCACCTGTAACTTTCAAGGGTACCCACCCACTCAGTGTTAAGGCCTCTCTACCAGTGGCCTAATTAATCAGATATTCTCTCAGTTCCTTTTTTAGGCTAGTGACATGACTCATGGATGTCTTGTCCTCCAACTCCAAACTGGACTGGCAGTTCTCTGTGCCTGGTTCACAACTGTCCTCCTGGAGGCTTCTCTTCACCAATCTCCTGGATTGGATTCTTTGTTTTCTGGTTTCCAAGTTAACCCTTTTTATTTGTTTATTCCTTGACTTTACTAAAACACATTTTCCACCAGTTTCCTTAGGAAATATTCATCATAGAAAGTAAGGCTTTGGTGTGCTCGAAAAAATGGCTCTTTGCAACCTTCACACTTAGAGAATTGTGTAAAAACATTTTTTTAAGGCATTGCACCATTGCCTTGTAGCTTTTAGCATTGCTGTTAAGAGCACAATTTTGTTTTTATTCCTTATTCTTTAATCCTATGATCTATGTAACCTGGGTGTTTTGTTAACTCTGGAATATTTTAGAAAATTGTCTTTATCCCATATGTTGTGAAATTTCACAGTGCTGTATCTTGGCAAGAGGTTTTTAACTAATTGTGCTAGATTTTTGAAGGATCTGTCATCTGGGAAATTTCCTTGTACCACTGGGTAATTTTCCCCTTTCATTTTCTATGTTCTCTTTCTAAAACTCCTATTAAGCAAATGTTGGATCTCCCAGGTTCGTCAAGTATTTTTTATATTTTTTACCTATTTGTCCTTTTTTTTCTGCTTTCTTCTATTCTCATGTTTATCTTTCAACTTTTCTGTTAAATGTTATTATTTTTGTTATAGCTTTGATTTTCAAGAGTTCTGTCTTACCTTCTGGTTGTTTGATTTTCTCTAGCATCTTGTTCGTGTTTAATAGATGTAATAGATCTTCTCTCTCTGAAGGAATTATAGGGTTTTTTAAGTTTCATTTTCCTTTATGCAATGCATCTTTCCTCCAAGTTCCTTTTTTTTCTTTTTGTTTTGTTCTGCCCTTTATTTTTTAGGCTTCCTCCAAGTTTCTGGTGATCCTTAGCCAAATGGTCATACTTTAAAAGTAAGGGACGGGGTGGGGGCCTGGGTAGCTTAGTCAGTTAAGCGTCCAACTCTTGATTTTGTCTCAGGTCATGATCTCAGGTTGTGAGATTAAGCCCCGTGTCAGGCTTCGTGCTGGGCGTAGAGCCTGCTTAAGAGGCTTTCTTTCCCTCTCCCTCTGCTCCACCCACCCCCCCTTAAAAAAATTAAAATTAAAAAATAAAAGTAAGGGGCTGAAAGAACAGATTGCAGGGTCTAGGTAGCTAGCTGCTGGGATACCTCATTGAAGGATATTCATATAATAAGCTCTCCTTTTCTTTTTTTAAGGTTTTATTTTATTTATATTTTTTAAGATTTTATTTTTCAGTAATCTACACCCAACCATAGGGCTTGAACTCATAACCCCAAGATCAAGAGTCACATTCTCTCCAACTGAGCCAGCCAGGTGTGCCCCAGCTCTCCTTTTCTTTAGGGGATTCTCAAATGTCAGTATCTTGAACTCTTATTTAGGGCCATTTGATTAATCCAGAGATGAACTCTCCAACTTCCTGCTTGGGGGTGGCTGGTATGAGTAGGTCACAGAAAATTGACTGCTGGTATCCAGGGAGCAAGGCAGGGAATCCACCAGTGAGTGTGCTGGCTTTCACTTAATCTCTCTGTCTTCAGCCTTTATCCTCACCTAGGCCTTCCTTTGTACCTGGAATCTCAGAATCCAGCAGTTTCTCCAGGGAACAAATGGGCAGGTGACTACCTGTAGGCAGGCCAAAGGAATAAGGGATAAATCCCTCCATGTTCAGACAGAAGAAATCCTGTGATTTCTTCCATCCTGCCTGGTTAATGGTACTTTTGACCCATGAGCTTTTCTGGGACTCTAGTGTGACTGAGCTGGACTTTCATGGGTATCCACTTTTGCAGATACTTTGTTTATAGTTTTATTTACTTGCAAAGTCATTTACCAATCTTCATCCATTTTCTGTCTTCCAAAAATTTATTACCATCACTGGTCCTGTCCTCTAACACCCAACTGATTTCCTCTGATGTTCTTTTTGTTCTTCTGGGTTTATACTTTTTTAAAAGTTCATCTCTTATATTACTATGATTTTGGAGGGAAAGGAAGGAAACACATGTTTCAATTCTCCATGTTTAACCAGAAGTCCAGAACCAATTTCATCTATCATCATTCTTACCAGCCCAACTATCTTCTAAATTTATCATATAAGCCCTTGAACTACTTTTCTGAAATCCCATATTCCATTATGGATTCAGACTAGGTACAGAATGACTTGCATACGTGTTCTTTTGGGTGGCTATAGAATACTTATAAAGGCCTAATGAATCATTAATATATAAATGTTACAGGGAAAATTACATGCAATTACAGAAGAATATCCCTAAGACCAAATGATGCACAAAGAATACAGCATTTAAGAATATGACAGAAATCAATGAGAGAGATCGAAAAGTCTGTAGTTAGATTTCTTTGAAAAGCAAGTTAAGCTTTGGAAAGCTCTACAAGAATAATGGAGCACAAGATAAAAAGCATTGTTCTAGTCACAATGTAGTACAGCTGGCTCTCTAGGTACTAATGCCAGGGTGGGGTGAGAGGAAACTGAGTCCACCTTCATTCCTCTATCACGCACTGTGCTAAAGTAAGAGCAAATGAGCAGTGCAAAGTCATGGAAAGGATAATGCCTGGTGTCTCCTTGCTTTATCCCAAATAAAGCCAGCTGAGATGATATAGTACAGGAAATGACTATGTCAAAGTAGATAAATTAGATGTATTTCTCAGTGTCTAGATAACAGATAGTGTGTATCCCAGGTTAGGAATGGTGCCAGTTGGCCTGAAGAGGGATTGGCACACTCTTTCTGCTAAGGGCTGTATAGTAAACATTTTAGTTTTTGCAGGCAAGTGATGATCTCTGTCACAACTTTTTTAAAAGTTGAAACAGTTAAGCATATTCTATTATGAAAGGAGGATACAGTCTAGAGGTGAAGGCGGGCATCAAATAAATTATCAGTGTGATGATACTAAGAAAGCAGTAATAAAGAATTCAGTATGAATTTTTTTTTTTTTAAGCGAGGCAACTTGTATTTGAAGGTCAGGAAGGCCTCTCTGAAGAATTGGCATTCATGCCGAGACCTGGAGATTAGCTAGATGAAGTAAAATTGATGTACTTTCCAGACAGAGGAAATTGCCTTTGCAAAGGCAGAGAGGCAGGTGGTGAGGAGATGAGATTGCAGCAGTAGACAGGGGCTGGATTAACGAGGGCTTTGTAACCCAGCACGCACACATTTTGCTCCAGTGAGACTGTAAAAACAATGAGTTGCTATTTTGTTCCATCAAGGCAGTCTAAGGACTTGGTAGGTATGTGAGAGAAGCTGGCCCAGGACTGAAACTTGACCATGGAACCTTCGTCAATCTCTACATAACTAATGGAGTGGTAATTTTCTATTCTCCATTCACAGGAATTTTTTGAGAACCCTGCTTTTCGTCCTGATGGTTTGAAACTCTACCCTACTCTGGTGATTCGTGGAACTGGGCTTTATGAGCTGTGGAAGTCAGGAAGATATAAGAGTTATTCTCCTAGCGACCTGATCGAATTGGTGGCTCGGATCCTTGCTCTTGTGCCTCCATGGACTCGAGTGTACCGAGTGCAGAGGTAGTGTGTTCTCTTTTATGCCAGAAGTAATCAGTGATGAGTCTGTCTGTTTAATTTCTAATGAGAACAGTCCGAGTTAATATTGAGGGGTTTGAATCTTATTTTTTTTTAATTAAAAATGAGACCTGGAATGCTGTCTATACATAGACAGAGATGGAAATCATGTCCAAGCCACTTTGCCAGTATCTTATTTATTCATGTATTCATCTCTCCATTGCTTCATGTGCCAGGAAATGGAGTTATGATGGTACATATGCATGATGTTGGTTCCAGAATTTCCTTTTACAGGTCTACTTCAATCTGGATACAGTAGTGAGTATGGAAGGAGGAAGTGTAGCCATGTGTCTGTTATCCCTGTTGCAGAGCCTCTAAAGAAAAAAAAGAAAGAGTAGCTATAATCATTCTTCACAGATATTAATGTAAATGTGGAGAGAGAGTAACCTATTCCTGATGGCATGAAAGAAATCATCTTAACGGCTTTTTTCCTAGAGGAGAGAAAACCTAAGATCTCATTTGCATTCATGACATACATACATACATATGTTTATTTATTTATTTTACAAGAAACATAACATGGAAGAAAAATTTTAGGAACCATAAAGTTACCTGTCTACCTACAATCCTGACAAAGCCATCCCTGTATTTGCTGTTCAGGAAGGCACATTTCTACCACCTTGCCAAAAGCTGCCTAGATTCTAGTACAAACAGAAGGTTTGAAAAGGTGACTAGCAAATGCATGTACAATCAGTTGCTGTGACTATTACCCCACTGAGCACAAAAATTGTGTTCCTAATAATATAAAACAATGAGTACTGAAAATAAGCAGAATGAAGAAAATTATCAAGAATATAAAATAATGGATTTGCTTAAAAGTTGAAGGATATTTACACACCATACTTCTGCCACAACGTATTTGATTTCTTAAATTTTTTTAAATTATTGGCCCAGTTGAAGGATCTAAATTGCCCATATGATTTCTGTTTTTTTTCTTTTAAATACTGAGGAAAACTCAGCTGCCAAAACTGTTTGCATTGTCCTTCCCCTTCTTTTTCAACCCTTCTGAAACTCAGTTCAAAAGACATTAGAAGGTGTTCCAACGATGCAGCCATGTGCACAGAAGTAGGGAGCCACAGGGCGGGTATGTAGGCTGCACCTGTGGAGGAGGCAGTGGTGTGGCGTGGTCTCTGGCAGCCCAGATGTGGTGAGAAGGGCATTCTCGCCGAGGGCTGGTCTGGCACAGGATGTCAGAACTGAGCAGGGTGAGGAGCATATCTCTGGGGTGGGTGCAGAGAAGAGGACAGCAACAGAAGATTGGTTACTTGCAGAGGGTTGATCTAGGAAAGTAGACAATATTAAGGATAATGGGAGCTAGGTTTTGTGTTACCTGGAATGGAAATTACAAGTGTGAAAAAGAAAATTAGAGTGCACCCTGTGGTGTTTTAGAATAGGAGATACTGGTGTGAACTCATGGTTTTCAACATATAGGAAGATATAGAAATAATTGTAAATGTATAATAAATAATAAATACAGTGTGTCTTTTTCACAGTCTGTTTAAAGCCATGTTTTTTTGCATTTTTTTGCCGTTTGTTGGTGATTTCACTATTTAAAATGACCCTTAAGGGTAGTACTGAAATGTTGTGTAGTGTTCCTAAGTGCAAGAAAGCTATGATGTGCCTTCTGGAGAAAATAGATGTGTTAGATAAGCTTCATTCAGCATTGAGTTACAGCACTGTTGGCCGGGAGTTCAATATTGAATCAATAATTATATATATAAGATGTTGTTAAACACATGTGAAACAAGGTTATATGTTGATCAGTTAATGAAAATGTTGTGACCAAAGGCCCACAGGAACCTAGCCCTATATTTCCCCTAGGAGCAGTGTTTTAATATTCACTAACTCAGCGTTCATGGCAACTTTGTAGAACATAGCTACTGCGAATAATGCGAATTGACTATACATTGTTTCAGAATACCTCCCTACAACATGCTTATTAATTACAGAGCAGAAATAAGTAACTTGACTGTGGAGAAGACTGGCAGCTGGTCAAAGTGAATATCACCAGTAACAGGACAAGTCAGTTATGTGCCACATGATAGTATGACAGTATCACTTCTGTGTTACTCAGCCAAAATTCCATAATCTGAATTTAATTATGAGGAAACAGCAGACAATCCCAAATTGAGGGATATTCTAAAAAATAGTGTGAAATCTTCAAAATTATAAGAATTAAGGAAAGAGTTTCATTTTGAAGGAGACTAAAAAGTCATGATACCTAAATACAACACAGGGTTCTGACTGGACCCTTTTGCTATAAAGGACATTATTTAGACACTGGTGAACCTGCAGTGGAGTCCAGGATTAGACAGTAGTAAAGTACCGGTGTTAATTTCCGGATTTTGGTGGTTGTATTATGATTGTGTAAGAGAATATCCCTGTTGTAGGAAATACTTTAAGTATTCTGAGGGTGTTGGAACATCTTCTTCCCAATTTACCGTCAAGTAATTTAGGAAAATAGTTATTTGTACTGCACTTGGGACTTTTTCTGTAACTTTGTAAAAATGTAAATTAATACAATAGAAAACAAAGATGCAATAAGTAGTATTAATAAAGACAAAAGAAAAAGATTATTTGCATTTAACTGACTTGAGCAACTAGATACAAGTGAAGATACTACTTCCCAGAGCGGAGTATGACAACAGATCTGTTGTGTGGACCTTAATTTAGTGATAGTGATCTTATCAGCTCTGAGTACCTGAGACACTTACCTGGCCCTTATTATTCATAGTGAGCCCTAACACATATTTCCCCCATGGGGGCCAGTGTTGCTGGACTAGCCCTTACGCTGCTTATTATAATTGCAGGACACACTTCAGCAAAAACCATCAGGGGACTTTGAGAAACAAGATTTGTTACTCAAATGTCCTGGAGGGTAGCCAGCAAACCCAATAGGTACACAGTGAGCTTGAGGGGGAAGGGGGGAAAGGCATGAACCTGGGCCTCTCTGCCTTTATTAGGATCCAAGGGTGGAGTGTCTAGGGTTTTGTGGGTTCACTCATTATTGGTTAATTTAAAGAATAAGAGTGGGAATTAGGGTATGATAAGGAAGAAATGGGGCCACTCAGTGGGCCAGTTATCTAGGTTAGCCAGGGCTTTCTGAAAGAGGGAACTTCGTTGGGGGAAGGGTCAGTCTAAGTCCTTATCTGGTGGTTTTGCTAGTAGCTGTGTCACACCGCTGGCAGTATGTGTACTCAGGATGGATGTCTTTTGAAATGGATGCCTCAGCAATCAAAAACTTAATGTCAGGCACTTACACTACAGAAAGCTTAATGTCAGGCACTTACACTGCTGGGCAACCAGAGAGCTCAGAAGATAATACTTCCCAGCAGCAGAGAATGGCAGCAAATATCACGGAGTAGATAGAAATTTCACAGCCATACACACCATAGTTTCTTACCATAAGTAACAAGGCATAACTCACACAATCAGGTGAAGAGTTTGCATTCTCCCCCTTCACTTTCAGTTTTAAATTTCTTACTGCTGGGCGCCTGGGTGGCTCAGTTGGTTAAGCGACTGCCTTTGGCTCAGGTCATGATCCCAGGGTCCTGGGATCGAGTCCCACATCGGGCTCCCGGCTCAGCGGGGAGCCTGCTTCTCCCTCTAACCCTCTCCTCTCTCATGCTGTTTCTCTCTCGCTCGCTCTCCAATAAATAAATAAATAAAATCTTTAAAAAAAAAAAAAATTTCTTACTGCTGTAACCAGTGAGTCAAAAGCAACAGAGACATTGCTATAACATTAAAAGCTTAATTTTATAGACCATGAAATATCACCATGGGACATTGTCCTGGCCTACCACCAAGAAAATAAAGACCTTGAGAAAACAAGAGCAGCAAAATAATCTCTATAGCAAAATTGTGAGGGCATCATGACCAGAAAAATTAAGAACATGTGTGTTAATATAACCAAAGGTTGTATGATGAGAAGGGCATAATATCATGGATAACCAACATGAGGCTGATGAAAGAAACCCTCTTCTCAGTTCTCCTATTATGACACCATTAGGGCTCTCTCTGGAGAATCCAGCAATAGAAGTGTCCCCCAGCTCTAATTCCAAGAAGCCAAACCGTCAGTTCTATTTCTCTATCAATACATCACTTAAAAGATTTATGCAGGACAAATGGTACAGGTGGGTGTAGGCTTAAAATTTTGAAGTGACACTCTTTTATTACTTTACAGATGTGTGGGTGAATTAAAACTTAACAGAATGCTGTAAAACGAGAGGTACAATCTCTTTAAACATGGAATTAGTAATGTCCTCAGACTCACTCAGAATTTATTTCAAGATGGTGATGACTCAGTTCCTAACGTAGCAAATGCCTTTGGTGGAGAGAGTCATCCAGAGTCTACCTGTGATGTCAGATTTTCATGCTTTGGGACTGATAATTTACTTAATTTTGAATGTGATTATTTTCTAGGTTTTTTAGAATAAAGATTAAAATCTTTGGGATACTTTCTATTTTATTTTTCTATTTTTTGTATTTCTAATTTAACCATGATATTGCTAAACAGGTTTCCATTAGAATTCTTTGGTTTTATGTAGCTCACCATGCACTAATTTAAAGCATTTGTTTTCCAATAAGCATGGACAGAATCCCTTCAAATACTTTACCTTATTTTTTGCGTTGAATATTACTGAACTATTACTATGGCTACCTACATAAGAATTCATTCAGATTTATGTTTTGCTACTTGCTTTTTACCCATTTTTATTTGCATACTTTCTTGGTATATACTGCATAAAAAATTATTCAAACTTACTTTATATTGACTTGTTTTTTTGTTATCAATCATCACTGAAATTCTAGCCTAGGCTTTTACAGTGCTGAGGTAGAGAGTGTTTTTTCACCGTTTGTTGATCCCAATACATTTCTTTCAGAGCATGTGATTTTATATTTTTTTTCCAACAGAGTTTGTAGGATATTACTATCCAGAACTTGTATTTTCTACTTAAGTTCTAGTCATAAAGCACTGTATTTACATGAACAAAATAACCTCTATAAAGCTACTTTAAAAGCACTTTCAAAATACATAGTAATAACAGGCTTATGTTATTTTTCCAAAAATTTCCTTGTATGATTAGAATGCATCTTTACATAGCAATACATTTTATACACTTGCAAATGTTTTGTTTGCATTTTTGTGTTCCATTTCTCATTAAAGACTTAGAATAATCTTCATAGTTATAATTTTAATGGCAGCACTGCAGTCTAGCATTTTAATTTGTCTCATTTAGTAAACTGTTCCCTGATATTGGACATTTAGGTTGCTTCCAGCTTTCTTTTTTTTTTATCACTATCCTGACCTCCATGACAGCTAAAATCCATGTACATAGCAAAATCCATTTTTACTTTTGATGAAGTCATCTATTAGAGTAGTATAATCTAGGAAAAGGATCACTCATGCTAAGGGAACCTTACTTGATGATGATGAATATACTTTCTGGAACAAGGGGAGTATAAATGAATTTTGTGGGTTTTGCTATGTATATTGATATAGTTTTCCAAAGGGATTAGGATAAGCTTCCAATTTAGAGTAGTAAGTAGTTATTGGTTTTATCACAATCTCTATAGAATCAGATGCTTACATTTTTTATTTACCTAGGGGCTTTAATTTGCATTTCTGTAGTTATTAGTGAAGATTAACATTTTTTCATGTAACTGATTATTATTTGTGCTTCTTCTTAAATCAGTTGTCTGTTTTGTATATAAGTTCCAGTCATGGAATTTGGATCATAAAGGAGATGGTGCTTTTTGTTGAGATAACTCAGAGAAAATCTCAATTTTACCTTTCAGAGGCCTTTTGAATTATCTTCATTCTTCTGGACAAATATGAAGACTAGGGAGACAAAAAGCCATGTTCACATAGTACATTTAACACTTAAGAACAGTCTGATAGGTGTGTTCTGGTAAAAAGCTTCACGTCTTGGCTTAATGTTTTATATTTTATTTATTTTATATTTGGTTAAAGCTCAAATTTGGTATATCTGGCCCTCTAGAAGGAAATTTGTATGGATAGCTGGATGGTAAAATTTTGAAATAGAGATGCTAAAGAAAGTTTTAGTGGGTAACTCAAACATTATATACAAATGTGTGCAAGAAAAGACAGGGTCTTTAGACAGTGTTAAGTAACTGAGAAACCTGATTTGGGCAAAGAGAATCGTATGGTTTTGACTCTGCAATGTTCCTTCTAGCTTCAGTTTTAAACTTTTAGAGCAACTCTGAGAATGTAGAAAACTGATAAAGAAACCATTGGCAAGGGAGAAGAGTCTCCTTCCAGAGTGTTGAATCTAGGTAATTTAATAATTATAGTTTATTTTTGTCTTAAACCATACTAAAGGCAAATCATATGTGTTTTTGTGTTCTGTGCCTTTAGGATATCTGGCTATTTCTATGTAGGGTCACCTAGTGACAGCTTCTACCAATTACAGGTAATAAACTTAGTGTTGACTGGTGCATCTAAACATACAGGGAGATTTTAGGAATAGTTTTTCAGACAGGTGTTAGAAGGGTAGAGAGGAAGGAGAGTAGGAGAGAAGATATTTCAAGTGAAAACACAATGTTTTATACTTGGCCTTTTTTTAAATACTATATTTTACTAATAGATTACTTGGTATTTTTAATTGGACATTTTCCCCACCTTTTCGTAACTAATTTATAATTTAAACTTCTAATTTTATGACCGTTGAGTCAGTAACATCTTATTGGGTACTTTTATGAAGCAGTATTCTAATAGATGATTCTCTGTTGTGGCCCTGAAGGATGAAGTGCATGATTGAATGTGAAATTCTGTGCAGACACATGATGGAGCCACATTAAAATGCTGTTGCCTGCGGGCCCTTTGACAGCTGTCTGCCTTGCGGTGGTATTTAAATCACTGTGAAGCATTAGAATAGGAATACCAATTTGCAACCAAAACATGCTTCCGAAGCTTGAGAAGCTTCAGACCAAAAAAGCTCTAGACATCATTTTGAGAGGTTTTTGATGAGCAAATTGCACATATTAGCACCTCTAAGCTTAAAATGTTACCTACTGAAATAAAAAAGTGAATAAATATTATTGAGTGTAATCTCTTTTCAAGTCAAGAAAGTAAAACTAGATTGAAACAAATTGAGAAACCTAAAAATAATTTTAACTCCTACCTAGATGGACTTCAGATGGTCAGTAATCTCACCTGGGCTTTGAGCTCCTAGAAGACTATAACAGTATCTGTTTATCTTTATATATTCCAGATTGCTTAATAGACTACTTTGCACATAGAAGATGCTCAGGATATATAGAATTCCCTTTGTTTTCATTGCAAAAGACCTTGTCACTGAAAGTGGAGATTGCCACATTGCTATTCCTTAATGAGGAAGAACTCCCATCTGGTATACTCCAAGCACGTCACTGCCAAAGACCATTAAAACCATGTTGTGGGTGTCTGGGTGGCTCAGTCAGTTAAGCGTCTGCCTTCCTCTCAGGTTATGATCTCAGGGTTGCCCCACGTGTCAGGACTCCCTGTTCAGCAGGGCGTTTGCTTCTCCCTCTCCCTCTGCCCCTCCCCACCAGCTCATGCTCACTTGTGCATGTGCACTCTCTCTCTCTCTCTCTCAAATGAATAAATAAAATCTTTAAAAAAAAAAAAAACCATGTTGCATTTTTGTAGTGATAGACATAAATTTAAGGATATTTATGAATTGTCAGCAGCATCATAAATCCCTCTATTATCAGGTCCTCTCTGACTTGTGCTTCATGGTAGTCAGAGCTAGCTTCTGGGACATGTGACCTGCGTAGTCTCATAGGGCCTTGAACTTGGCTTAATGCTTTGCTTTCACCATCTTGAAATTACTAATAGTTTCGTAACAAGAGGCTGTCGTCATTGTACTAGGCCCCACAAATTATTAGCCAGCCCTCTTGGTAATTATTTCGGTCATATAATTCTGCTTAACAACACTATATGATAAAACCAGTCCCTTAGAGAGTTTACTTCATCTGAAAATTTTAGTCTTTTAAAAGTACTGGTTCATTATTAGAAATATTTGTGGAGAGCCTGTTCTTCCTTCCCCTCCCCCCTCTCCTTCCCCTCCCCATCTCTCCTTCCCCTCCCCACCTCTCCTTCCCCTCCCCA
>NW_022589756.1:8112782-8145574 GCF_004348235.1 Phoca vitulina
CCCCCCTCCTTCCCCTCCCCCCTCTCCTTCCCATCACCTATGGAGGCAATGCCATGGAGGCACTGACCACAGCATATCAGTCATCTGAAGAAATGGAGAGTAAGGGTAGAGAGTGCAGCGATGGCAGCTTAAGTAGTGAGGAAATTGGTTACATTGAGCAAATAAACTATTTGATTTAGCAAATAAGTCAATATAATAAAGATAAAAGAGCCAGATTTCTCATTGTCTGAAGGGATTTATAAACAATGAAAGGTGAAAAATTGAACACTGGATTAGAATTGTAACTATCAGTATGAACTCATGGGCTTTTAAAATTTACATATAGAAAAGTTATAGATGTACGTTTATGTGTGTGCATATATGAATGCCTTATATGCACATACAAATATGTATGTATATACGTAAATTTCTTGGTTGTTTACACTGAGAGAATCTGGAGGCAATGACACCGCAGTGGTAATGAGCACAGTGAGTGCCCAGATCTTGATTTCTAAATACCATTCCTCACTAAAGGGAATTAGGGCTGCTTGGAAAAATGGCCAATTCCAGGGCTGGAGCAGCAAACATACAAAATAAACCTGGAACATCTTGTTGTTCTAGAAAGTACGAAATATTCAAAGAATGAGGACATGTCAAAAGGACCCAGAAACCAGCCTGAATACATACCCACTGGCCAAATCTAATTTAAGCAACAAAATAAAAAACATTAGCATCAGATTACAACTCTTTGAATAAAAAAGGAATCCATGAGTTCATAGGTGAATAAATAAATGCAGAAGAGAAAGTTCTTCCTTGCAGTACAAGCCCAGCTAATAAATGTAGAAGGCATGATAGATAATCACCAGTTTGACAGTCATAATAGGGATGGTGAAACAGGAGTCATCGGCGCATGTTAGACTAGTAGTTGGAGGGTTGATGAGGAACAAGATTTGTTCTGATACTGTGTAAACAGGTGTCCTTTTCGCAATCTACTAAATTACCCATTTTTCACATTTTTGTGCTTTGTGTTGATTTTGCTGTTTAAAATGGCCCCAAGCATAATGCTGAATTGCTGTCTAGCATTCCTAAGCACAAGAAAGCTGTAATAAGCCTTCTGAAGAAAATAAATATTAGATGAGCTTCATTAAGGCGTGAATTATACTGCTGCTAGCCACAAGTATTAGGTTAATGAATCAGATATATGTTAAATAAAGTATCTTTACACAGAAATAAAATAAAACAGGGTTATGTATTGATCAGTTGAAGAAAATGTGACTGAGTGTCACAGAAACCTAACCCTGCATTTTCTGTAGGGGCAGTGTTTGAGTAATTGCTAATACAGTGCTCATGGCACCTTTATAGAATTTAAGCGCAGTGAATAACAAGAATCAAATGTATCTGTCATTTAATGGGTACTAACAGTGATTGCCAGTGATTTTATCAGATTAATGTCATGTATAACAGGATTTTAAATTTTACCTGTAAGTCATGAAAATACATGTATTTGTGAGTTATTTATAAAATATTTCAGGGTAAATGGGGCGCCTGGGTGGCTCAGTTGGTTAAGCATCTGACTTCAGCTCAGGTCATGATCTCAGGGTCCTGAGATCGAGCCCCAGAGCCCCACATCAGGCTCTGAGCTGAGTGGGGAATCTGCTTCTAACCTCTCCCTCTGCCCCTCCCCCACCTTTTGCGCACACGCTCTCTCTCAAATAAAACCTTAAAAAAATGTTTCAGGGTAAAAAAGGGCATTTAGAAGACTTGAACTTTGGCTTATATAATATGAAACAGTAAAATATTTAAAACAGTATATTTGCACATTCCTTGCCAAAATAAACCATATTTTTTTTTACTTCAATAACCTTCATTTAGTTGCATCTGATTACTAATTTATTTTTTTTTAAAGATTATTTTTTTTGAGAGAGAGCGTGACAGGGAGGGGCAGAGGGAGAGGGAGAGAGAGTCACAGCAGACTGCTCGCTCAGCACGGAGCCCCATGCAGGGCTCAATCTCACAACCCTGAGATCATGACCTGAGCTGAAACCAAGAGACGGCTACTTAACCGACTGCACCACCCAGGTGCCCCTGCTGATTTAAAATATATTTGATTTTAAGAAATTGTAGTTCCAAAGATAGAAAGTTAATTTTTTTTTTTTTACTAAAAACTGTAAGTAAACCATACATATTAACTAATCACTCTAAAATATATTATTTAATATCACCCTCACTCTTAACTCGCTGGTGTGTCATTGTCTTAAAGAATTTTGGCTTATCATTGCTTTATGTAATGTCTAATGGAAACTCTACTGGCTTCCAGAGCCTAATAGATTTACGTGTATAGCTTTTAATGCTAATTGATTGGCTTTTGATACTTTTGAGTGAGTGAGAAATATCTTATTAGAATCAAATGGGTGAATTAGCTAATTGTATATACTTAACATTTGGAGGGATAAGTAAAAAGAGAAGAAAAAGATTCAAGTTGATTCAAAAGCAAATGAGAAGAAAAGATATTTGGTGTATTCTTCAAATCTTTCTTCTAATCAACCAAATATTAGACAAAACAAATTGGGGACTTGTCTTTGAATAGGAAACAGATGTGCTAAGCATATTCAGTTTTTTTTAACTTTTATCTTCAGATGCTGATTTTTGTCTAGAAGAGGGTGTTGGGGGCTACTAAAATAAAGCTCATAACTTCAACTTTTGACTGAAATCTCCTTGGTGCCTGGCACTTTATGCTGTATTAATGCCAGGAAATAAAATTTATCTCCTCTTATCTTTAGGCAAGCTGTTAATCTTCTAATGCAGAGTCACTTCTAATTTAGATTTCTAGGAAACTGGGAGGGGTGACGGAGTATTCTTCGAGTTCAGTTGTTGGCTGAGCCAGGCTTTTGAGCTTCCTGGTTACTTGTCATTCAGCAACTGTATGGACAAGTGTTTATAAGCTTTATTAATAAAGAAGTGCATTGATAATAATTGTTATTTCTCCTCTTTAAACAAATCGGATATTTAAAAAGACAGTTGTATTTCTTGTTTTGCTGAGTGCAAATATATCTCTTCAGCCAAAAATCATTACTGATGGTTATCAGACATTTGTTTTACACTTTGTGATCTTATAAAGTGATTTTCATCGGGTGTTTCTCACAAAAACCCTGAGTGGTAGGTGAATATTATGATTTCATGGATGGGAAAAGAGGGACAGAGAAGCTCTGAACCTTGCTTCCTGTTTAGAATATTCTGCTTTTCTGATCTGCTTTGTAGGTTTTTGTTTTCCTTTTTTTATTTAATATCCCTGCCTTACTGGCGTAGAGAATGATTTATATTTTACAACAGCTGATGTTTTTCTTTTGCAGAGATATTCCAATGCCCTTAGTCAGTTCAGGAGTAGAGCATGGTAATTTGAGAGAGCTGGCATTTGCAAGAATGAAGGACCTTGGAATACAGGTAAGAGTCTGACGGTAACCGTTAAGATCAAAGTAATCTGAAACACAAAACACTTTGATACATACTTACAGACTCACAAGTTTGGTCAAAAAGTTTCATATGAAGGCATTCTTACTCTGTAACATGAAGTTGAAACTAGTGCTTGCAAAGGCTGCATCTAATCCCTTACACCCCTCTGCTTTCTTCCAGTGTAGGTTTGCTGATTTAAGGATTGCTTTTTCACCTACTCAGATGCCAACTATGTGTGCTCAACTCTCTTTTTTAAATTTTGAAGTATTTCTTTTCTTCTTTCTTTTGAAGTATTGGGTATTCAATTCTTTTTTTTTTTTTTAAAGATTTTATTTATTTATTTCACAGAGAGATAGCACAAGCAGGCAGAGTGGCAGGCAGAGGGAGAGGGAGAAGCAGGCTCTCCGCTGAGCAGGGAGCCGGACGTGGGGCTCGATCCCAGGACCCCAGGATCATGACCTGAGCCAAAGGCAGCCGCTTAACTGACTGAGCCTTAACACCCAGGCGCCCCTGGGTGTTCGATTCTTGACTAGTGGTGATAGACTATATGAGTGTACATTTGAAGAAACAAGGTTTACTACTGTGTAAAATGATTACCAAACAGTGCTGTTGCCCACATAGTCCAGTGTGCCTTGCCCCACTCCACCCCCATGTTTGTTCAGGTACTTACTTCTTCCGCAGATATTTATTAAACATCGTTCTACTGACCCTGAAAGTTACAAAAGAGCCCAGGAATCTGTGACAGTCTCTGCAGATGACTCTTAAATCACAGTAAGGTGATTATGACATAAATTCACAGAGCCCTAGAAACTCCTTAGAGATGCTAAAGAGAAAAAGCCAGGAGTGGGGGTCATGGCCTGAGCATTGATTCCTGGGCTCTGCCTTTAGCAATTTGGTTTCACCAGGTCTGGGATGGAGCTGTGGGATATTCTCATGCACAATTGAAACATGGACCATACTTTGAGAGACATCGTCTTGAGGATTGCATATCATGTTTGTGGACTTGCCCAAGACATTTTATTCTTTGGGTCAAATTATTATGGAGAAAACTTTTCAGAAAATTGTATGTCCAAAGAAGAGTTTGTGAACATGATTGGCTTATTCTTTAAAAAAAAAATTTTAAGTTCTAGAAAAATAGCAAATGTATTATTTATAGTAATTAATAGCAAGCACCAAACAAGACTGTATGCCTGTTCTGCTTCCCAGTTTCCAGCTGCCCTTATCTTCCAGCTCCTCTGTCCTCTGAGAATACCACAGCCAAAATGACTGACCTGGCCTGGTTATCCTGATAATCTCGTCATCTAGCTATCATCTTTAACCCAGTATCCCTTTTAAACCTTGATAGCCTCTCTTAAACTGGGAAGACTGAAAATCAGTGATAGCCCAAAGACATCTAGTTCACATAGGCAGTGTCTTATCAGAATATAAGCACACACCAATCTCTGCTTTTTAAAAAACATTCTCCTGGCACCTGAGTGGCTCAGTCAGTTAAGTTTCTGATTCTTGGTTTTGGCTTGGCCTGTGATCTCAGGGTTTTGGGATCGGGCCCCATGCCAGGCTTATACGCTGGCATGGAGTCTGCTTGGGATTCTCTCACCCTCACCCTCTCCGTCTGACCCTCCCCCTGCCAAAAAAGGCATTATCTCATAGCCCCCCTCCCAAAGGCATGCAGGTGTTCATTAAGAGCATGTAACTATGGCCTGTTCACATGCAAACTACTATATAGAACTGCTGTAGCTAAAAGACAACATCAAGGGCGCCTGGGTGGCTCAGTAGTTAAGCATCTGCCTTCGGCTCAGGTCATGGTCCCAGGGTCCTGGGATCAAGCCCCACATCAGACTCCCTGCTCGGCAGGAAGCCTGCTTCTCCCTTTCCCACTCTCTCTGCTTGTGTTCCCTCTCTCGCTGTGTCTCTCTCTGTCAAATAAATAAATAAAATCTTTTAAATAAATAAATAAATAAATAAATAAATAAAAGACAACATCTAAATGTAATAGATTTGTAATTACAGAGACTTGTGATCCTTGTTTGCTATATAATTTTTGAGTTCATAGAATCCACATCAGCAAGGCATTATCTTGGACTGGTTCCTGGGACATGGAAATAGCTTTTTTACAGAGCTGAATAACGAGCTCTTATTTTTCTCATGGAATTCTATACGTATATAACAATACTTCATAAATATGCTATTTTAGTAATATAGCTTGCATGACATCATCACATTTCCTAGGATGATCTTTTCTCATGGGTAGAAAATGTTAGAATCCTGACAATGATTTTTACAGTTTATTCTGTAGGGGAAAATAGGCCATAGGACATATAATGGAATACTGTAAGGACTTTGTAATTATAAATGTCAGGCTATGTAGTATGCACACTGGGTTGTGGAATAGAAGTGAGAGTCTCATCACATGAGCTTGGCCTTGCAGAGACCAGGCATTGCATGTGTATCATCTGCAGGCAGCTCTGTGCCTCCTAGTGATGCTCTCGTGACTGTGGTTTAGACAGTATAATAAATAGCTCTGGGTTCCTTCTTTTCTTCCTTTTTTCCTCCCTTCCTTCCTCCCATCCTTTCTCCCATCCTTTCTTCCACAATGCCCTTCTCTGCCAAAAAAAAAAAAAAAGCACAGCAGTCTTTGAGCATCCCTCTTTTTGACATCTTAAAATGATACAAACATGGTGATGGTGAAGACGTAGTTTTGGATTGTACATTCAGGTACAGTTATATCCCCTGTGTAAAACTATTTTCAGATTTTAGGACCTATGTTATTTACTTTGAGTATTATATATTGATCTCAGAATTCTAAGCTTGTTTTTAAAGCATTACTGTACTAACTTTATACTTTATTTCCCCCATCCTCAGATTTATTAAAGATGGTTTTATTTTTAAATTTAGTTGTTTTTCTCTCATTGTAAATTATGTCCAAACTTAATTTTGAGCCCAGGGTTTGGTGGAAAGGTGTGAATAAAAATTGAATTAGTTACCAGTTTTGTATTTGCCCCTCTCCTCCACCTTTTTTGGCAGTGTCGAGATGTCAGAACCAGAGAGGTTGGAATCCAGGAAATTCATCACAAAGTACGGCCATACCAGGTTAGTTTCTTCATTTTATAGAGAGTTTGGGTCCTGTTCATAAATTTTTGGCAAGGCTGGACCCACACTTTCTAACCAACAGGACTGATCCCTAGAAGTTAATAAGTAAACTAAGCAAAGTGTAATTGACGATCAGATATGGATGTCAAGACAGGAAAGGCAAATATGAGGGTGGGTGAATCGTAGAAGAGCCAGGCTAGGAAAACCAAGTCTGAGCTTCATTCTGGATCAGCACAATCCACCAGAATTTTCTGCAGGGTTGGAAATGTTCTATAATCTGCGCCATCCAATATGGTATCAGCCACCGGTCACAAGTGACATAGTGGTTACCTTCAGGTAGAGCTGGATGTGATGTTTATTTCTGTGTGTACAACTATTAAATTCTACACCATTGGTGGTAGTCAAATCAACAGATGGGCCCTTATCAACAGGGGTTCCACAGAACTTAAGCGCAACGCCCAAAAGTATTTATTGTTTGTACAGAGAGAGAACTTCTCTCCTATATACCTATAATGCCTAGCTACGTGCCACATTTCCTGTGGGAGTTAACTCTCTTGTGGAACCCCATTTGAGAAAGACTAGATGACACCTGCATTGATATTTTTAACATTTGGGACCTTTTGAGGAAAAAAGTAGACCCAGACACAGTTAATAGTTTTTCCAAGTTCCTTTGCAATCCAGTTAGTTAGCAAACATTAAGTTTGAGAAGAAACATAAGCATTAGTCTGAATTGTTCACCTCACTACACATACTATCTGCCTATTTTTGGAATGTGTCTGGGTGTGACCATATGTAGGTTTCTCTGTGCATACTGTTACATATTGCTTATATAGATGCAAAATTCAAGGGCCACTTGAACAGTGAGTTTAAGAGTCAAAAGTCTATGTAGATTGCTACCACAAGAGCTTCCCCCAAAAGCTACTTTCCAGTGCTTGATTTTCTTTGATGTTTTAATTTTGTAACTAACTAGGCAGAATATTTTAAAGGGCTCATCCCTTTGAAGGGATGCCATACTTTCTTAAAATCCCATCAAGAAACAAGTGATCAATAACACATTTTTTCCCCCAAAAGCAGGTTTTAATGGAAGAGGTAAAGGCCAGGAAATGAAACTGTTGAGCCACCTGACTGTTCTGGGGCTCAGTGGTGCTCGCAAGAGCTACACATGTGATATAATGTGTAATTTTACCTTAGAGACTCTTTGTGGAGGATCAAAGATTTAAGTACATAGAAGCATTTACTAAGCCAGATCTCTGCAAGAATCTCAAGGTTAATGAAGTTCAAATATGTTTTCCTTTTATAATATTCCATGAACAAGGCAGGTACTCTTATTTAATCATTGATATGTGAGAGTAGACAAGTAAAAAGAAACATAATTCATGATTATTCATTCTTTATCCTTAATTGGGTATATTAGCCTAAATAAATACTTACAACAGTGAATTTTGTTCTCTAATTTAAAAACATTTTTAATTTTTATTAAACAGATTGAATTGGTAAGGAGAGATTATGTTGCAAATGGTGGCTGGGAAACATTCTTATCATATGAAGACCCAGATCAAGACATATTGATTGGCCTCCTGCGATTACGAAAGTGTTCAGAGGAAACCTTCCGTTTTGAATTGGTTGGAGGTGTTTCCATAGTTCGAGAGCTGCATGTGTATGGAAGTGTAGTTCCTGTGAGCAGTCGAGATCCTACTAAATTTCAGCATCAGGTATGCTGTATTCCATTTCTGTTTGACTGTAATTAAGAAATTGCCCAGGGGTGCCTGGGTGGCTCAGTCAGTTAAGCATCTGACTTGATTTCAGCTCAGGTCATGATCTCAGGGTCATGAGAACGAGCCCCGCATTGGGCTCTGTGCTGATCCTGGAGCCTGCTTGAGATTCTCGCTCTCCCTCTGCCCCTCCTCCCCCCCCAGCCCTCCCTACGCTGCTCACTCTCACAGGCACGTGCACTCTCTCTCTCTCTCTCAAAAATAGATTCATAAGGAAGGAATGAAGGAAGGAGAAAGAAATTGCCCAAAGGAGGAAAAGTGAAAAAGAATGGGTGGAGGGAGGGGGCAGAGGAAGAGACAGTGAAAGAGGAAGGAGGAAGGGGGAAAGGCAAGTACAGAAACCGAGGAGCTAATATTTTATGTTCAGGGATATTTTCTCTCCCAAGTTGTAACCTTTTGGGTGTGAGAGGGGAGGAGTGAGAGACAAATTTGAGACTCAGTCAAGTAGAATATAGTATTAGATTGAACCATATGAAATTGCTATTTTTGAAATTCAGAAATGGTGTAATACCAGCAATTTCTTATGATTCAACTATGTATTATGAAATCAAAGCCAATGATAATGTAAAAGCACTTGTGAAATATTAAAGTTCTCCATAGATGCAAGCTAAATCTGATATATAGTGGAATGCTATTCCACTCCCCACAAACAACTTAAATAAATAACTCACTTTTTCAAGTTTCCAGAAAATGGCTTAAATCACTAATGGTGGATATAGCGTAAACTTGGTGATTTAAGAATATTGCCTGGTTTCAAAAACCTTTTAGAAATTGGAGGGGTGACTAATAGATACAAGATTAGATGCCCCAGACTTAATCACCTGGAGATTGCCTAGAGCTTATTTAAAAAGAGACGGAAGTTGAGAGACAATTGCCCCCTTCCTGTGATGAGGTTACATCATCTACAGAATACCTTTTGATGGCTTTTGTTGCAAAATTATTGCCTAGTCTGCTATAGTATATTTTTGGTATAATTGAATGGTTTCTCTTTTCTTATCCCCATAATTTTTTTTTGTCACTCTTATTTAGCAGATTTTAGCAACTACTGAATATTAGCCTTTTTGTTTTACAGACCCTTCTTAATGACTTCCTTCCTTCCTTAATTCCCTAACCCCTCTTTTGCTCTTTCCAGGGATTTGGCATGCTGCTGATGGAGGAGGCAGAAAGAATAGCTAGAGAAGAACACGGATCTGGGAAAATAGCTGTGATATCAGGTAACTAGGGGAAGACAGAGTTCATGATTCATTCACATTTTTAACTTGGTATCACAATTAAAACGATCTCAGGCCTCTCTTGCCCCTATTTATGATTATTCACAATTGGGCAGCGTATAATAGTGAAAGACTTGTGGTCAAACACAGAATTCCTACGAGCAGTTTTGGTGGCATAGTTTCAGAAGCACTCCATCTCTGAGTGGCAAGACCAGTAATCTGGATCCTGTCTTCCTTGCTATCTGTCACACCGGTCATCTGTCTATCCCACTAGTTGTCATGGTCATTTCTTCTCTTGCGCTTTGTGCCCAGTTACTCTGTCTGGGAAAATGAAATTTGGTGATAAGGATCCAAGAAAAAGTAAACCAATATGGCCATTACCAATATTGTTGTTCAGAAACTTAAAATGGAACCTCAGGTGCCAATACAAGTTGTTTAAAGGTAGAGTTCTTTGCTCCTTAAATACTGCCCTCAGTAACTTTGCTTCTGGGAAACCACTTTCCCCTATTCGGAAGTTTCCCCATACTTTGTCTAGGACATCAGATAATTGGGGAAGTGGGCACGAAAAGGAAATTCTGGTATGAATGGAGCAAAAATAACATATACACCCTTTCATTCCTACACTTTAGTACTATATCCTTACAAAAATTGCTGTTCCCAATAAGAAGCTAACATGGGGAAAGCCATGATCAGAATATAGGTTGTTTTTCCTCCAGCATTTGTTCTCCCATTAGAAAACATTCTCTCTTAAAGGCCGATTATTTTCTTTTAAGATCTTTTAAATAATCTTTTCTGAAAATGAAAGTTGAAATGCGTTTTTTTTAAATCAGTAAGTTGTTGCTAATCAATAAATCAATACCCTTGCCTAGGTATTAACAATTATAATTATGAAAATGTAATGACCCAGGCTCACTTAATCATTTAGCCTGGCTATGGTTTTTGGCATTATCCAGACAGATTAGTAAAACATTTCTTAACATGGCTAGCTTTATATATTTTCGTCTGTTATCTTTAATTTCACTAAAGAAGAGGGAACTAAATGAGGCTCACCTGATTGATACTGATATTTGTAATAAAAAATGTTTACCTCTCAACTGTTTAACCTGTGGTTGTTCAGAAGTCAACCTTTCCTGGTACCAGGAGAGGGCCAGCCTGACTCAGGACTCCTTCCACACACATCTGTGGAGGGTTGAAAGCACCTGAAATTTCAGTGGTCCCTTTTGCTAGAGCACTCTCAAGCACAGTACTTCTCAAGCTTTAAGTACGCTTGTGCTTCACCTGGAGATCTTGTTGGAATGCAGATTCTGATTCAGTCTGGGATGGGGCTTGAGAGTCTGCATTTCTAACCAGCTCTCAGTGATACCTATGCCGATCGTCTCTTCAGACCACACTTGGAGTATCAGCAAGGTTTTCATATTCTCTTTGAAATCATTAAGGTCAGGATACTCTCAGTGGCCCTGGCGGTGCCTGCCCTCCCACAGTCGGCTATGCAATCACATGGTTTTCTGGTATCTGTAGGAACATCATCAATTTTAAAACTAAAGAGCATTGGTATTCTATCACATCTCCACATTATTTCATTAGCCTTCATAATATCTATCTCTTTTTAGAAATGTTACATGCACAGAGGGCCCCTGACTTGCCTGAGGTTCTATTCAGTTACCCATAAGAGCCTCAGTTTCTGTTTTTTATGAGCAGGGTGTCTTTCTAAGTAGAAATCAGCATCTGTCCTCTTCCTGGCTTTTTATCATAATCTAAATAATAGCTCAATTTCAGATCATCTGCCTGTAGAATTTTTAAAATAATAAGAGACTTGCTGAAAATAGCAGGGAAGAACCTTTCTCCTTATCAGCAGTCTACAATAGGACCACTAGATTTCTGTATAGGGGGTTTCTTTTGGCCAGTGAGTTTCTGTAGGAGCAGTCCTGGATTGTCTTTTTGAACGAAATTGAGTTCTTCTGTCACTCTAGTCTGTAAGCTGGACCATTGCTTTCTATTGAGGAAAGCACATAGGGCCTTGACTTTCTCTTTGACTCAACATCTGATCACCTTTCAAACGAAAAAGCCAAGAACATTTGCTCTTTGTATGATGCATTTTATTTCTCTAATTTAGAAATATATTATTGTTCCAGTTAAGTTTCTGAATCAGACACCTGAGATGTCCATTATTCAGAACTTTGAGTAGTGCAGATTTAATATATTATTATCACATGTCTTTAATGTTGCTTTTATCCTTCCATGTTTGTTCATTTTTTACTTTGGTCTTTCTGCTTTGAGTACAATGGGTGTGTGTGTGTATGTATGTGTTTTAATTCATTTTTGCAAAAAGTCAAACAGCTTTTCTCCATAAATTGGTCCTTGGAATGAAAAACTCTGTGATCGCAGTGGTGTTTGTGCACTACACTTACTCACAGTGCGTCATTAGATGTGCTGTATAGGAGACACGTTCGGGGGGGGATTGGACTCCATTCCTGTGTTGACAGTAGCACTCCTTGTGATCTTGGATAATTTCACTTGATCTCCATGGACCTTTCTTTCCTTACTAAAAACAACAGGTAGGTTAACCATCTTTTACAGTTCTAGAGTCTAGAACTCTCCCCCTCGGTATCTTCATCTCTTTTAGTGCTCAGAGTAACCAGTTATGTTTTACTGATTACATCTTAAGTAGATTCTTTTCTGAAACCATGTTAGGAAGCCCTTCAATTTCATTAGTAATTGAGTTCTGTCTCCTTGTACATTGGGTATTTGATGATTAAAATTATACAGGTTCCCATAGGTAGATTATCCTATCCATGATTTGTGGATGGGTGCATATTGACTTCAGTCACAATTTGGTGATATTTTGTGACCATCCTGTGTTTTTTTCTGACCTTGTCCTTGATTTGTAAATCCATCCTTGTTCTGGTCTGTAGGCTTTTGTACCCAGTAGTGGCCTAGATATTCTGTCCTGGCATAACTAGTAGCTTGAGCAAGGGAGAGACAGGTCATTTATCATTCTGGTTACTGTGACTGTAACAGTAATGCACTTATGTAGAGTTTTTGTTTAATTACATTCTGATTCATTATGACTTCCCCTCAACTTGCCAGCAGATTTTCTGTTACTTGGATTTATAATCTTTGATTCTGCCTCTAGACAGTATGATTAACTGCACAGTAGATCTGATTTGAAACACTAGTCAGAAACACTCCATGTGTTCTATTTTTCCCTATTAAAAACAAATCAGTTTTTATCTTTGTTACCTCAGTATATTTTGTTTCTAGAGTATTTTACAGCTGATTGATCCCTTTTTTAAAAAGATTAACTTTATAGCTACATGAGAAAATGGAAAATTTTCTTGTTTATTGGAGTCAAATGAAGCACTTTCTTAGACTTCTAAGATTATTCATTCTATTTTTTAAGTATGTATATTTGTCTTAGTAAGTAAACTGTGTTTTAAAGTTAACCATCAACTCTAAATGTAAAAATTAAAGCAAAAATGAAATGTTTAGCTTCATCAGCATCAAAATTACCAAGTGCATTGAGTATCTCCTAAGTTCAAGGAACCAGTGCTGAGAGGGCAGAGGAGTACCAGATGCTGCCCTGTCTTTGAGGGATGTCGCTACTGGACTGCACAGCTAACTCAGCCTTCACCCCACAGGTTATCCTTAACTGCAGGAGGAAGAAGATAAATTTTTCTCTCTACTTACATCTCAATTCATGATTAATTGCCTCAGAATAAGAAGATAATCTTTTTCTACATACAAAAATGGGTAAATCGATAGGATAAGAACAACCAGTTTACAAAATAATGTGTAAGCAGTTAATTACTGCTAAATATCTAAGCAATTAATTAGTCCCCATTACATCCAAGTGCTTTAGTATCTCCCGAACTTCCTCATGTGGTTTCTATCAACATACATCTGTTTAAGATTAACAAATTGTATCTACTTAAAAGCCATGATGTTTATGTGGATGATGAATATTCTTTCTAATATGTTAAGATGAAGCAGTTTTTTCTCTTCCCTGTCTTACGGTGTAAAGTGCAAGTGATTATACTGTAGAACCTAACTACAACATTTGAAATGCCATCACTAATAATCACCATGGAAACTGGAGATCTCTGATGTTAAACTGCCCGTACCATTTCCAAAAGGGCAAATATAACTGTTGATAGCTACAATTTAAAAAGCCACTTAATACCCCCAACAGAATGATTTTTTTTTCTTTTGGCAATTTTGGCTAGGTATCAGATCCAACCATGTTACCATTTCTGTTTGCCAAGCTAATTGCTATGCGTTAAGACAAACAGCTATTCCCCACGCTGCCCCTAGTACCTTCGTCATACGCAGTATTCTATTTGTGTTCTTTCAAGTAGAAAATTAATATGGCCATTGGCCAAGAATTGTACAAGGCTGATAGATCACACAGTGGTGGTGAGAAATGAGGAAAATGTCCGAATGGTTGATGACAGAAATCACTGAAGTCAGAGACTGTTAGCCATTTTGTTTAAACCCATTAAAGAGGCACAGAAGAGGGAAGGGAAGAAGATAGATATACAGGGTGAGTAAACCTTAAACCTTAAATATAGAGTGAGTAAATGAGTCCTTGTGGAGATGAGATCATTCTAAATCATGATGCTCAGAATATGATTCTAAAACTACATCTACAATTCCTGCCAGTGAGAGAACATCAACATGCCTGTGCTTTATATAAGCCAATATGGTTTCCTAGGACCGAGATTATGGTCTGGTGCCCCAGAGCCAGTGTTTAATGATATGTGGGCAGAAAATAACAGTCGTTTGGTTTCATTAAACTACAAATGGCTTAGATCTACTTATTGGACCCCAGAAACTTCACCTGTATTCCAGGCGGCAACCCTTCTCCCTTAATTTAAGGTGAAGATAGTTTTATTCTTGCATGATAATCTAGGTGAAAAGAAGCATGCATTTGTAACTAGATCTGTCTGGTAATGGACTCATAATCCTTACCAAAATGCCTAGAAAAGCTTTTCCTCATTTTGGCTTATCTGTTTGCTGATGGACTCAGGAAGCCTGCCAAAGGCAAACCGATCTCTGCCACACGTGCGTATGTGCATAGCACTTCTCAGAAGGAAGGGAAGAGATGGTTTGCTCTTTTTTTTGTCTCATCCCTTTACATAATTTCTCTTTTAATAAATTATCCCCCTAATTAAATGCACATTGTTAGAGTTCTGTATATTCCTCTATTTCTCCCACTTCGGTATTCTAACAATTATACATACTTCTTTTTTGTTTCATGTTCCCACAGGATTTTATCATGGTGGTGCCTAATATCTTTCTTTTTATTTTATTTTTTTAAAGATTTTATTTATTTGTTTGACAGAGAGAGACACAGCAAGAGAGGGAACACAAGCAGAGGGAGTGGGAGAGGGAGAAGCAGGCTTCCCACTGAGCAGGGAGCCCGATGTGGGGCTCGATCCCAGGACCCTGGGATCATGACCTGAGCCGAAGGCAGTTGCTTAATGACTGAGCCACCCAGGCACCCCAATGTCTTTCTTTTTAAAGACAATAGATACAACATAAAATATTGCTTTGCTACCAGGATTTTCTTAATTTTAGCATCATTATTAATCAGACTAGCATTGATGACATAATATACTATTTTCCTAGATAAGAAATTAGCTAACTGTTGGCTAATTGGTGTCTGTATTGCCACTGGACTGTGGAGCATTGTTAGCTCATCTCCTCTCAGGACTCTTTATTCCCTGACTTGACATTTATTCATTTGTAGATGAATCAGGTACCAGATTGTAAAAATACTTTGCATATCAAGTGCATTATACTCATTCCTCTCTTGGGATCTCATGACTATATTAATTAAAGCATGTTTTTCAAGTATTCCTGAATAAGCCACTAGTGAGTTTTCACTGTTTGGATCGTGTCAGCAACTGAATATGGTGAGGTTTCCTAGGCCGAAGCTAGTGATCCAGGGAGGTAGTAGCTTGTTGACCCTTGAGGAACAGCATCTGGCAAGTGCTGTTGCTCTTCCCAGGTCCTTGCTAGCAGGTTTCCTTGTGTCTCAGAAATGTGCACATGAGCATCCCAGAGGACAGCCTTCCTAATGTTGACACACATTTGTATGCTTTTTCTCCCCATTCTTGTTCCTCTTAGTTTTTGGATATTGGGAATTACGATTGTGCTTCTGCTTGGGAAGAGGAATAGTGTTATGTCACGTGGCTCCTAATAATATTCCGAAGAGGTCTGGGAGCTTGGATAGAAATGACTGCCTTAATTGTAAAGTTAGACACTTCACACACTTTTTTCTGAGGAAGGAAGCCTTCTCCAAAGTGGTCTAGTCTAGACTACTCATCACCTGCTGTCTGTCACAAAGTCTGTTTATAGTTTGTTGCAATGTTAACGCCTTATCAATATAACTTTCATATGATTAGTACCGTTCTTTTCTGTAAATATTTGACATTGCTATAATCCATTCAATTTGATGAAACTTTCCTCTTTTAGATCTATTAGAGGCAAGGATTTGGCAGATTCTCCCCTCTTTGGGTGAGCAGATCACTAAATAATGCTGGAAAACATTGATGCTGCCTTCCTTAGCAACTAAGATACTGCTTTTATGGAGTCTTTTAGTTTAAGCATTTCTAATGCCAACAAGACATAACACAGGGAATTTTTTTATTCTTTGGTCAGCTGTCTCTGACCAATAGCTCACATTTCCAAGACATTACCTGGTAGATTTAGGGTTTTAGATAGTGGCCGTGGGATATAATGTTTCCTTATGCCCCTCCCCCCCATCCTCTCCCTCTCTGAGCATCCAGTTGTCCAGTTTGTCTAGTATTTATGAATGAATCACTGATATTTGGTATACCAGTCCAGAAGCCCCAGATCTAGATCCTGTGTGCTCTGTTATCTCTTACTGCAAATCCTACTAATTAGTGATTGTTTTGGTTTATTTCTTGTTGTGTAACATACCACACCAAAATTTGGTGGCTTAACAGAACAGCCGTTTTATTTTCTTAGTGATTCTGTGGGTCAGAAATTCAGCAGGGCATAGAAGGGATTGCTCATTTCTGTTTCATGATGTCTAGAGCCTTAGCTGGGGTGGCTTAAATGGCTGTAAGGTGACTAGGTTGGCTTGTCTGGAGTCTCACTTCTAGCCTGTAGCAGGTGCTCAGTTGAGACTGTCAACATGAGCACCTTGGTTCTTCTCCAAATGACTTGCATGTCCCATAGCATGAAAGGCTGGGCTCTAAGAGGAAGGGAACAAAGACTTGGACTTAGAAGTCCCAGAACATCTTATATTCATTATCTGTTTCTGTGTAATAAATAACCACAAAACTTAGTGGCTGGAAAGAACAAGCAGTTATCTCACAGTTTCTGTAGGTCAGAAATCTAGAAGTGACTTAGCTGGGTACCTCTGGCTCACAGTATCTCATAAAGCTGCAGTTAAGGTATCAGCTGGGGATATAATCATTTCAGGATTCAATTGGGGTTGAAAGATCTGCTGCCAGGTTTACCATGTGGTTTTGGCAGGCTTCTTCAGTTCCTCACAGGCTGTTGGTCTTAGGGCCACAGTTCCTCACCATGCCACATAGGCCTCTATATAGGGCTGCTCATCATATGTCAGCTTGCTTCCCTCAGTAGAGTGATCACAGAGACAGAGAGCCCCTTAAGATGGAAGCCACAGTCCTTGTACCTAGTCTTAGAAGAGAGTCAAGTCCAGCCCACCCTCAAGGGGAAGGGATTGTGCAAGACTGAATACCAGTAGACAGTGACCTTTGGGAGTCATCTTAGAGACTGCCTACCACAGTGTGACTTAGGCCCCATTCTGTTGGTTACCAGCGTCATTGGGCCAGCCCAGATTTAAAGGGAGAGGAAATACATCCACTCTTAAAGAGAGGATCTGGTGACAGCCATTTTTGCCTACTAAGTTAAATACATTTTCATTAACTTGAAATTAACAGGCATACAGTCCCTTTCTACAGGAAACTTCATTTAGCCTTCTCCCAAGATGGACTCTCTTTGAGCATACATAGGTTCAAGGGTTCTTATCCCAAACCCAATATCAGATTTTCATAGAGCCAGTCATGGCAGCACCATTATACCTAATACTGTCCTAAGCAGACTTTGGCAGGCTCCCACAAATAGCCCCTGCATCTGATCTTTTGTCTGCCATCTCTCTTCCATGAGGACATTGGTGTATTTCCCTTTACAAGCCTATCTAAATCCTATCTGATCCTTTAGATCTATGATATTGGCCATTTATATCTTTCTTCTAGGTTGTGGAATATAGAAGACTATTGGCCATTTATATCTTTTTTCTAGGTTATGGAATATAGAAGACTATCTTTGGGCTGAGGGTACATGGTTTCTCTTTAGAGATATCTATCCCCCCACAGACACCTGAAAATAGTTAATAAACCTTAAAGTCTTTTTTTTTAATTTGGGGAGGTAGTAAATTATATATGACATAAAATTGACCATTATAACCATTTTTAAGTATACAGTTCAGTGGCATTAGTTACAGTCACAATGTTGTACAACCATCACCCCTATTTCCAAAACATTTTCATCACCCCAAACAGAAACTCTGTACTCATTAAGTAATACTCCCAATTCTCCCATCTCCCCACCCCTAGTAACCTTTAATCTACTTTCTGTCTCTGTAAAGTAGAATCATACAGTGTGTGGCCTTTTTGTCTCTGGCTTATTTCACTTAGCATAATGTCTTCAGGGTTCATCCATACTATATACATTAAAGGATTTTGCTTCATTTATTAAGACTGAATAATATTCCATGTGTGTATGGTGTGTGTGTATTCATATGTATACATACAGTTTGGGTTGTTTCCATATTTTGGTTATGTGAATAATGGTACTATGACATTGGTCATAGTTTAGTTTGGATCTACTCGAGTCCCTACTTTCAGTTCCTTTATGTAAATACTCAGAAGTAGAGTTGCTGGATCAGACAGTAATTTTTTTTAACTTTTTCAGGAATCACCAAACTTTTCTACAATGGCTATATTATTCATTTTACATTCCTATCAGCAATGCTTAAGAGTTCTAATTTTTCCACATCCTTGCCAACACTTGTTATTTTCCTTTTTTTTTTTTTTTTTTTTTTTTTTAAATAACCATCCTAGTAGGTGTGGAGTGATGTTTTATTGGGGGTTTAACTTTGATTTTCTTAATGACCAATGATGTTGAACATCTTTTTTGTGCTTATTTGTCATTTGTGTATCTTCTTTAGAAAAACGTCTATTCAAGTCCTTTGCTCATTATTTAATTGGGTTGTCTTTCTGTTGAGTTTTAGGAATTCTTCATATTTTCTGGATACCTTTATAAGATCTGTGATTTGCAAGTATTTTCTTCCATATACATTCATAAAGTTTAGAGGTCTGTAGTTTTCTTTGTACTGTCTTTGTCTGGCTTCAGTATCAAGGTATTGCTAGCCTTATAGGCTGAGTCCTAACTCGGTTTTTTGGAAGTGTTTGAAGATTGGTGTTAATCCTATAAACATTTAATAGAAATACCAGTAAAGCCATCTAGCCCTGGGTTTTTCTTTGGAGGTTTTTGATTACTGATTCGATCCCCTTACTTGTTATAGGACTATATAGACCTTCTATTTCTTCTTGAGTCAGTCTTTGTGTTTCTAGGGATTTGTCCATTTAACTAAGTTACCCAATATGTTGGTGTACACACACATCCATATTGTTGTTCATATAATTGTTGTCATATAAATGTTGTTCTTATAATTCTTTATTTCTGTAAAGTCAGTAATGTTTCCTCTTTTATTTCTAATATTAGTGATTTCAGTCTTTTTTTAATACTTTTTTCATACTTCGTAAGATTTCAGTCTTATTAAATTTATTAAGATTTGTTTTATGACCTGATATGTGATCTAAGTTGGAGAATGCTCCATGTCCAATGTGGAAAATGTATATTCTACTGTTGTTCAGTGATGTGTTCTGTACATGTCTGGTAGGTCTAATTGGTTGAAAGACTTTTTCAAGTCCTCTATTTCCTTGTTGATCTTCTGTCTTATTTTTCAAGAAATTATTGAAAATGTGTATTGAAGTCTCCAGTTCTGAATGTAGAACTATTTATTTCTCCCTTCAGTTCTGTCCATTTTTGCTTCATGTATTTTGGAGCTCTGTTGTTAGGTGTAAATATGTTTATAATTGTTAAACCTTGATGAACTGAACCTTTTATCAATATGTCACATCCTTCTTCATCTCCTTTTTTTGACTTAAAATACCTTTTCTTTGATAGCATATCCACCCCAGCTCTCTTTTGGTTACTAGTTATTTTCTTAGTGATTACCTGAGGGATTACAATTAACATCTTAAACTTCCAGCAACCTAGTTTGAATAATACGAATTTAGTTTTAATAGTATGCAAACCCTTTGCTCCTATACATATCTGTCTCTGTTTTGCCTTGTTGCTGTCATAAATTACATCTTTATGCCTGTAAGTCTCTTAACAAATTTATAATCATTGTTTCATGAATTTGTCTTTTAAATTATATAGGGAAAAGAAAGGAGTTACAAACCAGTACAATAATACTGGCTTTTGTATTTACCTATGTAATTAATCTTTAGCAGTGTTCATTCATTCATTCTTCATTCTCCTTCCTTCCTTCCTTCCTTCCTTCCTTCTGTCCTTCCTTCCACTTTGAGTTACTATCTAATGTCCTTTCGTTTTGGCCTGAAGGATTCTTGTAGGGTAGGTCTAGTGGTAACAAACTTTCCTAGCTTTGGTTTATTTGGAAATATCTTAATTTCTTCTTTATCCATAAGAGATTATTTTGCTGTATATAAAATTCTTAGTTGACAGATTTATTTGTTTGTTGCTTTCAGCACTTTAAATATGTCAGCCCATGCCTTCTGACCTCCATGGTTTCTGAGATTAGCTGTTGATATTATTGAGGACCCCTTGTATGTGATGAGTCACTCTTCACTGCTTTCAAGATTCTTTGGCCTTTGACAATTTGGCTATAATGTGCCTTGATGTGGATCTTTTTGAGTTTATCCTGCTTGGAACTTGTTGAGCTTCTTAGAAGTACAGTTTCATGTCTTTTGGCCATTATTTCCTTAAATATTTTTTTTCTACCCTTTATCTGTCTCATCTCCCTCTGAGACTTCTATGATGTGTATGTTGGTATGCTTCACGGTGTCTCACAGGTCTCTTGGGTTCCTCGTTCTTTTTTCTTTCTGCTCCTTAGACTGGACAGATTCAGTCACATTATCTTTAAGTTCACTGATTCTATTTTCTGTCTGCTCAAATCTGCAATTGAACTCCCTCTAGTAAATTTAAAAATTTTTTGCTATTGTATTTTTCAGCACCAGTATTTGTTTGGTTTCTTTTTACAATTTCTCTTTATTGACATTCCTTCTTTGTTCATACAATGTTCTGATTTCTTTGAGTTCTTTTTTTGAATTGAAATATATTTGACATACAACATTGTGTAAATTTAAGGCATACAACCTGTTGATTTGATAAATTTATATATTGTAATATGATTCACATTATAGTATTAACACTTCTAACACATCACATAGTTATCATTTCTTTTTTGTGGTAGGAATTAAGATCTAGTCTCTTAGCAAGTTTGGTGTTTATAATATTGCTGTCTGTAATCACTGTGCTGTGCATTAGATCTCTAAGAATTACTTATCTACAAGTTGCAAGTGTGTACCCTTATACAGTATCTCTCCTATTCCCCCACCCTCCCAGCCCCTGGCAACTACCGTTCTACTGTTTTTATGAATTTGGGGGTTTTTTAGATTGTATATATAAGTGATATCATATACTATTTGTCTTTGTCTGACTTATATCACCTAGCATAATGTCCTCAAGGTCCATCCATGTTGCACATGGCAAGATTTCTTTCTCATGGCTGAATAATATTCTGTTGCATGTACTATGTACCATATACCACATTTTTTTAATCCATTCACCCATTGACAGACACTTAAGTTGTTTCCATATTTTGGCTAGTGTGGATAATGCCGCAGTGAACATGGAGTGCATATATCTCTTCAATATCTTGTTTTCATAACCTTTGGATGTATATACTCAGAAGAATTATTGGATCATATGGTAATTCCTTTTTTTTTGGTAATTCTATTTTTAATTTTCTGAACCTCCATACCCTTTTCCATAGCGGCTGCACCAATTTACATTCCCACCAACATTGCACAAGGATTCCCTTTTCTCCACATTCTTGCCAACACTTGTTCTTTTGTCTTCTTGCTGATGGCCATACTAACAGGTGTGAGGTCATATCATTGTGGTTGTGATTTGCATTTCCCTGTTGAATAGTGATGTTGAGCACCTTTTCATGTACTTGTTGGCCGTGTGGATATTTTCTTTGGAAAAATGTCAGTTTTAGTTCCTCTGCCCATTTGTAATCAGATTGTTTTTTGTTGCTGGGTTGTATGAGTTAAGTATTGTGGATATTAACCCCTTATCCAATATGTGAATTGCATATATTTTTTCCCATTCTGTAGGTTGTCTTTTCATTTTGTTAATTATTTCTTTTGCTGTACAGAAGCTTTTTAATTTGTGCAGTCCCCCTTATTTTTGCTTTTGTTGTTTGTGCTCCTTTAGTTCTTTGTCCATGGTTTCCTTTAGCTTCTGAGCATATTTAATACAGTTGATTTTGCCTGGTAATGCCAGTGTCTAGGCTTCCTTAAGCATAGCTTCTGTCAAATTCTTTTTTTCCTGGGTTTTCTATTGTTGTCGAGAACTGCACATTTGAATATTATAAAAGTCAGACTCTCCCCCTCTGCAGGGATTGCTTTTAAGGGCTGTAGTCATCCATTTGTATAGTGACTTTTTCAAACTGTTTTTGTAAAATTGATTCTTCGTTGCATGTGGCCACTGAAGTTTCTGTTCTCTCTGCAATCAGCCTGTGACCCAACAGGGATTTTCTTAAATGTCCCCTTAAAAAAGGGGAAGGGTGGTGTTTGTCTCTTCAAATTTTACAATAAACACCCCAGGGAAGCCTGCACAGCAAGGAGGGGCCAAAACAAAGACACTACTCCCCCCAGGAGTCTCCACACCAAACCAAATATACAACCCCAAATTTTGAAAGAACAAGGGCTTACTGCCTACCATGGCTGCAGCCAACCACCTAGAAATAGGGAATAGTAGGTGCTTTATATCGGCTGCTCTCCTGTCAGAGTTCAGCAGCCCCTTCATCAAGCACCCCCAGATGCTGTAAGTGTCTTATTAAGTTCTAGTGTCCCAAAATAATTGATTCTATTTTTTCCAGTTCAGTGGTTGTTTCAGTGAAGGGACTGATCTCTGGAGTTTCCTACTCCACCATTTGCTCATTTAAAGTCTGCTTTTTAGAAGACTATAAATAGAAGGGATCCCACTTCCTACCAGGTTACAGATGGCACAGTCTTTAACTTCTGCAGAGACACACTAATGATTTGGGACATGAGCAAAGTAGTGAGAATGATCTGTGACATACAAATATTCTGCACTGATATGAACAGAGCCACTCTATTTTTGAATTAGAAGATTGCAGGCTCTCCTATATCAGATACCCTATGAAGGAAAAAAAAACCTTTCTAAGAGCTATAGGATAACCCAGCACCATCACCCTACTGTAAGTTAACACAGCTTTCATTTAGATTCTCTATAACTGTTGTAAAAAAGTTACCTTTTATTCTTTGTTCAATTTGTCTTTGTTATTATCTTAGTATAGCCATTTCAGAATGGATAGAGGAACTTTTAGGCTGCTGGGTAGCAGGTTGGATCCTATAGCTCTACTCAGATATTCTTTGTATCTTCCGAGATGATCTTCCGAGATAGAATAAGGTACTAATATGCTGTATTAATGACTTCCAATAATCAATTGCTTTGAAGAGCTACGATTATATGTAGGTAACTTTGTAAGATTTTTTTTAGAGCAAGAAAAAAAACCTCTCTCAAAGATTTAAGGTCATTGAGTTAATTGGTTCATTTTCAAACGTTCAGAATAAACACCTTTCCCCAACTCTCATATATGTGCATTGTTGAAGAGTGAAATGTTGCCATCCAACTAAGAGATCAATGAGATCAATAAAGTCTCATTTCAATAGCAAATGAATGAAACTAATGAATACATTTCCCTTGTATTAATGCTGCTAGGCACGTATCAACACTCAATAAATAGTTGATTAATTGAACGCAAAAGTAATTAAAACAGTTTCTTTATTTTTATTTCACTGATTTTTTTAAAAATGATCATGAATCATCATCTCAGTCTTTTGCACCTACTCGGAAAAATCAGATTAAGGTTTCAAAGGATAGATTTAGCATATTTTCTCTTTTCAAGTTTGGCTTTAGGAATGTGATGTGGGCCAAATTTTAATTCAGTCCAACACATGACTAGCAATTAAGGGGACAGCCCTGTGTCTTAACAGAGGTAGTGTCAAAGAACTGGAATGCTCCTCCAGATTTCAGATTCATTTTCCTGCTTCAGACAGGAAAGCGTCTAAATTATTAGGTCAGAGTTTTTCTTTCCTTAAAGAATTCTAGGAGATAAAACTCTTTTAATTTCCAGTTCCTAGTACATACTTAATAATTACTTGATATTAAACTTCCTTTTTCTTCCTGTATTAAATCACATTAGTAATTTCATGTTCTTCCTTTGTCCAGTTAGAATCACTAAACCCAAGTTTTTTTGACGTTCCACATGCATGAAGAATTTATTTCCGTATTTAAACAAGCATTCATATAGTTAAAATTACTAAATCTTAACTTCTCTGTCATTTTTAAAAGTTGACAGTAAACTGTAACAAATAGGAAAGTGAATTGTTTAACCGATGCCTATGTCGTCCTTACTTAGGTCAAGAACATATGCGGCATCCAAGAAGTACCCCCTATTGGCCCCTTCCACCATTCTCTCCTCCCACCTCCTTGCCTTCTTCCTTCCACCAGCAGCCCAGCTTTTTTGGTATTTTCTTCCATGTATTCTTGTTATACTCCACTACCTAATTCTGAATCCCTTAACTATAGTTTAGGTTTGTTATTGTTAGTTTTAGATAAATGGAATCATTTTAGTGAATTTGTTGTTCTGGCTGCTTGTGTGCAACATTGTGAGATTGAGTCACATTGTGTGTAGCTGTGTTCATTTTCACTCATTTTCATTGATACATAGGATTCCATTATGCAAATATCTCACAGTTTGTTTGATTCTTGCTGGATATTTGTATAGCTTCCAGTTTGGGCTCATGAATATTCTTATATATGTATCCTGGGGCCCATGTGCACACATTTTTGTGGACAATGCACCTAGGAGTGGCTTGTTGGATTACAGGGAGTTACATGAGTTTATAAGAATCTACAAAGTGGTTTACTATATTGCTACCAATTTTCACTCCCACTAGGAGTATATGAGTTTTAGTTGTTCAGTATGTATGTGATGATATTTTCTGTAGTTTTAATTTTTATTTCCTTATGACTGATATAGTTGACTCCCTTTTCATATGTTTATTGGTCATTTAGATATTTTCTGAAGTTTCTCCATGTATGATACTATTTCAAAAATCCACAAGACTAATTTATTATTACTATTTTTGTTATATACACTCAATATTCATTTGTATTTACTGTTATATTTATTACTTTCTTTGCTTTTTATTTTCATTGATATATAGGATCCCATGATGCGGATATATCACAGTTTATCTGTTTTATTATTGATGGGTAATCAGGTAATTTGCAAGTATTATTTTCTTTATGCCTAAAGAATTTACTTTAGTAATCTGCTGATAGCAAATTATTCAAGTTTTGACTGTATGGCATGTCATTATCTTGTTCCATTCTTGAATTCAGTTTTCACTAAGTAAAGAATTCTGGGTTTGCATTTATTTGCTTTTAGCACCTTGAAACTATCTTTCCACTGTCTTTGGCTTTTAATGATGTAGTTAAGAACTCTCAGGTCTGTCTTGAGGATATTTCTCTGGCTGCTTTTATGTTTTTATTTTTTAATATTGTCTGGTTTTAGAGTGTGTTTTCTCTAGTTTTACTGTGGTGTTTCTGAGTATGGGTTTTCTCTGCTTGGGCTTCTTTCCATGGGAAGTTGATTTTTTTTTTTTAATTGAGTAATTTTCAGCTTCGATCTCATATTGACTCTATCCCATTCTCTCCCCTCTTCCTGGGACTGCAGTTAAACATATGTTAGACCTACTCATTGTATCCATTGTGTCTCATACCCTCCTTCCCTACCCCCTTGCTTTGTTTCTCCATGTGTCATTGTTGATAGTTTCTTCTAATTCAGTCTAAGCTACTGCTAAACTCATTCATTGATGCCTTAGTCCTCATTTTATTTTTCAGTTCTGATTTCTATTATCTTTTTCAACTGTTCTATCATGTTTTACAGCTTTTTGTTGCTTTTAAAGTCTTAAATTCATCTTCTATCTCAATGAACATAGTAAGCATAGTTCTACAGTCTACATCAGATGACCTCAGATCTGGAGTACCTGCGTGCAGTCTCTCGTTACCCTGTTGTCTTGTTTCAAAGTATACCTCATCATTTTTTATTTGCTGAGCATTTTATGAGAGAATTTGCTTTCAAGAATACTTCAAGACCTAGATGATGTTAGCTTCTTCCAAGGAGGATCTCTGTTTCCTTTTGCCAGGGCATCTAAGAGCACTAGTTGTCCAAGAAAAAGGCTTGAGCTTTATCGAGGTCCTTTGAATGACCCCTCCCCAGCAGGCCCTCTCTCCACTTCAAAGTTGAGCCTTTCAGAGACAGTCCAGAAAGGGATCATTAGGCTGGAGACTGTGCCTTTACTAGGCTCTGGATTCAGACCCCCATCTGTTCCTTCAGCTCCTTGAGTCTTAGAAGCAACTCTGGCTTTCAGTTACTCCCACAGTGCAGAGCACAGCCCTTCATGGAGAGGAGTGAGATGAGCAGTATTATAGCTAGTTCTCTACTTCTGGTGGCCATGTGACTTCTGCCCAGTACTGCTTGTCTCCAGCTGGTCTCTGTGGATCTCAGCTGCCCTTCCTGGATTGGCAAACACCACCGAGGCAGAAAAGTCTACTCCCTTCTTAAAGCTCACCTTTTCTTCTTATTCTCTGCCTGATAATAACTGTTAGTAGACCTTTGGTGTTGGGGTTTTGTTTGTTTTTTCAAGTTGATCTTAATCATTTAGTGTGCCACAGTCCAGCCTGAAGTCACCTTCTTTTCTATAAGCATAATACTCCTCCTGACTTGACTGCCCTTCCTCTGGGATCTGGTTTCCATCATTGTTTCATCTTTGTTGCTTTTTCCCTCCAAACTTTATATGGTGTTTTTCTTCATTTTAGAAAAGGTGACCACAATTTATCAAGTTGTTACTGAAAAGTAACAGTAGGTCTCACATTTGTAAGCCATATCTGTTAACAGTTTGTTATTGCCTATGTTATCTCACCGTTTTATGTAACTTTTCTTACTGAGCCCTATTAATGAAATGAAAATAAGGTCACCATGTTTATTTCATCTAGTGATTTATCAAAAAAGATACTGACAAACTAGACACAGATAAGAGAGGTAAAGTGATGAAGACAAGCCAGTTAGTCGTCCATTCTATGCTGCTACTAGAGCAGACTTGATGTTTAAAACCAGGGTGGGGGAAGGGGCTGGGGCACTACCCACAACACCAGTGCTGCCAGTGCTATAGCTTAGCAGAAATACTGGGAGCTGTGGAGCTGAGGGACTTGGGTCTGAATTACAGTTCTGCTTCCTAACTCTGTGACCTTTTGTTAGGACCCTTTCTGGAACTCACATTCCTCATAGGATAGTAATTCCAATCTCCAGTCTTTTTTTTTTTTAAGATTTTATTTATTTTAGAGCGAGAGCATGCTTGCCAGCGGGGGAGGGGTAAAGGGAGAGGGAGGGAATCTCAAGGAGATTCCGTGCTGAGCACAGAGCCTGATGCAGGGCTCGATCCCAGGACCCCAATCTCATGACCTGAGCTGAAGCCAAGAGTCAGACGCTTAACTGCCTGAGCCATCCAGGTGCCCCTTTGTTAGGTGCTTAAGTTGATATGTCAAGCATCTAGATGCAATGCCTGGCATTTCTAAGTGCTCAAGAAAGTTCTTCCTCCTCTATCTAGCTTTATACTTTGTACTCAATCAACTATAAAGTTGTTGCTTCCTTTGTTTTGAAATGGAGTTAGGTGGGGTGTAGGCTCATCTCCTGCTCCTGACTGACTTTCTCTCTTGAAGGGAAAATGTGTTTTCAGTTTTCTCAGCCTCTACTTTGGTGTTGGGTTTATCCTTTTAGAAGGAAAGGGCTGCGGTAATATGGAGAAGCAAAGAGTTGTTTTGTGCCCAATTCAGGCACCGCATTGACTAGTTTACTCCTTTTGCTTACTTCTTCCCCCTTCGTTTTCTAAAATAGAATCAGTGGAATTTAAGTGAACAGATTTGTTCCATTTTCCTCTTTCATTAATCTTAAGGTTTTGTGATTTTTATTCCCCCACTTTTACTAAAGAGCATTAAACAACCCATAATTAACCTGCTCCTGTAGCCAGGGGCTGAGGCAGTTGGCATGTGTGTACACTCTACATGATTTCCTTTCTGTCCTCAATGTTTAGAGTATGCAAAACTTAAGCTAAATGGTGTGCATCTTTCAAAGAGAGGAGAGGGGGTCAGAAAGCAGAGCCATTTTCACCAACCGTGAGGGTCTGGAGGCTTGAAGGCATTTGGTACAGAAAAAGGATCAGAGAAATACTATAGCCCCTGGTCTCCCCTAGGTGGCAAGTTCCCAGGTGGTGGGCAGCTCTTGGCAGCCAGCCTTGGAGCAATAAGCCAGAGATCCTAGTTGGGAAAGGAGCAGAGGCTTTCCCACCTAGTGCTGGCCAGCTCTCTCTTCCTGTCACCCCATCGGAGTGAATTAGCGTCCCCTGTCTTTATCTCTGCCCTGGGGCACAGGTGGAGGCCAGGAAGGTAACTACAGAGGCTGGTCACTGAAGCCAAATCACAGAGTGTCACTCCAGCACATTTCAGGATCCTCTTCTGTCACCTTACCTCATTTCATCATCACAACCCGCAAAGTGGTGAAGATAGAAAATTTATCCTGCCTCTGAGAGTAGGAAAATGGCCCCCACGATATAGGTAACTTCTGCTTGTGGGTTACAGAACTTGGAGGATGAAAGGAAGCAGGCATGTGGCCCACCCCCGCTGTTCCCCTGTCCTGATGGCTCTACTAACCACTGGCCATAGGGCACCCTGAGGGCTGCTTGCTGCGTGTCGGCACAAGTCCTGCTCGCTCCCCAGCCCAGGGCTTCGCAGACACCCAGACGACTGAGTCGAGAACTCAGTTACACATGCAGCCCACTGCATCTCTCCTCAAGGGCAGGAGCAGCGTTAACGCTGAGGCCTGTGACACAGCCTGCCGATGTCAGTCCGGGAGGCTGGCTGACGTCAGTTGTGACACGTAATTGCTTGTTGTTGGCCGAATAACAAGAGGAAAGTTACCGTGACGGAACTGTTTGGAGCCCTGCTCAGCACGTGGGGGGATGGGAGCAGGGTGTGGCCTGCACCCAGCCTGGGTGATGGTGTGTTCTCCTCCAAGCTGGCTAAGAGTACTAATGCTTTTACCAGTCTGTTCTGCAGATTGTAGAAACGGCAGGGGGGTGGGAGTGGCGGCTGGCGGATCTTTCAAGAAACGGGAGGCACAAAGAAATACAAATGGGGAGTATTTTTGCTTAGTTGGTTAAGACCCACTGGAGGTCAGAGTTCTTTCCCCCAAATTCTTAAATCTTCCCAGAGGGTCCAGAAGTAGATCTTCCATCTCAGTGCTACAGCATGTTACTGAAAACAGCATAGGACCTTGAAAATACACCTTTCTTTCAAAAAAGCACACAACGCCTGAATGCCTCTTCTCAAGCTGGTAATGGTTTCTAGGGCCCGTGCCCTGTATAAAGGCAGAAAGAGAGAGCTCAGGGAGCCTGGATGCTCAGTGAGAATCATGGCTGAGGAATGCTTCGTTGTGCCCCTGTAAAGCTGTTCTTTTCAGCAGCACGCTTAGGAAATCGGGACACACTCAAGGTGAGTGAACTTCTGCAGTTATCCAAGGCCTGGCTAGTCCCGTCTCAGGAGCTGCTTCTGTCTCACCTCTGCAGCTGGTTGTGGTGGACAGATAGAGGATGTAGCATGTCTCAGGAAGTAGAGCACTCTGACCAACAGTACAGCTTTGGTCTGGTAGTTGATGGTAAAGAAGATACCATCATCTTTATTTGAAAGAAGGCAATTAAAACATGTCTCCAGTGACCAAGCTGAGCAGAACCAGAAGGAAACAGATGTATTTTGTGACTTCCCCTGAGTAGAAAGCTAGAAGCATTAACAGTTTGGTGGATGAACTGATAACTGTTGAAGCTGGGTAATGGGTATGTGGAGGTTTGATACGCTATCATCTCTACTTTTATATATCTGAAATTCTCCATAATGGATTAAGTCCATGGAAAATGGCATCTGCTTTGTGAAATTAGAAAATATAAAAAGCCAGAAATGGCAGTTTTATTAGAGATAATAAATTGAACAGCTGCCTCTAAATCTTTAAGTTAACAAGGTAGAAAACTTGTAACTAGATGAAGAAGTCCTTCCCTTAATGCCTTTTACATTGAGTCATTCCCACTGCCTGGCACCTAACAACACAGAGGCAATTTTTTTTTTTTCCTTTTTTTAAAGACATCCCCAGGAGCACATTTCTTCATATGTACACAACATGATAACTGAATACAGTACAATATAATCTGCAAGCATTTATCGCATATTCATTATATGCCAGACACTTATTAAGCACTGATGATGGAAGTCATTGACTTCAAAGAGCTTACATTCTAGGAGGGGAGCTAGACATGCAAGTAAAATAAAGCACAGCATGATTACCAAAACAACAGGACGATAAGTAAGGGATGCAGCTAGCATGGAGAGAGGGGCTATGATTTCTAGCTTCTTCGTGGGTAGGGGAAGTATGTGCAAGGGTCTCCTGGTGGCTTGTCCAACTTGGGGGTTCAGTGTGGAGTGGGCCACTCATCCTATTCCTTCTGCCTTATTTCACTGAATTCTCTGGACAAATTGATTTGTCAAAATACATTAAAACATCTGTTAAATGAATTGTCCCTCTGGAGTTTTTTTTTAATTGAGATATTACATGCAAAAAGTACATGTTAAGCACACCACTTGATTAATTTTTGCATGTAAATTACGTTCCCATGTAACTACTAGATTAAGATAGAACATTTTCAGCACTCCAGAAGACTTTCTCCTTCCCTCTTTCAGTCCATATCATCTTCCAGATGTAACCAGTACTCTTGACTTCTAGGACCATAAAATTCATTTTACCTCTGCCTGAACTTTGTGTTAACAGGTGAACTTGTGTTAACCTTTTATATCTGGTTTCTTTCATACACATTAGGTCTGTGATATATATCAATTGAATGGATAAATTGTATTTTCACACAATAGAATACTACACAGCAATGAAAAAAGGAACTATAGCTTATTTGTAAGAACATGGATGAACCTCCTGTTTGGATATTATAAATAATGTCTTTTGTTGGATGTAAGCATTCATTTCTCTTTTCACTCAAGAGTATAATTGCTGGGTTATAGGATATGCTTACAGATAGAGAACTTTAGGAGAGGTTGTGCCCCTCTGGGGGTTTTCAGCCTTCTTGCTGTATTCAGGGGTCTGAGATGCCATGTGACCTGTACTGTGTTTTTGTTTTCCCCTTGCTCTACCCCAAGCCACAGTGTTGAACAGAAGTAATGATTAGAAATGCAGAGACAAGGTGCAGTTGTGTGAGATGGAGTATCAGTAATCCTCGACTTCAAAGGGAAAGTCTCCAGTGACCTGTTCTCACGGGACAGTTTTGCGACCTCCGTCGTGCCAGCTTCAGTTCCATTTTCTAAACACTTGAAAAATTTTGAAGGGGATGGAAAACAAAACTTGGTGGGAAGGCCTGTTCCTAAATAGCAAAGGTTTGGGCTAAAGAACTAGGCTAGACTTGGAAGAGCGAACAATTATTTGATTCCAGGCACAATCCGCAGTACTAGAAATACAAAGTGAGGAACAAGATAAATAGAACTTCCACCGCACAGGGAGGCAGAGCAGCGACACAGTCCACTGTGGGGAGAGCTATGGGGGCAAAGCATGGTAAAGAAACACGCTGTTGTTTTCATTCACATTGCACACAGTGCTCCGTGACTACTTCTGCTGACACCAGATGCAGCGGTTTTCCTCACATCAAGCAATTCTGCAATAGCAGCTGGGTGTCCTGCAATTTAACTCCATTCTGACACTGTCTCCCTGGAGATAGCATCAGATCCCACAGGTTAAGGGCTCAGGCCCACAAGAATGTCTGCACTTCAGATGCCCATTGCAAGTCCAGCTTCTTAGCTGTGCTTCTGACTTATAAATGGAAGTTTCCACTACCTCCCTCCTCGGGTTCAGTTAATTTGCTAGAGGGAACAGCATGAGCAAGGACCTGGAAGCTAAAGAAAGAGCCAGACATATGCAGAGAACTTGGAAATATTTTAAATTCATCAAGGCTGAAGCATAGTGTTTAGGGAGAGAGTTGTAGCAAGAGATGAAGCTAGAAATATAAGCAGCTAGGTACCAAGTCATAAAAAGCTTTAAAAGAATAACGACAGCAACCAGTGTTTCTGAGGAATTGGCCTTTTTCAGACTGAACTAATCACATTTCATAGACTGTCTCATTTAATACTCGACATCCTTAAAACATAAGTACGTTATTACAGACGATCAAATAATCAGGGAAGGTAAGTAAGTGGCCCAGGCCACAGACCTATGCAATGACGGGTCCAGGTCTCAGACCCATAGCAAACTGATCCAAAGGCCATCCTTTTAACCACTCCTACAGATACTACCTGAGAAGCCATGCTCTATCCTCTTAGGAGCTCAGCTTCTTACGTGTAATACTCTTACTACTTTAGAGGCATCACTTAGGGTAATGTTTCTCTAAAGAGAGTAAGTTCATGGATCTTTCGTTATTGACTTAAATCAGCCAAGTTGTTTCAATGCATGGAAACTTAAAACTAGTATAAACTCCTGGTAGTTATACTGTTCATACATGGAAGTAAATATGCCAATTAAGACAAACAAAACTTTAATAAAATGCAAATTAAGTAGCATGGATTTAATGTGACCGCTGTTTTGCTGAAATGGTCGCTGACGCTGCGGGAGTGTGGCGCTGACACTACAGCGCAGCGTTTCCTTCAGTGCCCTTTGCGTCTTGGCGCTCTGTGGAGAGCCCGCCTCCCCACCCTCTTCTCTCAGCTCCCCGGAGATTGGCGCTCT
>NW_022589756.1:8145584-8296862 GCF_004348235.1 Phoca vitulina
CTGTGGAGACCCCGCCTCCCCACCCTCTTCTCTCAGCTCCCCGGAGACCGAACTACTGTTTGGCTCCGTTCACGGGGTGGTGTCAGCAGGATTGAAATACGTTCACGAGGCTCTAAAATACAGTTTGTGTATTTTAATGTGGCTTGAATTCAAAATAATAAAAATGGTCCAAACTCGTTGAGATTCAGTCTGGACTGGAACTTGGTCTCTGAGTGAGAGTGGGAAAGGTGAGCTGTGAGGGGAGTGTTTGCTGGCTTTTGAGGGTTTTACTAAAGTTAGGCTTCGTGGAGACTTAACTTCGGTTTTCTGCTGCTTCACAGGTGTCGGCACCAGGAATTATTACAGAAAGATTGGCTACAGATTACAAGGGCCGTACATGGTAAAGACACTAAAGTGATGGCCACACCAGCCCACCTTGATGCAGTATCCTCCCTGGCAGAAAATAAAAATTCAGGATATTTTGAATACCCGGGAGAGAGGCTGAGCTAAACAAATTGACCCACCCTGGCTCCCTGGCAAGGAGCTTCACCCTCATCCTACAGCTGCGGAGACTGGAAACTACTTTCGGGGCCAGGCCGGACGTCTGCTGACCAAGTCCACCGAGCTTCTGATGCTCAGAGCTCCCGCTCGCCCTCTCCTGTGTGTTCTCAAGTCACGTGTCCGGTTTCTGAAGTCTGCATGGAGCCTGCAATTGACCTACTTTGACTCACGCACAGTGACGAAAGCAAATTAACTCATTTGGACACATTATTCATGAAATAAAACTAGCTATTGTCATGTGAGGAATAAACTTAGGAGTAGGTTATTTATATACTGTAGGGACAAAAAGGTTGGAACATAGGAAAACTGTTAGACTTTGATCTCTGGCCTTTTATATACATTCTGGCACAAGAAAATGAGCTTTTGTTTTAATGGCGATCACTCTTGATTCCTGTGCTGATGTTTGAAATAACAGTGTGATGGGGAGAGAGGAACCGAAGTTGTCGGTTGGTGTTTCAAGCTTAAAACCACCTTTCTCACTTGGGAGTCTGCCATCTACAATGGGCTGTTACAAACACCCTTTATTTCACATTTTTTGTCTGTACTCCCTACACTCTTGACCCCTACAAAGCAGCGAGGGCAGCACTTCTACCCAGAGAAGTGTTTGGCTTCCCCTCTTGTCTGTCCTGAGCAGGCAGAGTCTGACATGCCCCCGTCCAGGCCTGCGTAGCCCTGAGTCCAGATGCGCTTCCACAGAAGCCTGTTCCTGCTTTGTAATTCTTTAAGATGGGCTTTGGTTTGCTTTAAATGAAGAAAGGTAAGAGTTCAACTCCTCCGAAAACAAAAAAGTGGGAAACAAGCCCAAATCGAAAAATAGGAAAAAGATTGGCTTTTTCAAAGGTTCATATTCTCGAAGTGCCTCTTTGTAACTTCCAGGTAATCTGCAAAGGAGACTCCACCTGGAGAGGGCCAATTCTTAAGAGCATGGCTTAACCCCATGCCCCCTGGCTTCTGGGGCATTTTACAAAGGTTTAGTAAATGGAATTGATTCCCCTGAAAGGTTCGAAAAATAAAATCTTCAGCCTACAGAGAAGAATCATGTAAGGTGTTTTTCCTCTGCCTGTTACACATGTGCTGACATTTGCTGTGAATCCGTGACGCTGTTTACTTCCTCCTGGGTGCCGCGTGCCATCTCATTCGGCTGCCACACGGCGCACGGCACTGGCATTCTCGGGGGCACGCCATGGGGCTACAAAGGCTTGCCGCACCTGTAATTTAGCTACTTCTCAGTTGTGCTTGTTTTTCCTTTAAAAATAAAACTATTAAACAGTGCGTGCACACTAGCTGTTAGCACATGTAACTGGGGGTGACGGAATGGACAGCGTGCTGGCCCAGCCTCGCCTCTGCCTGCAGTGTGACCACGGCTTACACAAGCGTTTCTGGGCCTCCAATTGCTCATCCTCAATATCCCGCTGCCCTAAAGGGATCTGCATGTGTAAAGTACAAACGGGTCCCTTGTAAAATTGTAAAAAGGCTTATTTTAAAATGATGATTTAGAGCAAGATTTTAAAACAAAATTGCCAGGGAACGTGCCCGTTTCCAGTGGTTATCAGCCAGTGTTCCATCTGGATTTTCATCTCAGGGCTCAGGAAAATACCTCTTTCTTTCTAGCTCGTCCTCAGCCTTCTTTGGAGTGGGCCTCCTAAGCTTGGGTAAAAGCTGCAGAACCTTTAAAGCTACATGGGAGAGACAGAGCACAGGCAGAACGCCGGCAGCCATTCTGCCATGAGAAGCTTCAGCTGCTCTTCCGACTGCCCAGGGCTTTTCCTGGTGTGTGGGGTGCTTGGCGCCTCCACAGCCTGGCCCTCTCGAAGACGTGTGCCCCTTAGTCCCACGGGCCACTTCCTGAGAAGGGTCAGGTGGGCGGGACCCTGCCGGCCTCAGCACGGGAGCTTTAAAGCTTGTGTTTCTGATCTCTATTGAACAAACCTTAGCAACCACCTCAAACCTAGTCAAATAGCCCTGCTTTTCGTTCACCTTGTTAAATCACCTGGAGAGTTTTTTTTTTTAATTAAGCTATATCAAAAACAGACTGAAATTTGAATAGAAAATAACATTTTTAAAATCTATCACCAAGTGAAGGGGCCTGGTAAAGATAGTTTCTCAAAGTTGGGAATGAATCAAGTCCCTTTAATGGAAAGATCTTTACTGACCCAAAGGAATACTGAAAAGTACAACTTAAGAACTAAAGAAAATATCTTTCAAATTATAAATTTCTATTTCCAAAGGTGTGTGTGTACGTGTTTTAGAGATTATCATCTAATCAAGGAGACAATTTGTTCATAAAGAACTCACAGACCCCTGAGTTTAAGAAAGAGCTCCAGACCTAGATTCTGAAAACCCTGAAGCTCTGGGGTGCCCCCTCACCTTTTGAGCCATATTTAAAGATTTATTTTAGAGAAAGAGTGCCGGGGTGGGGCGGTGGGGGGAGTGAGAGGGAGAACAAGTTTTAAGCAGACTCTGTGCCAAGCACAGAGCCCGATGTGGGGCTCAATCTCACGACTCTGAGATCACAACCTGAACCAAAATCAAGAGTCAGTCACTTAACCGACTGAACCACAGGGGCCCCTATGATTCCCCTTTTGATGCGAGATAAATAACCAGCTCCAGGGCAAGTGTGAGGATCAGATGTGGTCACACTGGAGAGTCAATGCATAAACTGTGACATTCTCTTATATATAAACAGTTCTCTAGTGAAGTGGCTTCTCGACAGAAGTGTGACCTTGGGCACATAAACTTACTCTGCTCAACAGAAGTGTGACCTTGGGCACGTAAACTTACTCTGCTTTTCAGCAAGTTCCCAGTGATGACAGTAATTCCCTCCTGCAATACTCGTGTGGATTAAATGAGCTCATGTATGTAAGGCTCTTAGTACAGGGTCTGTTCAACATAAAACACTGAAAGTACTAGCTGTTATACATCTAACAAAGTGCAGTATTTGGCCCATTTTAAAAAGGGAGTTTCGTATCTGTTAGCAATAGAACGTGGCTTTTTGCTAGAATCCCTAAATTTTGCTAGAAGCCAGCCAGAAAAATAATACCTCTTGTGCTCTGAGGCCTTTTCTCCCATCCTCTAGTTGATCCTTCTATCTCATCCATCTAAGTCTAGGGTTGCAAATTGTCAGATCCATGCTTTGAGGGACAAGAGACTGAGACCTGGAACAACAAGCATTTTAAAATATTACTGTAGGGGCGCCTGGGTGGCTCAGTCGGTTAAGCGTCTGCCTTTGGCTCAGGTTGGGTAAAAGCTGCAGACACATCATCAGGCTCCCTGCTCAGCGGGAAGTCTGCTTCTCCCTCTGCCCCTCTCCCCTGCTCATGCTCTCTCTCTCACGCTCTTTCTCTCTAAGTAAATAAAATATTTTTAAAAATAAAATAAAAATCACTGTAATTCTGAGGGCTTCCCAGAACATTGTCCAATATCAACATGGACTGCCAGTGTCCCCTTTGTGTACTGGTGGCTGTGTCCACTCAGGGAGTCCCTCCAAGGGAGTTCAGCAGCCTTTCAGCGCGGGGAGCAGGGTGGTGCCACATTCTGTAGATTAGAATTGCGTATGCCAGCAATACATTTCTGTTTCATTCTGGGCAGGCAGTTTCAAAAACTACGTTTACAGACTCTTCAAAGAAACTGATTTTAACATCAACAATCAAATTCGTGCCTAAGGAGTAACAAACTGGCTGCTTTTTTAGGTCCGAATGCGCAGCATTATTGTATTTCTGTCCCTTCCCAAGCCTAGAATACCCTTCTCGTCCACCTGGAAAACTCCTCCTTCAAGGGAAGGAACTAGCATCTGCTGAGTCCCAAGGCTCTGGGTTCCACCTCGGGCCCTTCCCATGCTTGACTAGGCAGTCCTCGCCCAAGGGTGAGTGCCAGACTCCCCCACGTGACAAAGGAGGACACCAGCTGTTGTCTTCACCTCTGGGCCTCGAGTCACAGGCCAGGCCGCCACACTGCCCAGCTCCAGTTGGTACCAGTCCCGAAGCGTCTGGGTCGCATGCACTGGAATATGAAAGTGCCCAAGTGGCCAGCATGGCAGCCCAGGTCTGCTGCTTAACGGATTTAGGATCCAAACCCAAGGCAGTGACTCAGCCTTTCTCACCCCCTTCTACCTCCCGGTTCCTGTTGTAAGGGGGAAAAATGTTCAGTCCGCTTCTGTTTAAAGCTGTTCAGCCAGCAGGTATTGAGCAACGAGTCTGTGCTTTCATATTATTTCATCCTCACAACAAACAACCTGTGAGGAAAATCCTGTCATCGTCCCAGTTGTTAAAACTACACATAGTAGAAGTGAATGAGGTCATCAAGAAAGAATGCAAAGAGTCTGCTTTTTTTTAATTTAAATGAATATAGCTTATGGTTCTAAAATTATATATGCTCACTGTAACTAATGGAAACAGAAAAGCCCAAAGTCCCCTGAGATCCCACCATCAGAGACAACCATGGTAAACACTGTGACAAGCATCCTTCATCCATCTCCCGCACACTTATGATCAGTTCCACATAAAATGTTCACACTGGGCATGTCGCTTTGGTAACTTGACAAAATGTAAGCATCTTCCCGTGCCTCTACACATAGATCCATTTAATCCTTTTTAATGACTACCTGTAATTAATATATCTATAACTAATACTCCGTTGTCAGCAGACACCACAGTTTGTTTAAGCAGGTCTTTCATATCTTATATTCTCTTACATTCTCATTGTCACAATAGCTAGAATCCTGAATTAAGCATGGGGGCTGCACACATAAGTGGATTAAACACTAAGATTTGCTTCTTTATGCCTTTTCTCTACAAGCATTCATTCATCGACAACAGGCTTCTTCTCTGTCTACCCCCAGGTCCTTCAGTCTCTCATTCACAACCCACCTTGCAGGAGCAGCTCAAGAAATGAACCTGTCCGCACTCGCCCTTTTTCATTCAGAAAGCAGCAACACACTCGATCGTGAACAAGTCCCGTGATGAGAAATGTCAAGCTGCGGGTTCACAGAAAGGCACTGGAACGTGGCCATCCTCTCATGGAGATTAGAGGTGACCGTTCCTTATCTTTCCTCCCCTGATGGAAGTTACTGCTTTGAGTCAGAGTCCTTTGCCAGCTAAAGCCCTGCAGTGAAGCTTATGCTCTTGTCTCAGGGCTGATCTTATCTGTGAGGTTAGCAGCTAGGAGAGCAGGAAGATGACAGTTCCTGCTGTCCCAAGCAGGACAGGTGGAGAAGGGCTCAGCCCCTGAACCTCTAGGAAAAGCCAGCCTGGCTTTTAGCTGCCTGGGTTCAAGGCTTGTTTCCACCTGTTGTCAAGCTTTCCAAGAACCAGGGTCTCAGACCTCTACGTATTTGGAGTGCTGGGGCAGCCTGCAAAGGATCCATTCTGTCCATCTGAGGAAAAGGAAAGGAAGGCTGGGAAAGTGGGGGGAGGGCAGAGAAAGGGAAGTAGTACCTATTGAACTGATACTCCTGGTATTGCCCCTCCCAGCAACCTTCTGAAGACTGATGGCCTCCATTTTACAAACTAGAAACCAAGGTCCCAAACAGTGAAGGAAGTTAACCAAGGCCACAAAACTAGGAAGTGAAGAGCTGAACATCAAGGCAACAGATTGGCATTCACAAACTTGCAGAGATCTAAGGAGTCTAAAATCTATGAGCAGTGGTAGCGCTAGAAGTTCTAAAAGAAAGGTTTTTCAGGGGCACCTGGCTGGCTCAGTCGGTTAAGTGTGCGACTCCGATTTCACCTCAGGTCATGATCTCAGGTCTGTGAGATTGAGCCCCACGTCAGGCTCCATGCTTGGCAGGGAGTCTGCTTGAGATTCTCTCTCTCTCTTTGCCCCTCCCACTCGTGCTCATGCTCTTTCTCTAAAATAAATAAATCTTTTTAAAAAATAAAACAAAGGGCTTCAGGCTGGCAATTGGGTTAGAAAATGATTTTAAGGGGTGCCTGGGTGGCTCAGTCGTTAAACGTCTGCCTTCAGCTCAGGTCATGATCCCAGGGTCCTAAGATCAAGCCCCGCATCGGGCTCCCTGCTCGGCAGGAAGCCTGCTTCTCCCTCTCCCACTCCCCCTGCTTGTGTTCCCTCTCTCGCTGTATCTCTGTCTGTCAAATAGATAAATAAAATCATTAAAAAAAAAGAAAAAATTGTTTTAAGATTCATTTATTTTTGAGAGAGAGTGTGTGCACAGTGGGGGGAGGGGCAGAAGGAGAAGCAGGCTCCCCACTGAGCAGGGAGCCATGTGGGCCTCGATCCCAGGACCCTGGGATCATGACCTGAGCCAAAAGCAGACACTTAACCGACTGAGCCACCCAGGTGCCCCGAAAAGGACTTTTTTTTTTAAGCTACACTTACCTAGCAGACACCATCTGCCCTCACCCCACCTACCTCAAGCTACCTCTTGGCATCAACTGCCAGTAAACTCTTCCTTAAACAACTTGACAAAGAAATGTAGCCAAGAGATACATCCAAATAAAGAACTTGGGACGAGGGGCAATATGGAAAGAAAGAACCAGCAGTAAGTAATAAATCTATTTAATTGGAGAACTGAAACTAACTCTGGAAGTTACTGCTACAGAAAAGAATGGAAGCTTCTGGGTTAAAATGGAGGATCAAGCACACAGATCTAGTTTTGCTCCCACCCAAAGCTCACAACACAGACTGAAGGGGATTTTTAAAAATCCATACCACAGGAAGAACAGAAGAGACAAAAGTGAAAGATTTTGGAAGCTATAGAGCAGATAGATATAGTAACTCACTTAGCAGTTGAAACTGAGCAATGGAGAAAGTTCACAGCCAATACAGCTCATACCACAGAACTGATAGCAGCAAACACCAGAGAGGAAGGGAAGAGGCCAAAACGAGGAGGACTAATGATGGAAGTCATCTGATAGCGGGTAGGTCCCTGGGTCCCTCTACCAGCTCCCTCCATTCAGTGGATGCCCTGTTCCCACCTCAGCAATAGCCTGGAAGTTTATTTTCTGAAGAGGGTCAAACAGAGGATCTTTGAATGAGAGAACCCTAGACAAAGTTGAAGGTTGGGGTAATAGAACTGAAAACAGGATGATTAAGGGAACCCAGGCACACCAAATAGTGAGTACTAAAAGTTCCAGTCATCTTTCCTCAACTCAATTTTCAGAATGCTGGCAGCTGAAACTTTTCCCTACAGGCCAGAAATTGAAAGGCTCTTCTGGAGACTCTAACCAGCCCTAGAGGAAAGACCTAAAAGAGACTGTCATTTGGAGCTCCTTAGGAAACAGCCCAGATGGCTACTCCACAGCAAGATCGGTAAGCCCCAGTGTCATGGACTGAATGTTTGTATCGCCCCCCCAAATTCATATATTGAAGCCTCAAACCCCAATGTAACTATATTTGGAGATAAAACCTTTTAAGGAAGTAATTAAGGCAAAGTGAGGTCACAAGGGTAGAGCCTTGATCCAATAATATTACTGTCCTTATAGGAAGAGAAAACAGGGGAGAATGACATCAACAAGAATGTGACGTAGATTGCTCCTGACTCGCTCCCCCTCACAAGGAGAACAGCTAACAATTATTCATAGGCAAGACACCACTGAGAATTCTAGAACATGGGGATGAAGCTGAAGCATCCCCCTGAACCACAAGAGACCAAGACAGACTGCATTAGAAGGGTGAGAGGAGTGACCCATGGGGACCATATTGCCCCTCACCCAGGCTGGCGCAGCACTGCAGCAAAAGGTCTGCCCTGAGCCTATGGTACCTCCAGTGAGAAAAGAAAGCCTATGGTGGGCATCCAGCTCCACCAGCATTGTGGGTTGCTTCTTGGGACCCCTATGAGGATTGCAGGGGAATATGAGGCACTCAACCACTAGGAATCCGATTGTGATGGAGAAGTGGGAGGAACTTACAACAACTAGCACTAGGATCCCAGACCCAGTTCATATCTGCAGCACCCTAGTAGTAGTACCAGTGGCTGCAGCTGCTTCGTTCATTTGCAGAGCCAAGATGGCACAGTCTGACCAGGGAACTTGGCAGGATGCAGGTCTACCTGATTCAGGTCCTCAAAAGAAGAGTTTTGCTGGCCTTGGAGCCTGGTCTGCCTTCGCCCAGACAGGGAAGCTGAGTTCTAACCCAACCCATTGCTGAGTGTAGCTCCTGGCCCTTCCCAACCAGAAAGTCTGATCAGGAACACCTGGAAGCTGCATAGCCCAACATGCTGAAGATGAGCGGAGAGAATGGAAGGCAGAGCTGATCTGCAGAGCAAAGCCAGTGCCACCATCCAGCCAGGGAACTTAGGGAGCAGGTTAGCTTGAGTCAAGACCACAAACAAAAAGTCTTGCCAGTCTTGGAGCGTTCCTCTGCTTTGCTCAGGCAAGCAGGCTGAGTCATAGCCCAGCTCACCACTGAGTGTAGCTTCTGGGCCCTCCTGACCAGAAAGCCTAACAAGAACACTGGGAATCTGTGTATCCCTGCAACACTCTAGCAGGGAGTATAACAGGCAGAACTGATCACCTGCAGAGCAAAGCCAGTGACACCATTCGGCCAGGATACTTGGGGCATAGGTTGGCATGAGCCAAGACACAAAGAGCCTTATTGGTCTTGGAGCTGGTTTGCGCACTCTGCCTGGACAGGGAAACTAATTCGTATCCCCACCTATTGTTAAGTACAGCCTTCAGCCCACTTTATCCGGATCCTAACCAGAACATCTGGGAAGCTGTGTAGCCCATTAACGGCCCTGTTGAGACACTTGAACAAAGAGTACCCTATGGCTTTCCCCATTTGTGGAAACAAAACAAGTGGCCCCAGCTAGCCAGGAAATTCAGTGCACAGTCTTGCCAAACAGTGAGCTGTGTAGGCCGTGGGGCCTATCCCTGCTTCCCTGCTGGGGCGAGGAACCAAATTCATAGCTCTACCTACTGAGTATAGTATCCAATCCTAATCATCTAGTAAGCCTGACTCGAGAACCCAGGAAGCCACAGATCTCATCCTAGAGTACTGCATGATCAGGGAACCAAGCCAGCATCCTAGAGTACTACATGATCAGGGAACCAAGCCAGCAGTCCTATCCAAATGTTCCAAGCCAGTGACACATCCCCCAAGGTCAGAGGTTAGGCAGTGGCCTTAGCCCAAAAAATAGAGCCCTGTTAGCAAGCTCCACCTGCCCAAGGAAGTTACCAGCACACACATCCAGAAACCCAAATGGAGCTAACTGGTATGTAACTATCTCTGCCAAAGGGAACCTGTAAAATCTGGAAGGGACCACTTACCCAAATGTACAAACACCAATGTAAGTAATCAAGGATTATTAAAAAACAAGTAAACATGATACCACCAAAGGAAACTAGTAAAACTCCAATAACTGACCCTAAGAAAATGGAGATCTATGAACTGTCAAAGAATTCAGAATAATTCTCTTAAAGAAGCTTAGTGAACTATTAGAACACACAACTAAATTAGGAAGAAATACATTAAAAATAAGTTCAACAAAGAAGTACAAACCATCAAAAAAAAATGTTTAATATAGAGTAAAAAAATACAATGACTAAAGTGAAGAATTCAATTCAATAGAGAGCTTCAAATGTAGATTTGACCACACAGAAGAAAGAATCAGTGACTTAGAACATAGGACATTTGAAATTATCCAGTCAGAGGAGAAAAAGGAAAAAAGAATGGAAAAAGAGTGAAGAAAGCCTATGGGATTTATGGAACACAATCAAAAGCAAGAGACAAAGCATATTGTAAGCAATAATAGCTGGAAATCTCCCAAACCTGGAGAGAGAAATGGACATCAAATCCATGAGGCTCAAAAGACCCCAAATAGTTTGAACCTGAATAGGGATACACCAACAAATACTGTAGTTAATTGGCAAAAGTGAAATGCAAAGAATTTTTAAAACAGCAAGAGAAAAGAGAAAAGTTATGTATAAGACAACCCCTCTAAGATTACTGGCCGATTTTTCTTTTCTTTTTTTTTTTTTTTAAAGATTTTATTTATTTATTTGAGAGAGAGAGAATGAGAGAGACAGCACATGAGAGGGGGGAGGGTCAGAGGGAGAAGCAGACTCCCCGCCGAGCAGGGAGCCCGATGTGGGACTCGATCCAGGGACTCCAGGATCATGACCTGAGCCGAAGGCAGTCGCTTAACCAACTGAGCCACCCAGGCGCCCTTGGCCGATTTTTCAATAGAAACTTTTTAGGCCAGGAGAGAATAGGATGATATTGAAAAACAAAAACTGCCAACCAAGAATTCAACACCTGGCAAACCTGTCCTTCAGAAATGAAGAAGAGATAAAGACTTTCCCAAACAAAAGCTGAGGGAGTTCATCACCACTAGACTTGCCTTATTAATAAGTGCTAAAGTGAGGTCTCTAACTTGAAGTAAAAGGATGTTAATTAACATCATAAAAACATAAAACGGTAGCATAAAACTCACTGGTAATGGTAAATATATAGTCAAAGTTAGATTCTATAATATGATAATGGTGGTGCATAATTCACTTATAACTAGTTTAAAAGTTAAAAAACAAATGTAAAATAACCATAACTACAATAATCTGTTATTGGTTACACAATATAAAAACATACAAACTGCAACATCAGTAACGTAAAATGTGGGGGGGGTGGGGAGGAGAAGTAAAATTATAAGGTTTAGAAATACTATTGAAATTTTTAACCATTTTGAAATACGCTGTTATAATTTCAAGATACGTTATGTAAGCCTCATGGTAACCACAAGGGAAAAGCCTGTAGTAATTATGTACAAGAATATGATAAAGAAGTAAAAGCATACTGATACCAAAAGACATCAAAACACAAAAAAAGACAACAGCATTAGAAACAAAGAACAAGTCTACCAAACATCCAGTAAACAATAAAATGACAGGAGTGAGTCCTTATCTATCAATAATTACTTTAAATGTAAATGGATTAAATTCTTCTGTAATAAGATATAAAATAGCTGAATGGATTTTAAAAACAACATCCAGTGGTATGCTGCCTATAAGAGACTCAGTTTAGCCTCAAAGACACACAAAGACAGAATGAAGGGTTGGAAAAAGATATATCAAGCAAATGGTAACCAAAAAAGAGCAGGAGCACATATATTAGACAAAAGAGACCTTGATTAAAAATAGTAAAGAGACAAAGAAAGCCATTATGTAATGATAAAGGGGTCAACCCATCAAGAAAATATAATTGTATATTTATGCACCCAACATCAGAGAATATATGTATAATATATAATAGTGAAATATATATTTTATATATATAAAGTAAAAACTAACAAAGCTAAGGGAGAAATAAACAATAATATAATAATAGTTGAGGACTTTAATACCCCACTCTCAGCAGTCATCCAAACAATAAACAATAAAACAGACTTGAGCAACACTATAGATCCAGTTGGACCTGATGTATACAGAACATTCTATCTGACAAGAGCAGAATACACATTCTTCTTAAGTACACATGGAACATTTTCCGGGATAGACCATAAATTAGGACACAGAAAGGTCTTAGCAAATTCAGGAAGAATGAAGCCATACCAAATATCTTCTCTGACAAAAATGGTATGGGACTAGAAATCAATACCAGGAGGAAAACTGGAAAGAACACATCAATAATAAAAATTAGACAATACTTTATAAACAACCAATGGATCAATAGAAAATTAGAGAGGAAATTAAAAAGTACCTTGAGACAAACAAAAATGGAAACACAACATACCAAAATGTATGAAATGTAGCAAAAGAAGTTCTCAGAGGGAAGCTCTACCAAAAAACTCATTAAGAAATGAGAAGCATAGAGGGGAAGGTGGTGGCAGAGTAGGAGGACCCGAGGCTCGCCTCATTCCTCAAATACAACTAGATAACTATCAAATCACCCTAAATACCCCGAAAATCAACCTGAAGACTGGCATAACAAACTCCACAGCTAAAGATAGAGAAGAGGCCACATTGAAGAAAGTAGGAAGTATGGAGATGCAGTTTGGGAGAGAAATGGATTATAGCTTCTCCAATGGGGAGGGAGCCACAGTCATAGAGAAGGGTGAGAGACAGACCAGCACACAGGGAAAATGAATCCCCATAGCAATTGGCTTGAAAAGCAAGAGGGGCTGGATTTCAGGAGTTCTTGCAACCAGCAGGGCTTAAAGCCTGGATTTTAAAGGTCAGCAGACATGGCTTAGAGAGAGCCAGGAGAGCATTAGAGCTGCTATTGGAGAGAAAACAGGGCAAACAGCCCCTGGACATACAGCATGGAAACATTGATCTGAAGGTTACCCGAGGCACACAGGGGGAAGGTTATTTGCTCATCTCAGAGCACATCCCAGAGAGGCCAGCATTCATGGAAAACCCCTCTGGGAACAAAGGAACTGGCCAGAGTAATTTCCCCTTCTGCCCCATCCCTCAGCATAAGCACAGGGCCACCTTCAGGAACCAATGCAGTGCCCACACTTGCTACCTAATTTGCTTACACCAAGCCCTGTCCCCCTGCATTCCAGTGGAACTGCCATTCCTAGTCACACTTGCATCAGTCTGGGCTCCACTCCAGAAGACCAGCCCAAACTGCTGCCAACACCTTTTCTCTTGACCCAGGAGTTTTGGGGAGCCTTGGTTCTGGTAGTGGTGGTAACAGGTCTCATTTCACAAGCAGAACTAGAGCACACCTAGTTAAAACATGCCACATCGAGGCCAGGGACCAAACACTGCCCACCACAAAGAGAGCCTCTACAGACAACTGGCCTGAAGGATAGAGTGGCCAGAACACAACAGCAGAGCACATGCAGCACACATGGGAGACACTCCCAGAAGTGCCAGGCCCCGGGGAACAGGGGACACTACACTGTAGGGCACCATAGGACCTCTTCTTCATAAGGCCATTACCCTCAAGAACAGGTGACATAACTGACTCTCCTAATACAGAGAAACAGGCACACAGACTTAGAGAAAATGAGAAGACAATGAAATTTATTCCAAATTTAAGAACAGGAGAAGGCCACAGCCAGAGAGCTCAGCAAAACAGTTATAAGTAACATGCCGATGGAGTATTTAAAGCAATGATCTTAAGGATACTCACTGGACTTGAGAAAAGAGTAGAAGACCTTAGTGAGACCCTTAACACAGAGATAAAAAAAGAAAACCAGAGATGAAGAGTGCAATAAACTACATTAGAAACATGCCTGATGCAATGAACAGCAGGCTGAAAGAAGCAGAGGAACAAATTAATGATCTAGAAAATAGAGTAATGGAAAATAATCAAGCTGAACAAAAGAGAGAAAAAAGAATTATGCAAAATTGGAATAGGGAACTCAGTAACTCTATCAAACATAATGGCATTTGTATTATAGGAGTTCCAGAAGAAGAAGAGAGAGAAAGGGGACAGAAAATTTATTTGAAGAGATACGAGCTGAAAACTTCCCTAATCTGAGTAAGGAAATGGATATCCAGATCCAGGAAGCACAGAGAACCCCCAACAAAGTCAAAAGTAAAGTAACACCAAGACACATTGTAATTCCATTGGCAAAATATAGTGATAAAGAAAAAATACTAAAAGCAACTAGACAACAGAGGACAGTAACATACATGAGAAACCCCATAAGATTATCAGCAGATTTTTCAGCAGAAACTTTCCAAGCCGGAAGAGAACGGTATGATATACTCAAAGTGCTGAATGGGAAAAATCAGCAGTCAAGATTACTCTATCCAGCAAGGCTATCATTCAGAATAGAAGGGGAGATAAAGAGTTTCTCGGACAAACAAAAACTAAAAGAGTTTGTGACCACTAAACCAGCCCTGCAAGAAATATTAGAGGGGACTCTGAGTGGAAAGGAAAAAACAAAAGTGACAGTATGAAAGTAGGAAACACAAAATCAGTAAAAATGAATATTTCTAGAAAAAAATCAGCCAGGTAGACCAACAAAATAAAAGGAGGTAAAAAAATGACACCATATACCTAAAATATGGGGAGGAAAGGAGTAAAGGATGGGTTCAAACTTACATGACCATTAAGTTAATATAGACTGCTATATGAGGAGGATGTTATATACAAACCTAATGTTAATCACAAATCAAAAACCACTAATATGCAAAGATTAAAGAGAAAGGAATCCAAATATATTACTAAAGAAAACCAACAAACCATGAAAGAAAGCAAGACAAGAAAGGATCAGAGAAAAACATCAGAAACAACCACAAAACAAGGAATAAAATGGCAATAAATATGTATCTATCAATAATGACTTTGAATGTAAATCGGCTAACTGCTCCAATCAAAAGACATAGGGTGACAGAATGGATAAAAAAAACAAAACAAACAAACAAAAAACAAGACCCATCTACATACCGCCTACAAGAGACTCATTTTAGACCTAAAGACACCTGGAGATTGAAAGGGAGGAGATGAAGAAACATCTATCACACAAAAAAGAAAGCCTGCATAGCAATATTTATATTGGACAAAATAGACTTTAAAACAAAGACTATAAAGAGACAAAGAAGGACACTATATAACAATAAAAGGGACAATCCAACAAGAAGATATAACATTTGTAAATATTTATGCACCCAACAAAGGAACACCCAAATACACAAAACAATTAATTATAAACATAAAGGAGCTAATCAATAATAATACAATAATAGTAAGAGACTTTAAAACCCCACTTATATCAATGGACAAATCATCGAAACAGAAAATTAAAAACAAAACAAAAAAACAATGGCTTTGAAGGATATACTGGACCAGATGGATTTAACAGATATATTCAGAATATTCCATCCTAAAATAGCAGAATATGCATTGTTTTTAGGGGCACATGGAACATTCTTCAGAATAAATCTTATATTAGGCCACAAAACAAGCCTCAACAAACTCAAGAAGATAGAAGCCATGTAATGCAGCTTTTCTGACCACACCACCCTGAAACTAGAAATCAACCACAAGAAAAAATCTGGAAAGACCACAAATACGTGAAGGTTAAATAGCATGCTACTAAACAAGAAATGGATCAATAAGTAAATAAAAAATTTTAAAAAGTACATGGAAACAAATGAAAATGAAAACACAACAGTCCAAAATCTTTGGGATGCAGCAAAAGTGGTTCTAAGAGGGCAGTTTATAACAATACAGACCTACTTCAAGAAGCAAGAAAAATCTCAAATAAACAACCTAACCCTACACCTGAAGGAGCTAGAAAAAGAACAACAAACAAAACAAAACCAGCAGAAGGAAGGAAATAATAAAGATTACAGCAGAAATAAATGATATGGAAACTAAAAAAACAAACAAAAACAATAGAGCCGATCAATGAAACCAGGAGCTGGTTTTTTGAAAAAAATCAATAAAATTGAGAAACATTCAAATGAACTTATCAAGAAAAAAAGAGGACTCAAATAAATAAAATCACAAATTAGAAGAAATGACAACCAACACCACAGAAATACAAATTATAAGAAATATTGTGAAAAACTATATGCCAACAAATTGGACATCCTAGAAGTAATGGATAAATTCCTAGAAACATATAACCTACTAAAACTGAAAAAAGAAGAAATGGAAAGTTTGAACAGACTGATAACCAGCAAAGAAATTAAATCAGTAATCAAAACATTCCCCAAAAAACAGAAGTCCAGGACCAGATGGCTTCACAGGCAAATTCTATCAAACATTTAAAGAAGAATTAATACTTATTCTTCTCCAACTATTCCAAAAAATAGGAAAGGAAGGGAAACTTCCAAATTCATTCTATGAAGCCAGCATTACCCTGATACCAAAACCAGAGAAAAAGAGAACAATAGGCCAATATTTCTGATGAATATAGATGCAAAACCTCAACAAAATTTTGGCAAACCAAATCCAACAATAAATTAATAAAATCATTCACCATGATCAAGTGGGATTTATTCCCAATTGCAAGGGTGTTTCAATATTTACAAATCAACCAACATGATACATCACAACCATAAGAGAAAGGACAAGAAACATGTAGTCATTTCAATAGATGCAGAAAAAGCATTTGACAAATGCAAACTCGTGCAGCCACTGGGGAAGACAGAATGGAGGTTCCTCAAAAAGTGAAAAATAGAATTCCCCTACCATCCAATAATCCCACGACTGGGTATTTACCCAAAGAATACAAAAATACTGATTCAAAGGGATACATGCACCCTGATGTTTATAGCAGCATTATTTATAAGAGCTAAGATATGGAAGCAGCCTTTGTCCATTGATTGATGAAAGGATAAAGAAGATGTGGTATATATGTATGTATATACACAATGGAATACTATTCAGCCATAAAAAGGAATGAAATCTTGCCATTGCCAATGACATGAATGGAGCTAAAAGGTATAATGCTAAGCAAAATAAGTCTATCAGAGAAAGATAAATACCATATGATTTCACTCACATGTGGAAGTTAAGAAACAAAACAAATGAATAAAGGGAGAAAAAAAAAAAAAGACAAACCCAGAAACAGACTCTTAATTAGAGAGAACAAACTAATGGTTACCAGAAGGGAGGGGGGTGGGATTATTGGTTAAATAATGATAGGATTAAGGAGTGCACTTGCCAATGATGAGCACCTGGTGATGTATGGAATTGTTGAATCACCATATTGTACACCTGAAAATAATATAACACTGTATGTTAACTAGCTGGAATTAAAATTAAAAGTTTAAAAAATGAGAAAATTCTCAAAAAACAACTTAAATCTCTGCCTTAAGGAACTAGAAAAACCAATTGAGCCCCAAATTTGCAGAACAAAGGAAACAATAAAAAATAGAGCAGAAATAAATGAAATAGAGAACAGGAAAACAATAAAAAAAATTAACAAAACTTAGAGTTGGTTCCTTGAAAAGAAACACAAAATTGGCAAGCTTTTAGGTAGACTAACCAAGGAAAAAAGAGAACTCAAATAAAATTATACATGAAAAAGAAGACTTACAACTGATACCACAAAACACAAAGCATCATCAAGGCTACCATGAAAAACTATATGCCAACAAACTGGACAACATAGAAGAAATGGAAAAATTCTTAGAAACATACAACCTACCAAGAGCAAAGTAGGAAGAAATAGAAAATCTGGACAGACCAATTACTAGTAAGAAGATTGAATCAGTAATCAAAAATTTCCCAACCATGAAAATCCCAAGACCAAATGGCTTCATTGCTGAATTTTACCAAACATTTAAAGAAAAATTAACACCAATCCTTCTCAAACTTTTCCAAAAAATTGAAGAAAAGAGAACATTCTGAAATTCATTTTATGAGACCAGTATTACCCCGATACCAAAGTCAGAAAAGAACACTATCAGAAAGAAAACTACAAGCTCATATCCCTGATGAATATAAATGTAAAAATCTCTATAAAATATTAAAGCAAATGAAATTTAACAGCTCATTAAGAGGATTATTCACCACAATCAGGTAGGATTTATCCTAGGATGCAAGGATGGCACAATATACACAATTTAACCAATGTGATACATAACAATAAAATGAAAGAGAAAAATGGTATGATCATCTCTATAGATGCAGAAAAATCATTTGACAAAATTCAATATTCATTCATAATAAAAACCCAACAAATTAGATATAAAAGGAACATACCTCAATAAGGCCATATGTGACAATTCCACAGCTAACATTATATTTAATGGTGAATATAGAAATACATATTCAATGGTGAATCAGATATTTAAAAAAAGGCAACAGAATTGGAAAGAAAGAAGTAAAATCATCTCTATTTGCAGATGACATGATTGTATGTATAGAAAATCCAAAAAGACTCCAAAAAACTGTTAGAAGTAATCAATGAATTCAGTAAAGTTGCAGGATACAAAATTAACATACAAAAAATCATTAGCATTTCTATACACCAACACATTATCAGTAAAAGAAATAAAGAAAACCATCCCATTTATAATAACATCAAAAGCAATAAAATACTTAGGAATAAATTTAACCAAGTAGGTGAAAGATCTGCAGATTGAAAACTACAAGACACTGATGAAAGAAATCAAAGAAGACACAAACAAATTGAAAGGTATTTCATGTTCATGTATCAGAAGAATTAATATTGTTAAAATGTCCGTATTATCCAAAGCCATCTATAGATTCATTGCAATCCTTATCAAGATTCCAGTGACATTTGGCATTTTTTATAGAAGTAGCAAAAACAATCCTAAAATTTATGTGGATTCACAAAAGACCCCAAATACTCAAATCAATCCTGAGAAAGAACAAAGTGGGTGGCATCACACTTTCTGATTTCAAGCAATATCATAAACCTTTAGAAATCAAAGCAGTATGGTTCTAGCATAAAAACAGACACACTGAGAAATGGAACAGAATTAAGAGTCCAGAAATAAACCATATAGTCAAGTAATACTTGACATGGATGCCAAGAACACTCAATGGAGAAAAGGCAGTCTCTTCAATGGTGCTGGAAAAATTGGATATTCTTTTGTAAAAGAATGAAACTAGACCCTTATCTTGCACCACTCACAAAAAGTAACTTGAAATGGATTAAAGACTTAAGTGTAAGACAGAAACCATAAAATTCCTCCAAGAAAACATAGGGAATAGCTCTGTGACATAGGTCTAGGCAATGATTTTTGAGATATGTCACCTAAAGCACAAGCGACAAAATAAAAGATAAACAAGTAAGACTAAAAAGCTCTGCACAGAAAAAGAAATGATCAACAAAGTAAAAAGACAACCTATGGAATGGGAAAGAAATATTTGCAAATGATATATCTGATAAGGGATTAATATCCAAAATATATAAAGAAATCATACAACTCAATAGCAAAAAACCCCAATCCAATTTAAAAATGGACAAAAGATCTGAAGAGATGTTTTTCTGAAGAAAATATACAAATGGCCAACAGGTACACAAAAAGATGCTCAGCATGGCTAATCATTAGGGAAATGCAAATCAAAACCACAATGAAATATCATCTCATGCCTGTTAGAATCATCAAAAAGACAAGAGAAAACAAATGCTAGTAAGGATATGGGGAAAAAAGGAACCCTTGTGCACTATTGGTGGGGATGTAAATTGCTGCAGCCACTATGAAAACCAGTATGGAGTTTTCTCAAAATATTAAAAATAGAACTGCCATATGTTCCAGTGATGCCATTTCTGGGAATATATCTGGAGGAAATGAAAGCACTCTGTCAAAGAGTTATCTGCACCACCCCCATGTTCATAGCAGCATCACTTACAATAGCCAAGACATGGAAACAACCTAAATGCCCATCAATGGATGAATGGATAAAGAAGCTGTGGTATGTCTGTGTGTATATATATATGCACAAAATGCAATATTATTCAGCCATAACAAAGAAGGAAATCCTGTCATTTGTGACAATGTGAATGGATCTTAAGGACATTATCCTAAGTGAAATATGTCAGAGAAAGACAAGTACTATATAATCTCATTTATAGGTGGAATCTGAAAGAAAAGAAAAAACCAAACTCATAGAAAAAGAGATCAGAGTTATGATTACCCAAAGCAGGAGATGAGAGGAGTAATTGGATAAAACCAGTCAAAAGATGCAATATAAATAAGTACAAGGGATGTAACATGATGACTATAGCTACCTCTGCTGTATGATAGTATATATGAAAGTTGTTAGAGTAAATCCCAAGAGGGCGCCTGGGTGGCTCAGTTGGTTAAGTGACTGCCTTCGGCTCAGGTCATGATCCTGGAGTCCCGGAATCGAGTCCCACATCAGGCTCCCTGCTTAGCAGGGAGTCTGCTTCTCCCTCTGACTCTCCCCCCTCTTGTGCTCTCTCTCTCATTCTCTCTCTCTCAAATAAATAAATAAAATCTTTAAAAAAAAAAAAAAAAGAATAAATCCCAAGAGTTCTCACACAAGGAAAAACAAATTTTCTTCTTTCTTTTGTTTTTGTATCTATATGAGATGATGGATGTTAACTAAACTTACCGTGGTATTCATTTCACAATATATGCAAACCAAATCATTACTCTGTACACTTTAAACCTATATAGTGCTGCATGTCAATTATATCTCAATAAAATGGGGACAGGGACGGGGGAGAAGAGACCATAGAGAACTCGCTCGCTCCCTCACAACCATGTTGAGAACACAGTGAGATTTGTGAGCCATCTGTAAGCCAGAGTTCTCGTCAGGAACCAAGCCCTGCCAGAACCTTGATCTTGGACTTCCTAGGCTCCAGAACTGTGAGAAAAGAACTTTCTGTTACTGAAGCCACTCAGTCTGTTATAGCAACCCAAGCAAACCCACTGTACACACAGAGCTTCCTATCAATTTTTAGTTTCTCTTCCCCTCTTAATCATGAGCAGACAGCCAAGAATTATTAGATTTCTGAGGAAAACCTCTATCATGGAAGTGAGAAACCAAAAGAAACAGGAGAAAGTGAGTTGGAGAAAACACTCAAAAATCATTAATAGCCTCAAAGAGATAAGAGATGACACTATGTCCATAAAATAACAAGAGATATATATATATATACATATATATATATATATATATATATAGTAGATATAGATGGATATACAATATATAAAACAAGATATACATATATATGGGATAGATATGATAATATACACAAATATATATGTATTATATATGCATTCACATATATATTCACAGAGGTAAACAGAAACACTAGGAAAGAAAAGTATGGAGCTAAAATGAAAAGCTCAGGGGCACCTGGGTGGCTCAGTTGTTAAGCGTCTGCCTTCGGCTCGGGTCATGATCCTAGGATCCTGGGATCGAGCCCCGCATCGGGCTCCCTGCTCGGCGGGAAGCCTGCTTCTCCCTCTCTCACTCCCCCTGCTTGTGTTCCCTCTCTCGCTGTGTCTCTCTCTGTCAAAAAAAAAAAATTTTTAAAAAAAAAAAAAAAGAAAAAAAAAAAAAAATAAAATGAAAAGCTCAGAAAATTGGAAGACCAACTTACGAGGGCCAACTGAATAGGAGTTGCAGAATGCTAGAACAGAATGAAAAAGAGAAAAGAGACTCTAACAAAAGCATTCAAAATATTTTCCCAAATCTGAAGGATATGAATTTTCAGACTTAAATGGAATTATGATTTTCTTTTTTTTTTTTTTATTTTTTTTTTAAAGATTTTTTTTTTAAAGATTTTTTTTTTTTTTTTTTTTTTAATTTATTTGAGAGAGACAGAATGCGAGAGAGCAAGCACATGAGAGGGGGGAGGGTCAGAGGGAGAAGCAGACTCCCTGCCGAGCAGGGAGCCCGATGCGGGACTCGATCCAGGGACTCCAGGATCATGGCCTGAGCCGAAGGCAGTCGCTTAACCAACTGAGCCACCCAGGCGCCCCTGGAATTATGATTTTCAAATGTGATAGTTTGAAAACAGACCCATACTAAAGTACAGAACTGAAATTTCAAAACAGTGGAGAGCACAAGACAACCCAATAGGCTTTGATGGGACAGTAGAACAAGTTATATATACAAAGGATCAAAAATCAAAATGGCTTTAGACTTCTCAGCAGCAACACTGAAAGCAAGATAGAAAGGAAGCAATGCCTTCAACTTTCTGAAGGGAAAAATTTCCAAATTCTATTTTCAGGCAGATTATCAATTAAATGTAAGGACAGAATAAAGACATTTTCAGATATTTAAGGTGTCAAAAAATTTACTTCCCATGTACTCTTTCTCAAGAAGCTACTGAGGATGAGCACTGAGGATGTGCTCTACGAAAGCAAAGGAGTAAACCCCAGAAAGAAGATGCCATTAGAGACATGTTAAAGGATGTCCAATATATGAGAACAGAGATGAAAATCCTCCGCATCATGGCAAAGGGAAGGTCCCAGAATGATGGTTGAACTCAGAAAGAAACAAATCCAGACTGAAGTGGGGTGACTCAAGACACAGTCATGTTGGGGTGCCTGACTGGCTCAGTAGGTGTGCAACTCTTGATCTTGGGGTTGTGAATTTTAGCCCCACATTAAGTGTAGAGATTGCTTAAAAATAAAATCCTTAAAAAAAAAAAAAAGACACAGTTATGTTGAGGAACGTCACCTTCAACTCCCCACTGCAACTGCATCCTCTTTATAGCCTGAGGCCAGAATGCCCACACGAGCCTGGTCCCAATTCTCAGTATATATTTTATATACCCTAAAATATAATACATTTCCCAGTTATTAAAATGGATTAAAAAGAAAAGAACTATACAATGTAGAATTGTAATATAATCATAATGGACTTGGACAGATAGTCTACTATGAAGAAAAATTAGAAAGTAGAAGAAACAAAGGGAAGGAAGATATAAATGAGTACACTGATTTCCTCATATTTAATAACAAGAATCAGTAGATTCAACTTCATTTTTTACCTTGACAAATCAAGAAACAGAGGTCAAAGTTATAATCGTCATTAACAGAAGAACTAAAAATAATCTATAAACTTCCAATGTGCAGGGAAAATGGCAGGGGAGAAGGGTACAGCAAAGACCATGAGCCTCTGGAAAGCAAGACTGAAGAGGAGGCCAGGAGACCTGAGGTGCCTACAGACTTTTCTGCACTATTTTATTTGACTTGATTTTACTTAGAAAATAGAATTGTTAAAAAAAGTAAAAAAGGAGGGGCGCCTGGGTGGCTCAATTGGTTAAGTGACTGCCTTCGGCTCAGGTCATGAATCCCAGGGTCCTGGGATCCAGCCCCACATCGGGCTCCCTGCTCGGCAGGAGGCCTGCTTCTCCCTTTCCCACTCCCCCTGCTTGTGTTCCCTCTCTCGCTGTCTCTCTCTCTCTCTCTCTCTCTCTCTCTGTCAATTAAATAAATAAATAAAATCTTTAAAAAAAAAAAGAAAGGAAAATCACAAGGAAGTACTGAAGGTAAAACAGAACAAAAAGATAATAGCATTAAGACCAAACACATACTTTAATTTTAACATGTAAATGGAACAAACACACATTAGGTCAAATAAGAAAGCCCAAGTAAATGTTGAATAGGAGATATTGAAGATCAAGTGGCTCAGAAAGATGGGAATTAACAAGTGTCTAACCTGTTGTATTTAAACCATGATCTATTGAACATCAACCAAAAGCAGAAGCAGGATTATGTTAATATCAGACAAAGCTGAATTTGAGGCAAAAAATATTAAACACATAAAAGAAAACTTTATCACGAAAGAGCTGATGTTCCACAATGAGGTCATAACTGACATCAATTATTATGTACCACCGAAGAGTACCAAATAAATAAATGGTTAAAGTATAATTTTCAAAAAGGTAAAAATCTGAACTCTCAGGCAAATACAAGAAGAACACATGTCAAAGATTTTATTTAACTAATTAATGAGAGAACCAGAAAAATGTAAAACTAATCAAAACCCATCTGAGAAGCTAGATTTGTAAATACAGTTAATTTAATAGGTTATGGATTAGATGCAAAACTAGTTAATGTCCAACAGGGCTATAAGCTGTAACCGTTGGGGTTATCTGTTCCTCTGCAAAGAAGTTATTTCCATCTCTACCTGACAACCATCTATAAGTTAACTTCTGCCCTATCAGACTTAGAAAATACCTAGCAAATAGAGTCAAGCCCAGCATTGCACTGAAAGAACACCTAGTAATCTCTTTTGCCTCTTCCAAGTTTCAGATAACTTTTGTTGTGAAAGCACCAAAAGCCATACCTGCAAGGGGAAATCAACAAAACACAATAGAAACGGGAGACAAATTCATCTTTGTCAGAGCAAGATCAAACAATCTTTTTAAAATAAGTAAAAATACAGAGCAGAGGTGATAATTTCAAATTCAAATGCAGGGGCCAAGGGATTAACATAAATGAGTGAAGTCCATTTAAGGAAACGATCAACCACCAAAACTATGGTTAAGTATGTGCTTCAAGGGAGATGTGAGGATACTCTTCCTGTTGTCGCAGAATTTTGGCCAAAGTCCCCAAGCTGAGAAGGATAGTGATGAAGACCTCTACTTCTATAGAAAGCAGACATTCAACAAACTAGAGGGGTTTAAGAAACTACAGAACCAATCTAGCTGGACACCCCCAGCCTAAAAAGGGGAGACAAACAGGAAAGGAGAATTATTGGAAGGGAATTCACAGGAAGAGAGTGGGGCAGAGACCTCCCTCAAGCCAACTGAAGGATCTCCAAGAGAACCACTAGGCAAGATGGGGGTGCCTGGGAAAGGGGAGCCTCATGTCTCCCTCCAGCTATAGAAACTTGTGGGCCAATCTCTTTGCTGCCATCAGGACATACATGATGAGAGAGGGTTTGGGGAGAAACGGGATACCTGTGAACATGAAGCCTGGTGCCTGCCTCTGAAGAATTCTCAAGTGGGAGTCAGCTGGGACAGCCAGGACAGCAGAGGAGAGGGGACAGCAGTGAGTACCAGTGCAAGGATGAACATATCCTCAGGAAGCCACAGACCCAGGGAACACAGACTGCTTGAGACATCTTGAAGTTAGAGTCCTCCCAAGAGGAGTATCTACAGCATTAAAGGGACTCGGTAGGAGGAGACTGTTTTGGAAGCTGGGAAGTCCAAGATCAAGGCACCGGCAAATTTGGTGCCTGATGAGAGCCCCCATCCTGGTTCACAGATGGCCATCTTCAGCGGAAGGGGCAAGGCATCACTCTGGGGTCTCTATTCTCATTCTTGAGGGCTCCACCCCCATGACCTAATCACCCCAGAGGCCCCACCTCCAGATCCCAATCACAGGAAAGATTAGAATTCCAACACATACATTTTGGAGGGACACAAACTTTCAGACCATAGCAGAAACTATAGATACAGTTGGGGTAGAGAGATCAGGGTAGGAGATAATCTGCCAGATAGCAAGTAGGAGTGTAGCACAGAGGTCCTTGCAAAAGTCTCCGCAAAACGCAGATGCACGTCATGCATTTAGAGTTAAAGGTGCCTGGTGGCCTTATTGCAGCACCTCCTGTCGTAGAATGCTTTACCCCTCCTCCTCTATGGCCCCTGCCCTCCCCACACCTTTAAGGAGCCTGCAACAGGAAGAGGTATGGAGAGTGACAGAGCAAGATAGAGCAAGATGGAGCAAGAGTGAGAGGACATCTAGGCCCCTTCCTCACAGCTAGAGGAGGGGACAGGTCTGGAACAGGTCATTACAGTGCATTGCTTAGATTTTTTTTTTTAATTTTTTTTAAAAGAACCTAAGGTACAGAGTTTTTTTTGTTTTTTTTGTTTTTAAAGATTTTATTTATTTATTTGGGATAGAGAGTGAGCGAGAGAGCAGAGGGAGAGGGAGAAGCAGGCTCCCTGCTGGGCAGGGAGCCCTACGTGGGGCTCGATCCCAGGACCCCAAGATCATGACCTGAGTCAAAGGCAGATGCTTAACCGACTGAGCCACCCAGGCACTCCTAGGCTGGTTTTTTTAAGTGCCTACAAAGGAGACTGCTCTTATAGCTAAAACAGGAAAACCATGGATCTGCTATGTCACTGGGGGGCAGGGAAGAAGATGGATGGAACCATGTAAAGGCAATGGTGGTAAAAAAAAAAAAAAAAAATTAAGCTGTGTCCTGACAGTGCCCACTGAGCTGGTCTGTACGAATAAAAGGTAAAATGGAACCTACCGCAGAATTCCTGAGAAGGGAGCTATCCAAATGAGATACTCAACTCACATGGTTGGAGATCTTTACACTGTTCTTGAATCTCTCATCCAGATCAGGATGTAAAAAGTCAGACCAGAGAATGAGATTTTTTTTTAAAGGATTTTTTTTTTTTTAAAGATTTTATTTATTTATTTGACAGATAGAGACAGCGAGAGAGGGAACACAAGCAGGGGGAGTGGGAGAGGGAGAAGCAGGCTTCCCGAAGAGCAGGGAGCCCGATGCGGGGCTCAATCCCAGGACCCTGGGATCATGACCTGAGCCAAAGGCAGACGCTTAACCCACCGAGCCACTCAGGCACCCCTTTAAAAGGATTTTTTAAAGAGAGACCCACCCCTTTCCTCAAAGAAGAGAGGTGGAGGATTGCCGCTCACCTGAATAAAGTTTCTATGAAAGCTAGCTACCGTGCCCCTCTTACATGGGCATGGTATCTCTCTCTAGGGAAATCCAGAAGGTTCTGACAGCCCCTCCCGGGAAAGTGAGAGGAACAGGAGTAATGAGAGAGATAAGGGAAGGATGTGGGCTTTCAGGATGTATCTAGATACAGGTGTTCAAGTGTTCCCAGTAACCAAAGCAAGCCACACAGGAGAGGAAGCCAGCATGGAGTGTCTAGGGCTTCCCATAAGGGCAGATAGGTCATAGCCAGGAGAAACTGAAAGCACCCCCAGATTCCAAGGGCTGCAGAAACAGCAAGTGGCCAACAACCAGAGATGCATGACCTTCTCTGAGAAGTTGGCTTAACCCTCTACTGGCCCAGAGAGCACAAAGCCAGCTCAGGACAGGCCTAACCTATTAAAACCCCTCCCCTCACCTGACTTGTCTCTAGACCCAGCCCTTCATCTTGCAGGGAGTGGGGCATGAGAAGGAGACACTGCACCCCAGTGCAGCAGGGCCCCATTAGGGAGAAGGCAGAGGTCACGCCTTTGAAGTGTGGATATTATATGGGACGGGACATTCTAATTGTTGAACTAAGATTCATGTTGAGTGACTTAAAGAAAAGGCAGGACATTTTATTACCTAAGAAAGGTCATAAAAATCATGGGCATCCCTTGAGAACTTTCCATCAGCTGGGCTCCTTCAAGGTAACAGTGACATTGTGGTCATGCTCCATCTGCTCGGCCTATTTGATTAGCATGGACAACACTAAATTTCCACTTTAAATTGAAAATTGAAAGAAAAATGAAGAACAAATAGTTAACTGTCATTTTTGGTTGAATAATTTATTACCCCTGTTGGTGCCAGGTCTGGAATTTGACATTGCTCTGTAATTACAGAATTCAGCTTTCAGTCCTGAGCCTGGGATCATGGAATGTGTGTGAAATCCATTTTAACAACAGAAAAGTTTATAATGGAATGAAATTCTTACTATCAATAGTTTGGGGTTAAAGATGGTCTGTGTATTAAAAGTGTCATTTTTTCAGACAATTCGACATTTTGGATTATATGACAGATTAGCTTATGATTCCGATTTAAAATGTGCAGTTGGTTTTTAGACACGATTTTAAGTTGGAAGGTATGAGAGAATTTGACTAAATTTGTAAACAATCCTAGAATACTTAAATTGAGATTTGCTACATTTACATTTTTAGGTATTCGATTTATAAGATTTTAAAAAATTGTTGGGTAAGGTGTTGCTTGTTGATGTCATAAACTGACCAGTCTGGCATTGGAAGTGCCTACAAACAAAATCAAGTTTACTGAATTTTTATGAATGTCTGACTGTGATTTACAACATTTAAGGAAATTTCATTAACTGAGTTAAAAATAGGACTGATTTTGAATATTCATCCTTACGCTGCACACCAAATAGGAAACAACATCTTCTCATAATCTACAATCTCATTTAATACTCTTGTCCCTCATCTAGGAATTACATGACAAGTGTAGCTACTTTGGGAAAGCCAACACCCTCAAACTGTCCCTTGGAGATCAGATGGCACATTTGTATATTACCAAGAACGGACTGTAGCAGAAAGTCTATGGAATGCGAGGGAGTGCACTCAAGGAGAGGAATCCAGAAAGCTTTCTATGGGCAGGGCCATGAGGGTGACAAGAGCTGGCCCGGAAGCAGGGATGCAGAGAGAATTCTAGGCTGAGGGCATCTCACAAGCCAGCAGTATGTGCCCCAGAGGTGGCTGGAGCTGGTGAGAGGGTGCAAAAAAAGACCAGTTTTAGACAAAAATAGGCTGAACAAAGGTGAAGGAGAGAGGGCATCTGAGAACTCAAAATACAGCAGCCAATGGACAAAAGGCAGGATGGGGGTGGGGGTGCAGGGAGACACAGGGCTGCAAAGGCAGTGTCCTTAACCCCGATTCACTCAGGCGCAGTGACACTAGTGTTTTATAATCCTGTCTAAGCAGGGCCTGGAGGCTCACTTGCTGCGCCCCTCTGGGCTGTGAGCTGCTGCGGGCCTGGACACCACACCCCCTTCACCTTTGGATTCCCGGAGCCCAGCTAGCTTCCAGGAGGCCTCAGGAAGTATTTGTGGAAGAATGGCAGGAATGGCAGTCCTTGTGTTCTGCTGCAGAATTAGGCAGACTCTAGAAAGAAGCCCAGGGTATTGTGCTCCACCAAAATGTTGTTTCTCTGAAATCTTTTTGCGCTGTCTTGCCAAACACAAAATTAACCAAAGCTGCTGTACATTTTGTAGCTTGCTTTTAACATGGTAAGCCAGGGAGATTTTACCCAGATGCTTTTATGAAAAAGTTTTCTATGCTTTCAAATGTCAACATTGATCTCCTACTTTGAACTCCAGCAGCCTTTCCGCCTGTTTTTCCTCCTGGGCCTCTTTGCCCGGGATTACGATGATCCTTTGCACTTTCCTTGGGCTTGTATGACATTATACATTTTACGACTGAACATCCCCTCTGCCCTCCCCTCCACCTCCTCCCGTCCCCTTTCCACACAGACAACGTGTCCACTCTGGTCTAAGGTGCAATATGACTCTATTAGTGACAATCATGTCCCCTCTTCACGAGTTCCAGTCACCCATTTCCAATTGCATACTTGACATTTCTACTGTAATGGCCCACTGTTAGCTCAAAGTCATCTGAAATTAAACTTGACTCCATCCATCCCCATAAAAGTGCTGCCCTGCCTGACTTCTATTTCTGTTAATGGCTTCAATACTGTCCCAGCTCCCCAGACTAAGTCTGTGGTCACCATGGACTTTATTCTCTTCCTTGACTCTCCCCACCCCTCGCCCCTGCATATGTAGCCAATTCGAGTTCTTTCCTCAGACTTCTCTAGCATTCATCTACATTTTCACTGCCCTGACCACTTTTTAATATTAAAAAGAAAACCACAGGCCCAAAATGGTGTCACTTAGACAGAGTCCCCAAACTGGGGCTTAATTAGTACTTAATAATTGCAGTTTCGACCTCCCCCAGAAATGTGGTCTCAACTGGTCAGTCAGGAATTTTTCTAACAGCCCCAGTGAGCCTACCACATGGGCCCTCTCCATCCCGCCCCCCAGAATGATGAGGTAATCCGCATGATGAGAGCCCTTGCCTTTCCCCCTAAAAGAAAGAAGCCTTGCCTGGAACAATCCTTTTCTTTCATTAATAACTTTCTTGCCCAAAAGCTTCCATTTTGTATACCTCCTCAGAGCCCCTCTACTTACTAGATGAGATGCTGCCTCATTCCTAAATCACTTAATAAAGCCAATTAGATCTTTAAAATTTACTCAGTTGAATTTTTGTGGGTCTATGGTGCACATGACTTGAATTTCTTTCTTCTCTGCTACTTTAATTCTTCTTATTAGGATATGCAAGCACACAGTACAAAATTCCAAAGCTATGAAGGATAGGTCATGAAAAATAAGCCTCCTTTACCACCCTATCCCCATACCCTATCCTCTCCCAAAAGCAACCATTCATCTTTTCAAAGATATCCAGTGAATGTCAAAGTACATCAATGTATGTGCTTGATATTTTTAAAGACGAAAGTTCATGGGGCACCTGGGTGGCTCAATTGGTTAAGTGACTGCCTTCAGCTCAGGTCATGATCCCAGGGTCCTGGGATCGAGCCCCACATTGGGCTCCCTGCTCAGCAGGAAGCCTGCTTCTCCCTCTCCCACTCCCCCTGCTTGTGTTCCCTCTCTCGCATGTCTCTTTCTGTCAAATAAATAAATAAAATCTTTAAAAAAAAAAGTTCAATTGTTTTCTGAAATTGTGGTTATCAAGACACAGATATTAAAAACTGTCCTGAGGTTGAGGGAATTTGTGTTTAATGAGGATCACATTTCAGTGTTGCAAGATGAAAAACTTCTAAAAAAAGAAAAAAAACTTCTAAAGGTCTGTCACACAACAATGCAAATATACCTAATGTCACTGAATTATACACTTTAAATGGTTCATGGTAAATTTAATGTTATATATATTTTTATTTTAATTCCAGTGTAGTTTATAGTATTATATTTGTTTCAGGTGCACTATATGGTGATTCAACAGTTCTATACATTACTCAGTGCTCATCACGGTAAGTGTGTTCTTAATCTCCTTCACCCATTTCACCCATCCCTCACCCACCTCCCCTCTGGTAACCATCTGTTTGTTCCCTATAACTAAGAGTCTGTTTTTTGGTTTATCTCTTTTTTTTTTCCTTTGTTCATTTGTTTTGTTTCTTAAATTCCACATATGAGGGAAATCATATGGGAAATCGTCTTTCTGTCTTATTTCGCTTAGCATTACACTCTCTAGATCCATCCAGGTCATTGGAAATGGCAAAGTTTCATTCTTTTTATGGCTGAATAATATTCCATTGTGTGTGTATGTATACACACACACACACACACACACATGCATACACATACTACCACCTCTCCTTTATCCATTCACCAATCGATGGACACTTGGACTCGTTCCATAATTTGGCTATTGTAAATAATGCTGCAATAAACATAGGGGAGCATGTATCTCTTCAAATTAGTGTTTTTGTATTCTTTGGGTCAATACCCAGTAGTGCAATTACTAGATTGTAGGGTAGCTTTATTTTTCACTATTTGAGGAATCTCCATACTGTTTTTCAGAGTGGCTGCACCCATTTGCATTCCCATCAACAGTGCAAGAGGGTTCCTTTTTCTCCACATCCTCACCAGCACTTGTTTCTTGTGTTTTTGATTTTAGCCATTCTGACAGGTGTGAGGTGATATCTCATTGTGGTTTTTATTTGCATTTCCTTGATGATGAGTGATGTTAGGCATCTTTTCATGTGTCTGTTGGCCATCTGTTTGTCTTTGGAGAATGTCTGTTCATGTCTTCTGCCTACCTTTTAATTGGATTTTTTTTTTATTGAGTTGTGTAAGTTGTTTATATATTATGGATACTAACCCTTTATTAGATATGTCATTTGCAAATATATTCTCCCATTCAATAGGTTGTCTTTTAGCTTTGTTTCTCTGCTATGCAGAAGCCTTTCATTTTGATGTAGTTCCAACAATTTATTTTTGCTTTTATTTCCCTTGCCTCAGGAAACATATCTAGAAGGATATTGCTATGGCCAATGTCAAAGAGGTTACTGCCTGTGCTCTTTTCTAGGATTTTTATAGTTTCAGATCTCACACTTAGGTCCTTAATCCATTTTGAGTTTATTTTTGTGTATGGTGTAAGAAAGTGATCCAGTTTCATTCTTTTGCATGTGGCTGTCCAGTTTTCCCAATACCATTTGTTGAAGAGACTTTTTCCCATTGCATATTCTTCCCTGCTTTGTCAAAGATGAATTGACCATATAATTGTAGGTTTATTTCTGGGCTCTCTATTCTGTTCCATTGATCTATGTGTCTATTTTTGTGCCAGTACCATACTGTTTTGATTTGTTTGATTACTATAGCTTTGTTAGATAACTTGAAATCCAGAATTGTGTAACCCTCAGTTTTGTTTTCAAGACTGCTTTGACTATCTGGGCTCTTTTGTGGTTCCATACAAATTTTACTATTGTTTGTTCTAGTTCCGTGAAAAATGCTGGTGCTATTTTGATAGGGATTGCATTACATTGGTAGATTGCTTTGGGTTGTATAGAGATTTTAACAGTATTTGCTCTTCCAATCCATGAGCATGGAAAGTCTTTCCATTTCTTTGAGTCCTCTTGAATTTCTTTCATCAGTATTTTATAGTTTTCAAAGTATAGGTCTTTCACCTCTTTGGTTAGGTTGATTTCTAGGTATTTTATTATTTTTGGTGCAACTGTAAATGGGATTTTCTTCTTTCTCTTTCGGTTGCTTCATTATTGGTGTATAGAAATGCAACAGATTTCTGTACATTGGTTTTGTATACCGAGACTGTACTGCATTCATTTGTCAGTTCTAGTAGTTTTTTTGGTGGAGTCTTTTAGGTTTTCTATATACAGTATTATGTCATTTGCAAATAGTGAAAGTTTTACTTTTTCCTTACTGATTTGGATGCCTTTTATTTCTTTATGTCATCTGACTGCTGCTTCTAGGACTTCCAGTACTATGTTGAATAATAGTGGTAAGAGTGAACATCCTTGTCTTATTCCTGACCTTAGGGGGAAAGCTCTCAGTTTTTCCCTATTGAGGATGATATTGGCTGTGGGTTTTTTCATATATGGCCTTAAATGTGGTGAGATATGTTCCCTCTAAACCTACTTTGTTGAGGGTTTTTATCATGAATGGATGTTGTACTTTGTCAAATCCTTTTTTTGTATCTATTGAAATGATCATATAGTTTTTATCCTTTATCTTATTAGTGTGATGTATCACATTGATTGATTTGCGAATATCAAACCACCCTTGCAAACTGGGAATAAATCACACTTGATCATGGTGAATGACTTTTTAATGTATTGTTGGTTTTTGCCAATATTTTATTGAGGATTTTTGCGTCTATGTTTATCAGAGATATTGGCCTGTAGTTCTCTTTTTTTGTGTAATCTTTATCTGGTTTTGGAATCAGGGTAATGCTGGCCTCCAGGAATGAATTTGGAAGTTTTCCTTCCTCTTTTTCAAAATAGTTTGAAAATAGGTATTAGCTCTTTAAACCTTTGGTAGAATTCATCTGCAAAACCATCTGGTCCTAGACTTTTGCTTGTGGGGAGTTTTTTGATTACTGATTCAATTTCATTGCTGGTAATTGGTCTGTTCAAGTTTTCTATTTTTTCCTGTTTCAGTTTTGGTAGGTTATATGGTTCTAGGAATTTATCCATTTCTTCTAGGTTGTCCAATTTGTTCACATATAATTTTTCATAACATTTTCTTACAATCCTTTGTATTTCTATGGTGTTATTTCTCCTCTTTCATTTGTAATTTTATTCATGTCCTTTTTTTTTTTTTTTAATGAGTCTGGGTAGAGGTTTATCAATTTGGTTTATCTCTTCAAAGAACCAGCTCCTGGTTTCATTGATCTGTTCTTTTGTTTTGTTGTTTTTTTTAGTTTCTATATCATTTATTTCTCCTTTAATCTTTATTATTTCCTTCCTTTTGCTGGATTTGGGTTTTGTTCTTTTTCTAGTTTCTTTCGGTGTAAGGTTAAGTTGTTTGAGATTTTTCTTGCTTCTTGAGGTAGGCCTGTATTGCTGTAAACTTCCCTCTTAGAATTGCTTTTGCAGCATCCCAAAGGTTTTGGCCATTGTTTTCATTTTCATTTGTTTCCATGTAGTTTTGGTTTCTTCCTTTATTTCCTGGTTGACCCATTCATTGTTTAGTAGCATGTTATTTAACCTCCATGTATTTATGCTCTTTCTAGATTTTTTCTTGTGGTTGATTTCTAATTTCATTGCATATGGTCAGAAAAGATGCATGATAATAACTTCAATCTTCTTTAATTTATTGAGACTGGTTTTGTGACCCAATATCGATCTATACTGGCAAATGTTCCATGTTCACTTGAAAAGAATGTATATTCTGCTCTTTTAGGATGGAATATTCTGAATATATCTTAGAACCATCTGTTCCAGTTTGTCATTCAAAACCATTGTTTCCTTGTTGATTTTCCTTTTAGATGATCTGTCCATTGATATAAATGGGTAAAGTTCCTTACTATGATTGTATTATTATCAAGTAGTTCCTTTTTGTTTTTTATTAACTGTTTTATGTATTTGGGTGCTCGCATGTTGGGTGCATAAATATTTACAATTGTTGTGTATTCTTGTTGAACTAGCCCATTAATGATTATATAGTGTTCTTCTTTGTCTCGTTACAGTCTTTGTTTTAAAGTCAGTTTTGTCTGGGGCACCTGAGTACTCAGTTGATTAAGTCTTGATTTTGGCTCAGGTCATGATATCAGTGTGGAGTCTGTGTGAGATTCTCTCCTCCTCCTGATCCTCCCCCCCACTCACACTCTGTCTCTAAAATAATCTTTAAAAAAAAATAAAGTCAGTTTTGTCTGATATATGTATTGCTACCCCAGCTTTCTCTTCACATCCATTTGGATGATAGAGGTTTCTCCATCCTCTCACTTTCAGTCTCCATTGTCTTCAGGTCTGAAGTGAGTCTCTTATAGGCAACATATAGATGGGGGGTTTTTTTTGTTTTTGTTTTTTATCCATTCCATTAATCTGTGTCTTTTGATTGGAGCAGTTAGTCCATTTACATTCAAAGTAATTATTAGTAGGTATTTATTGCCATTTTGTTATTTGTTTTGTGTTTGTTTTTGTGGATCTTCTCTGTTCCTTTCTTCCCTTGCTCTCTTCTCTCACCATAGGTTGGCTTTCTGTAGTGATATACTTGGATTCCTTTCTCTCTCTCTCTCTCTCTTTCTGCATATCTATTACTGGTTTTTGATTTGTGGTTACCACTATGTATATAAAATCCTGTGCATATAGCAGTCTATATTAATTTGATGGTCACTTAAGTTTGAACCCATTCTTTACTCCTCTCCTCCATGTTTTGGTATATGGTGTCATACTTTACATCCTTTTATTTTGTGAATCCCTTGACTGATTTTTACAGATATATTTTACTGCTTTTGTGCTTCCCACTGTTCTTACTCCTACTTATGGTCTTTCTTTCTCATAGAGTCCCCTTTAACATTTCTTATAGGGATGGTTTAGTGGCCATGAACTCTAACTGTTGTTTGGAAAATTCTTTCTCTCTCCTTCTATTCTGAACGTTAGCCTTGCTGCATAAAGTATTCTTAGCTGCAGATTTTTCCCTTTCAGCGCTTTGAATATATCATACCAAGCTCTTCTGGCCTGCAAAGTTTCTGCTAAAAAATCAGGTGATAGCCTTGTGAGGTTTCCCTTGTATGTAATGGTCTTATTTTCTCTTGCTGCTTTTAAAGTTATCACTTTTTGCCATTTTAATTACTATGTGTCTTGGTGTGGACCTCCTTGGATTGATTTTGTTAGGGGAATTCTGTGTCTCCTGGATCTGAATTTCTATTTCCTTCCCCAAATTCAGGAAGTTGTCAGCTATTATTTCTTCAAAAAAAGTTTCTATCCCCTTTTCCCTCTTCTTCTTCTGGGATCCCTATAATGTGAATGTTATGATGCTTGATGGAGTCACTGAGTTCCCTAAGTCTATTCTCATTTTGCATAATTTTTTCTCTCTCCTGCTCAGCTTGATTACTTTTCATTACTCTGTCTTCCATGTCACTGATTGGTTCTTTTGCTTCCTCTAGCTGGCTATTTATTCCATCAAGTGTATTTTTACTTTCAGTTATTGTGTTCTTCATCTCTGATTGGTTCTTTTTTTAATCTCTTTGTTAAGGGTCTCACTGAGGTCCTCCACTCTTTTCTCAAGTCCAGTGAGTATCTTTATGATCATTAAATTCTTTATGAGTCATATTGGTTATCTCCATTTCACTTACACCTCTTGCTGTGATTTTGTTCTTTTTTTCCATTTAGGCCACATTCCTCAGTCTCCTCGTTTTGTCTAACTCTGTTTCTCTGTGTTAGGAAATTCATCTCTGCCCTTGAAAGTTGTGGGTAGGGTACACAGTTTTAGCAAGGTGCACCATTGCTTTACAGGATGTGATCAGCCACCACCAGGACAAAGGCCCACAAAGTGTGCAGTCAGGAGATGCAATGTTGGCAAGGTTTCCACTGGTCTTCTGGTTGGGAGCGGGGGCGGCTCAGCACAGGGACTGAGGGAAGCCTGGCTGGAGTGGGCAGGGCACAGCTTAAGCAAGTTAAGTAGTGAGTGTCTGCATAGTGCTGGTTCCTACAGGTGTTGTTTATGCTGGGGCTGGGGGAGGGAAATGACACCTGACAGCTCCTTTGTCCCTAGAGAAGTCCCTCAGCTAACTCTGAGATTAGTAAATAATTCCCCCCACTCCCACCCCCGTTGGCCCCAGGCATTTTTCAAACTGTTGCTCCTATGCTCTGTCTCCATGGGCTTTTTGTTGTGCTATCACTTTAAGGGCAGGGACTCCATTTCCTATCACCCTCCCAGCTCTCTTAGGGCTGAGCCTGAACTTTTTTAATGTTCCAGGCTTTACATCCTGCTGCTTGTAAGAACTCATGAAATTCGGCCCCTCTGGTTTTCAAAGCCAGATGTTATGGGGATTTGCCTTCCCTATGCAGGCTCCCCAGGGTGATAGACTGTTCCTCTCCCCCTCTCTGCACCAGTGGCTACCTCCCTCTGTTGACCACACCCATGGAGCTTAGCTCCCCACTGATGAGGGAACAGAAGGCAAACTGAGGACAAAGCAGAAGCTGACCACCCACCACCCCCCTATGGGATATATGTGACATTCCTCATGCACTCCTGGCTGCCCTAAAGCTAAGGAAAGGAAAAACAAATACTTAACTTGTAGCGCTCATAATCCTGCAAGACCTGAGTCTCCCTCAGTTTACAAATGTCTTAGCAATCTACAATAACAGAGCATTTCTATCAAAGGCCTAGCTTCCAGAAGGAAATGTAGATACAATTAAATGTCCTTATAACCTGCAGCTATTGACAGATGCTTGAAGCAGGCAGAGTGTAATGTTCCTCCAGGAAGTTCCCAACTATCTTCATGTTAATGCCTTGCTAGAGGGAAAACAACCTTAACTTGACAATGGCAAGGCCTCCAGTATCCTGTGAATCTTCTTTAACATATGAAAGATCTCTCTCAAAACCTCCCTTTTTCCTGACCTCCCCCAGCCCCATAGTATATAGTCAGCCACCCCTCACAACCCCGGTGCAGCAGCTCTTTCTGCCCATGGGTCCTGCCCCCGTGCTTTAATAAACTACCATTTTGCACCAAAGACATCTCAAGAATTCTTTTTTGGTCGTCGGCTCCGGACTCCACCCCACTGAACCTCACCTGTATTCCAAAACCCCATCACCACCTCATCTCCAGCCTTCCTACTGTCTTCAATGTGGCCTCTTCTCTATATGGAATTTTGGAGTTTGTTCTGCCAGTCTTTGGGTCATTTTCAGGGTTATTTACATTGATGTGAATGTTTTCTATAGTTGTATCCATAGGACAAGTGAGCTTAGAGTCCTTCTACTCTGCCATCTTCCCCAGAAATCTAATATTTTTTTTACCATTTTGCCATTTTTACCATAATTTTAAGAAAAGATCCTCATGTCAAATGGGGACATTGATATGTCATGCATCTCCCCATTCCAAGCTCTCTGTAAAAGGTACTATGTCTTATAGAGTAGTCCTCCATTATCTGCAGTTTTGCATTCCATGGTTTCAGTTACCTCCAACCAACCATGCCTCAGAAGCAGAGGATTCTCCTTTCCATGTATTGTCAGAAGGTCAATAGTAAGCTAACACTACATCACAACACCTGTCATTCACTTTACTTCATCTCATCATGTAGGCATTTTATCATCTCACATCATCACAAGAAGGGTGAGTACAGAACAATATTTTGAAAGACTCAGTTTTTATTATAGTATGTTCTTATAATTTTTGTTAATCTCCTGCTGTGCCTAATTTATAAATTAAACTTTATCACAGGTATGTATACATAGGAAAAAATAGTATATATAGGGTTCAGTACTATCTGCAGTTTCAGGCATCCACTGGGGGTCTTATTCACCCATGGATAAGGGGGTGATGTGATGTGATGTGGGGTCCAGGAGTGAATGGTCAAGAAAGAATTCTTGAGATATTTTTGGTGCAAAAAAAAAAAAATGGTTTTATTAAGCACAGGGACAGGATTGCCCTGGGATTGTGAGGATCAATTGGTTATATACCTTTAAGCTGGGGGGTGGGGGCGGGGAAAGGTAGAGACAAAGGAATTTTCCAAAAGGATTTTCATATGTTAAAGAAGACTTAACAGGATCCTGGAGGCCTGGCTATTGTCAAGCTAAGGTTGTTCTTTTTTTTTTTTTTTTTTTTTTTGCCTCTAGCAAAACATTAAGACAGTTGGGAGTTCCTGGAGGAATGTCATACTCTGCCTCTCTCAAGTATTTGTCAATGGACTGCAAGACATAAGGAAATTTAATTTTATCTACATTTCCTTTTGCCTTTGTTCTCCACATTAAGGGGCACTACTGTACATTGCTTTATCTCCGCTCCCATTTTCCCAATGCTCAGAGCTGGTCCAGTGTCTGGGCTCAGAGCAGATACTCAATCTAATTTGAGCTGGGGGCTCAAAAAAACTCCAGTCTAGATCAAGGGAGGGAGCTGAGCGAGAAGCAGAATGGGAAGAAAGGGGCAGGAGAGGAGAAAGATGAAAGATAAACCCAGGAAAGAATCAGAGACATAAGAAAAGTAGGACCGGTGTAGAAAGGTGATTTCCATTGCTTGCTGCTGCTTACCATCCCATCTACCACTACATTGATGGGCCACAACAGGGCATCGTTGGAGAGGCCCCACATTACTTTCTGCCAAGATTTCACTCCTCCACCCTGGACCTCTTGAGGGAAAGGAGAACCAGCTTGGCCCACCTTCAATGTCATTTGTTCACTTTGCAGAACTGGGCTTGGCTTGGCTTACCGGGCCCCATTCCTCAAACACTCCTCACCATTCCTTTGAGAAAATTGCTTCTGTGATGACTCACAGAGAAGGAGCCATAAAGCACTGAATCACCAATGCCCCCTCCTGCCCTGCTCAGTAGCTTCTGCTTTGTGTTTTCCCTTCCAAAGACAACTTAGGATCTGCTTCTGTGCTTTTGGCCCCATACAACAGCTGCCACTGCTGGCTAAAGGAAAATCAGCACTAACCTTTCCCCCCACTCATTGTTTACCTGAAACTGGTTGTCACTGATAAATGCCCGGCCTTGCCTGGCTACTAACCAGGTTGAAAAAGAAAAGAAAATCAGATCAACAAGAGAACAAATCTGTACTTGGCTGATGCCCACGCTGTTTCTAAATGATAAGCAAGAAGTTCATGCCCTTGACTGAGACTCTGAAAAAACCTTTCTCTGTGTTTGAAAACTATTTAAGAATTATTTGAATTATGTAACTTTGAAAAGGTTCACGCTGAAGGGAAATGAAACATTCCTTTAAGACAAACTTTTTTCTAAAAATTACCCAGCAATCTGCATACACAAAAAATTAATCTAGACACAGAATTTAGATCCCTCCACAAATTAACTCAAAATGGATCAGAGACCTAAATGTAAAATGCAAAACTACAAAAATCCTAGAAGATAACAGGAGAAAACCTAGATGACCTTGGGTATGTGATAAGTTTTAGATATGACACCAAAGACACTACCCATGAAAGAAAAAATTGATAAGCTGGAATTCATTGAAATGAAAAACTTCTGCCCTGAGAAAGACTCTAACGAGAGAATAAGAAGGTAAGCCACAGACTGGGAGAAAATATTTGCAAAAGACAAAACTGAGGGTGTGAATTCACAAAACAAGAGTCTCCACTAAATGGGTGACACTGACGTGGGAAACAAAGGCAGAAGAAAAATTATTAAATTCCCTTACTACCTAGAGCCCACTGATAAGCCCTTGAAACAGGCAGAGTGAGATTCCTCTAGGGACTCAGCTGCCTCCATGTTAATACTTTGCTAAGGGCAAAAGGCAATCCTAGCCCGACCCCCCCACCCCAGGATCCTGTAAGTCTACTTTAACATATAAAATTCCTTTGGAAACTTCCTTTATCTCTAAACCCCCCAAGATACGTGTTGGCAATCATCCCCCAAGCATATGGCCCACCGATATACATCTGAAGGGTCTCATGACTAAGGTTTTATTAAACGGTAATAAATGACCTTTTCCCAACAATAGCTAGCCCTCTCAAGGTCCTGAAAACCTTGTTTCCAAAATTCCTTAGAGACTTACGCTATCCCTAACCCCCTCCCAACTTGAAAGTATGTAATGCTCCACTCCTCATGACCCCGGTGTAGCTCTTTCTGCCCATGGATCTTGTCCCCATGCTTTAATAAAATTACCTTTTTGCACCAAAGACATCTCAAGAATTCTTTCTTGGCCATCAGCTTCGAACCCTAACATCTTTCCTACATCAACACTACTTTCTCCAGGGTTGGAAGTGCTGGTGAGCACCATTTTTTATATTTCCCCCTCCACTTGACAGCTCATGAGGAAGCAGGGTCCATGCACAATAGCCAGCTAGGGCTGCCCCAGCACTCCCCAGTCCCTTGGTTTACATGAGCGCCAGCCGTCCCCCCAAGGCAGCCCTGGCACAGTATGCTCCACACCCCAGCCTGTGTCTGACCCAGCTATCCCAGCAGGGCAGCATCAACAGAGCACGTCCATGATCCCCCTACCCTGTACCTGCTCCAGCTCCAGCCATCCCAAGGCAGCCCTGGCATGATATGCCCTGAGACAAACCTGGCCTGCACCTCATCCAGCTGTCCAGCCAAGATGGCCCCAGCACAGGATCCCCCTGGCATATATACCTATTCCAGTTCCAGCCATCCCACCAAAGCAACCTTGCTATAGAGTACCTCATGACCCCCAGCCTATGTCTGCTCCACCTGCAGTTGACCTGCCAAAGCTACCAGGCACATGCTATCATAAAGGTGATATTTCTACACAAGGTCATTCCTTCAAGACTGGGAGAAATAGCTGTTCTGCCTAATTTATAGAACAAACACAGAAAGTCGAACAAAATGAGGAAACAGAGGAATATATTCTAAATGAAAGAACAAGATAAAACCCTGGGAGTGGGGGGAATTCTCTATCAAAATAGAGATAAGTAATTTACCTGACAAACAGTTCAAATAGTCATAAAGATGCTTACCAAACTCAAGAGAAGAATGGAGGAATAAAATGAGAACTTCAACAGAGTTGAATATAAGAAATAGAAACTTCAACAAAGACAAAATACAAGAAAGAACCAATCAGAACTGAAGTATACAATAACTGAAATGAAAAATACACTGGAGGGAATTAACAGCAGATTAGATGATAAAGAACAGATCAGTGATCTGGACAAGAGAATAGTGGATATTACCCAATCAGAACAGAAAAAAAAAAAATTTCAAATGAGGATAATTTAAGGGACTTTTAGGACAACATCAAGCATCCTGACATTTCCATTTTAGAAGTCCCAGGAGAAGACAGAGAGAAAGAGGCAGAAAACATATTTGAAGAAATAATAGCTGAAAGCTTCACTAATCTGAAGAAGAAAACAGACATCCAGGTCAAGGAAGTGTAAAGAGTCCCAAACAAGATGAATCCAGAGATCCAAACCAAGACATACTGAAATTAAAATAGCAAAATTTAAAGAGAAAATATTAACGATCTAATTCAAAAATGGACTGAGGACCTGAGTAAAGCTTTCTCCAAAGAAGACATACAGATGGTCAATAGACATATGAAAAGATGCTCAATAACACTAATCATCAGGGAAATACAAATCAAAACCACAGTGAAATATATCTCACACCTGTCAGAATGGCTAAAATCAAAAACACAAGAGACAAGAAGTGTTGGTGAGGATGTGGAGAAAAGGGAACCCTCACACACTGCTGGTAGAAATGTAAATTATTACAGCCACTATGGAGATTCTTCATAATATTAAAAAGAGAACTATGATACAATCCAGTAATTTTACCTCTGGGTATTTATCTGAAGAAAATGGAAACACTCATTTGAAAAGATATATGCACCCTATGTTCATTGCACCATTATTTACAATAGCCAAGATGCAGAAGCAACCAAAATGGATGAATGAAGAAGATGTGGTAGGTGTGTGTGTGTGTGTGTGTGTACACACACGTACAATGGAATATTATTCAGCCATTAAAAATAAAATCTTACTATTTTTAACAACATGGACGGACCTAGAGGGTATTATGCAAAGTGAAATATGCTAGAGAAAGACAAATACCATATGATTTCACTTATATGTGGAATCTAAAACAAATGAACAAAAACAGAAAGAGACTCCTAGATACAAAGAAAAATCTGGTGGTAGCCAGAGGGGAGGAGGTGGGAGATGGGCAAATTAGGGAAAGGTTATTAAAAACGTACAAACTTCCAGTTTTAAAATAATTGAGACATGGAAATATATGTCCAGCATAGGGAATACAGTTAATACATAACAAGTTTGGTGACACATGGTAGCTAGATTTACTATGGTGATCGCTTCATAACCTACGTAAGTGTTGAATCCCAATGCTGCAAACCTGAAACTAATAATACTGTGTGTTAACTACACTTTAATTTTTTAAAAAGAGAGATAGAAAGAAACTGCATGGAGCACTGGGTGTTATATGAAAACAATGAATCATGGAACACTACATCAAAAACTAATGATGTAATGTATGGTGATTAACATAATAATAAAATTAAATTAAATTTTTAAAAAATCTTAAAAGCAGCAAGAGCAAAAATAGTCTCATACATGGGAAAAACCATAAGATTATCAGTTGAATTTCCAGCAGGGAGTCACAGGATATATTTAAAGTGCTGAAAGGGAAAAACTTACAACCAAAACTACTCTACCTAACAAGATTATCATTCAAAACTGAAAGAGAGATAAAGAGTTTCCTGGACAAGCAAAAGCTAAAGGAGATCATCACCACTAAACTAGCATTATGAGAAATGTTAAGGGATCTCCTTTAAAGAAAAGATAAGATCATAACTAGAAATATGAACATATTTGAAAGAAAAAATCTCACTGGTAAAGCAAATATATAGGCAAATACATAGTATTTGAGTGGAAAATGGAACAGTCACTTAAAAAGCTAGTATAAAAGTTAAAAGACAAAAATAGTAAAATCAACTATCACTAGTAGTTAAGGGATACACAAAATAAAAATGTAATAGGATGTCAAAAATATAAAACATGGGCGGAGTAAAAATGTAATGCTTTTAGGATTCATTCAAGTGCATCCTAAAATTAAATGACTATTAGCTGAAAATAGACTGAAATATATATATATAAATTTCATGGTAATCACAAACCAAAATCTACAATACACACACACACACACACACACACACAAAGAGAAAGGAATCTAAACATAACAGTAAAGAAAATCAAACCACAAGGGAAGAGACCAAGAGAAAAAGAAAGGAACAGGGAACTACATAAACAACCCCAAAACAATAAATGGAAGTAGATACCTTTCAAGAATTACTTTAAATGTAAATGGACTACACGTTCCAGTCAAAACAGTGTGGCTCAATGGATTTTTTTTTTTTTTAAAGATCCATCTATATGCTGCCTACAAGAGTAGCACTTCAGATCCAAACACACACACAAACTTGAAAGTGAAGCAATAGAAAAATGTATTTACTGTGAATGGGAAAGAAAGCTGGAATGGTGAATAACAATACTCATATGAGACAAAATAAACTAAAATAAAGACTATAATAATAGACAAAGAAGAAAATTATATAAAAATAGTCAACACAAGAAGAGGATATAACTTATATAAATATGTATGCATTTAATGTAGGAGCACCTAAATATATGAAGCAAATATTAACAGACATAAAAGGAGAAATTGGCAGTAATAGGAGTAGCATAGTAGGAGAGTTTAATATCCCACTTATATTCAATGGATAGATCACCCAGACAGGAAATCAATAAGGCATTACTGGTCTTAAATGACATATTAGACAGATAAACTTAATAGATACCTATAAAACATATCATCCCAAAGTGCAGAATATACATTCTTTTCAAGTGCACACAGAACATTCTCCAGAATAGATAACATGTTAGCCCACAAAACAAATCTCAATAAATTCAAGAAGACTGAAATCATATAAAGCATCCTTTCCAATCACAATGGTATTAAACTATAAATAAATTACAAGAAGAAAACTGGAAAAAAAAGCACAAACATAAGGAGACTAAACAACATGCTACTAAAGAACCAATAGGTCAATGAAGAAAAAAAAAAAGAAATCAAGGAGGAAGTAAAAAAATGCTGGGAGACTAATGAAAATGGAAACACAACTTTCCAAAACCTGTGGGACACAACAAAAACAGTTCTAAGAGGGAAATTCAGGTCTACCTCAAGAAACAAGAAATATCCCAAATAAACAATTTAACCTTACATCTAGAGGAACTACAAAAGAAGAATAAACACAGTGCAAAGGCAGTAGATGGAAGGAAATAATAAAGACCAGAGCAAAAATAAATGAAATAGAGACTAAACAATAGAAAAGATCAATGAAACTAAAAGCTGGTTCCTTGAAAAGATAAAAAAAATGGATAAACCTCTAGGCAGATTCATTGAGGAATTGAGAGAGCCAAATAAATGAAAGAAGTTACAACAGACACCACAGAAATACAAAGGATCATAAGACACTGCTATGAACAATTATATGTCAACAAATTAGAAAACTTAGAATGGACAAATTCCTAGAAACACACAATCTTCTAAGAATAAATCATGAAGAAATAGAAAATCTGAACAAATTACAAGTAGTGAAATTGAATCAGTAATTTAAAACTCTCGAAAAACAGAAGTCCAGGACCAAACAACCACACGGGTGAATTCTGCCAAACATGTAAAGAAGAGTGACTTAACTACTTCTTACATTGTTCCAAAAAAATTGAGGAGGAAGAAATGCTTCCAACTCATTTTATGAGGCCAGCATTACCTGATACAAAATCAGACAAGGACACCACAGAAAAAAAAAGAGGGGGTGGGGAATTAGAGGCCAATATCCTTGATCAATATAGATAGAAAAATCCTCAACAAAATATTAGCAAACCAAATTCAACACATTGAAAGGACTGTTCAACATCCAGAAATCAACCAACATCATACACTACACTCACAAAATATAAAAGGGACTCTTTCAGTAGAAAGGAAAGATCATAAATGAGAGTATGAAAAGTAGGAAACACAAAGCAGTAAAATAAGTATACGTAAAAATCAGTCAAGGGACTCACAAAATAAAAAGATATGAAATATGACACTATATACCTAAAATTGTGTGGACGGGAAAAGAATGGGTTCAAATTTAAGCAATCATCAACTTCATATAGACTGCTATATGCAGAAGATGTTATGTACAAACCTAATGGTAACCACAAATCAAAAACCAGTAATAGATATGCAAAAAAATAAAAAGAAAAGAATCCAAGTATATCACTAAAAGTCAGCAAACCATGAAAGAGCAAGAGAAGGATCATAGAAAAACCACAAAACAAGTAATAAAACAGCAATAAGTGCATACCTATCAGTAATTACTTTAAATGTAAATGGACTAAATGCTCCAATCAAAAGACTAGGGTGATAGAATGGGGGGAGAAAAAGACCCAACTATATGCTACCTATAAGAGACTCATTCGAGACCTAAAAACACTTGTAGATTGAAAGTGAGGGGATGGAGAAACATCTATCATGCAAATGGATGTCAAAAGAAAGCCAAGGTAGCAATACCTAAATCAGACAAAATAGACTTTAAAACAAAGACTGTAACAAGAGACAAAGAAGGACACTGTATAATAATAAAGGGGACAATCCAACAAGAAGATATAACAATTGTAAATATTTATGCATCCAACATGGGAGCACCCAAATACATAAAACCATCAATAACAAACATAAAGGACTAATCCATAGTAATACAATAATAGTAGGGGACTTAAACAGCCCACTTACATCAACGGACAGATCATCCAACCAGAAAATCAACAAGAAAACAATGGCTTTGAATGACACACTGGACCAGATGAATTTAACAGATATATTCAGAACATTCCATCCTAAAATAGCAGAATACACATTCTTTTCAAGTGCACATGGAACATTCTCCAGAATAGATTACATATTAGACCACAAAACAAGTCTCAATAAATTCAAAAAGACTGAAGTTATACCATGCATCTTTTCTGACCACAATGTTACGAAACTAGAAATTAACCACAAGAAAAAAATCTGGGAAGAGTACAAATACATGGAGGTTAAATAACATACTACTAAACAATGAGTGGGTCAACCAAGTAAGCAAAGAAGAGTTCAAAAAGTATGGAAACAAATGAAAATGAAAACAACGGTCTAAAACCTTTGGGATGTTGCAAAAGCGATTCTAAGAAGGAAGTTTACGACAATACAGGCATAACTCAAGAAGCAGGAAAAATCTCAAACAACCTGACCTTACACCTAAAGAAGTTAGAAAAAGAACAAACAAAACCCAAATCCAGCAGAAGAAAGGAAATAATGAATATTAGAGTGGAAATAAATTATATAGAAACTAAAAAAGCAATAGAACAGAACAATGAAACCACGAGCTGATTCTTTGAAAAGATAAACTGAATTGATAAACCTCTACACAAACTCATGAAAAAAAAAAAGGAGAGCGGGGAGAGAGAAAGAAAGGGGCGGGGGGAAGAAAACAAAATCATAAATGAAAGAGAACAACCAACAACCAGAAAAATTATATGCCAACAAACTGGACAACCTAAGAAGAAATGGCTAAATTCCTAGAAGCATATAACCTACCAAAACTGAAACAGGAAGAAATAGAAAACTTGAACAAACCAATTACTGGCAATGAAATTGAATTAGTAATCAAAAAACTCCTGAACAAAAGTCCAGGGCCAGATGGTTTTACAGGCGAATTCTACCAAACATTTAAGAAGAGTTAGTATCTATTTTTCTCCAACAGTTCCAAAAAATCAAAGAGGAAGGAAAACTTCCAAATTCATTCTTTGAGACCAGCATTACCCTGATACCCAAACCAAATAAACACACCAAAAAAAAAAAAGAAATACAGGCCAATATCTCTGATGAACAAAGACACAAAAATCTTCAATAAAATGCTAGCAAACAAATCCAACAATACATTAAAAAAATAATTCACCACAATCAAGTGGGATTTATTCCCAGGATCTAAGGGTGGTTTGATATTTGCAAATCAATCTACATGATACATCATATCAAAAGGAGAAAAGATAAAAACCATACAATCATTTCATAGAATAAAAAAAGCCTTTGACAAGTACAGCATCCATTCATGATAAAAACCCTTAACAAAATAGGTTTCAAGGGAATATACCTCAACATAATAAAGACCATATATGAAAATCCCACAGCTAACATCATACTCAATGGTGAAAACCTGAGAGATTTTCCCTTAAGGTCAGGAACAAGACAAGGACATTCATTCTCATCACTTTTATTCAACACAGTACTGGAAGTCCTAGCCAATGCAATCAGACAACACAAAGGAATAAAAGGGATCCAAACTGATAAGAAGTAAAACTTTCACTATTTGCAAATAACATGATACTATATAGAGAAAACCCTAAAGACTTCACCCAAAAAATTACTAGAACTGATCAATGAATTCAGTAAAGTTGCAGGATACAAAAACCAATGTACAGAAATCTGTTGCATTTCTATACACTAATAATGAAGGAGCAAAGAGAAATTAAGAGAATTCCATTTACAGTTGCACCAAAAATAATAAAATATCTAGGAATAAACTTAACCAAAGAGGTGAAAGACCTGTACTCTGAAAACTATAAAACATTGATGAAAGAAACTGAAGATGACACAAAGATATTCCATACTCATGGATTGGAAGAATATTGTTAAAATGTCTATACTACCAAAGCAATCTACAGATTTGATGCACTCCCTATCAAAATACCAACAGCATTTTCACTGAACTAGAAGAAATAATACTAAAATTTGTATGGACCCACAAAAGACCCTGACCTGTCAAAGCAATCTTGAGGAAGAAGAACAAAACCAAAGGTATTATAATCCCAGATTTTAAGATATACTACAAAATTGTAGTAATAAAAACAGTATGGTACCAACATAAATATAGACACATAGATCAATAGAACAGAATAGAGAATCCAGAAATAAACCCATGCTTATATGGTCAATTAATCTATGACAAAGGAAGCAAGAATATACAATGGCAAAAAGACAATCTCTTCAATAAGTGCTGCTGGCGAAACTGGACAGTAACATGCAAAATAATGAAACTGAACCACTTTTTCCCACCATATGCAAAAAGAAACTCCAAATGGATTAAAAACCTAAATGTAAGACATGAAACCATAAAACTTCTAGAAGAGAATATAGGCAGTAATTTCTTTGACATTGGCCTTAGCAACATTTTTCTAGATACATCTCCTGAGGCAAGGGAAATAAAAGCAAAAATAAACTATTGGAACTAAATCAAAATAAAAAGCTTTTGCACAGTGAAGGAAACCATCAACAAACAACAAGTCAACCCTACTGAATGGGAGAAGATATTTGCAAATGATATATTCAATAAGTGGTTAATATCCAAAATATACCAAGAACTTACAAAACTCAACTCCAGAAAAACAAATAATCTGATTAAAAATGGTCAGAGGACCCGAAGAGATATCTTTCCCAAAAGGACCTAAGATGTCCAACAGGCACATTAAAGGATGCTCAACATCACTAATCATCAGGGAAATGCAAATCAAAACCACAATGAAATATCACCTCACACTTGGCAGAATGGCTCAAATCAAAAAGAAATAACAAGTGTTGGTGAAAATTTGGAGAAAAAAGGAACCCTCGTGCGCTGTTGGTGGGAATGTAAATTGGTGGAGCCACTGTGGAAAACAATATGGTTGTTCCTCAAAAAACTAAAAACAGATCTACCATATGACCCAGTAATTCCACTACTGGGTATTTACCTAATGAAAATGAAAACACTAATTCAAAACAATATGTGTGCCCCTATGTTTATTGCAGCATCATTTATAGTAGTCAAAATATGTAAACAACCTAATTGTTTATCAATGAATGAATGGATAAAGAAGATGTGGTATATACTATGATGGAATATTACTCAGCAATAAAAAAGAATGAGATCTTATCATATGTAACCACATGATGGACTAGAGGGCATCATGTTAAGTGAAATAACTCAGAGCAAGAAAATACCATGTGATTTCATTTATATGTGGAATCTAAAAAAGGAAATAAACTCTTACTTACAGAGAATAAACTAATGGCTGTCAGAAGAGAGGTGGCTGGGGGATGGGTGAAATAGATAAAGGGGAATACAAGGTACCAACTTCTTATGAAATATGAAGTCATGAAATAAATAAGTCACAGAGCTGAAAAGTACAGCATAAGGAATATAGTCAATAATATTGTAATAACATTTTGTTGACAGATGGTAACTATACTTACTGTGCTTTAGCATTGAGTAATGTGTTGAATTGTTGAATATGATATACACCTGAAACTAATATAACATTGTATGTTCATTATACTTGTATTAAAAAACTTAAAAAAAAAAAAACCCACAAAACAAAAAACTATGGAGACAGTAAAAAGATTAGGGATTGGAGGGAGGAAGGGATAAATAGGTAGAGGGCAGAGGATTTTTAGGGTAGTGAGACTATTCTGGATGATACTAGAATGATGGATACAAACTTACCAAGAGTGAACCCTAGCGTAAACTGCAGACTCTGGGTGATAACGATGTGTCAATGTAGGCCCATTGATTGTAACAAATGTACCACTGTGGTGAGGCCGGTTGGTTGTGGAGAGGCTGTATGGGGGATAGGGAATATAAGGAAACTGAATTTTCTGCTCAATTTTGTGGTGAACCTAAAACAGTTCTAAAAAAGAAAGTCCATTTAAAAAATCATAACGGCAAAGATTTTAAGAATGCTATTCTAGGTCATGTGGGAAAAAGTACACGTCTCAATTGATAAAGGATCACATGAATGATCACACGAAATTCTCAGGCCAGGAAGCACAGTATTGTCCACATATATCAGGCTGTTTCTGGACCTTTTGGAATGTGTGTGCTCTGTTTCTGACTTTTTAAACCAAACCATCAAAATGCAGTACAAATTTTTTTCTGAAAAATTGCTTTTCTCCTTATGTTTTTCCTTTGCCTCTTTCCCACTCTAATGGGCTCCGTTCTAAGTCTCAGGATGTAAACTTTTATCACCAGTTCTTTGGTTGAATTAACAAATGGATTGGCCAGACTGTGAAAGACTTTAGGGAAACGGGAGCTGGAACCCAGAAGGAATTAGATGCTGTGCATAGGAAGTTTCTAAATGCAAGGTCCATCAGTTGCTCATGGTTATTCACATAATCAAGGGCATTCTGCACATAATCCAAGGAAGGAAAACAGGCATAGCCACTAAGGAATAAAAAAGGATCTGGCCAGCAGTTTGCAGATCTCTGCCTGTGAATATCTAAAACATGCATAGAGTTTGCATGTACGTGTATGCATCTTAGGTTATACATAGATTATATGCACAATATGTGTAGATATGCACTCATGGGCACATACGTATATGGAAGAGATCAGAAAACATTCTCCTGAGTTTGTACCTTTAGCCAAAATGCAAAAGAAAATATTTCCAGTTTTCATCATCATCTAATTTTAACAAGCAAATTTATTGCAATGTAATGGCCGCTGGTAGGTTTTTTTGGATGATAAGCGGTGTGCGCACTAACACACAGCTTTTTGCTGTTTTGTTTTCTGAAGGTATTCTGTTACTTTTTCTTTTAAAATTATAAGCAGAGTTCCACATCCAGTAATTATCCTGGCTTTTTCTTAAATCCCTCTGAATCTGGAATGTAAGCTATAAATGTATTTATACTAATTTCTTCTTTTTTAAAGCAGTTTATTGAAATATGATTTACATCATACAATTCACCCATTTAAAATGTACAATTCAGTTTTTCAGCATACTCACAGAGTTGCACAACTACCACCACAAGCAATTTTAGAATGTTTTCATCTCCACAAACAGAAACCCTGAACCCTTTAGTTATCACCCTGCCCTACTCCCCACCCATCAGCAAACTCTACTCTATTTTCTGTCTCTCTAGATTTGCCTGTTCTGGACATTTTATAGAAATGGAATCCTAGAATATGTGGCCTTTTAGGACTGCCTCCTGTCACTTAGCAAATGTTTTTGAGGTTCATCCACATTGCAGCATGTACTGCAATGTACGGTTGGATGTATATACCGTTTTTTGTTGACCCACTCATTTGTTGATGGACCTTGCTTGTTTCCATCTTTGGGTTATTGTAAATAATGCTGCCATGAACAATGGAGAACAAGTATCAATTTGAGTGTGTGTTTTCAATTCCTTTGGGGATATACTGAAGAGTGGATTTGCTGGTTCTATGGTAGTTCTATGATTTTTGAGGAACTACCAAATAATTTTCCACAGTGGCTATACCATTTTATGTTCTCACCAGCAATGGGTTACAATTTCTCCACATCCTCACCAGTACTTATTCATTTCCTTTATAACGATGATGATAATGATCACGATAGCCATTTTAGTGGATATAAAATGGTATCTCACTGTGATTTTAATCTAGATTTCCCTAATGAATAATGATGCTGAGCATTTTTTCATGTATTTCTTGTCCATTTGGAAAAGTGTCTATTCAAGTCCTTTGTCCATTTTTTAGCGTTATCTTTTTGTTGAGTCCAATTTTTCTTTTAAGATTTTATTTGTCAGAGAGAGAGACAGAGAGACCACAAGCAGGGGGAATGGCATGCAGAGGGAGAGGGAGAAGCAGGCTCCCCGCTGAGCATGGAGCCTGATGCGGGGCTCCATCCCAGGACCCCGGGATCATGACCTGAGCCGAAGGCAGACACTTAACCACCTGAGCCACCCAGGCATCCCAAGTTCATTTTTTCTTAATGGCCATTTTTTTTTAGCCCAACTGGCCATATCTGTTAGTAAGGCCGTGATGGACAGGTTACACTTCACGTCTCAAACCGCTGTGACTTCAGTAAGATGAACAAGTCTGTTTTGGACTGTCCTACCACAGTGCGTTGCCCTGTGGTAATTAACTACAAGTTCTGTCTTTATGTCATTTGGGGGCTCAGAGTAAAGACTGATATTTACTCTCTGTACCACTCTAAGACAGATCTAGCCAAAGCAAAATTATTGCTTGAAGAGAGTCTGACAGAAGACCATAGCTAATTTTGTGAAACCAAGGGTCTAATTCTCCCTTTTTAATAAACTGAAACTAAGAAAAAACATTTAAATTTATACCTCCCACAGAAGGGGTAGTCAGTAATATCTGCTATCATTCACAACTTCATCTTGATGTAAAATGTGAGCTGAATGAAAGATAAGTTATATTTATTTATTTATTTTTTTTAAAGATTTTATTTATTTATTTGAGAGAGAGAGAATGAGAGACAGAGAGCATGAGAGGGAGGAGGGTCAGAGGGAGAAGCAGACTCCCTGCCGAGCAGGGAGCCCAATGCGGGACTCGATCCTGGGACTCCAGGATCATGACCTGAGCCGAAGGCAGTCGCTTAACCAACTGAGCCACCCAGGCGCCCAAGATAAGTTATATTTAAATGGGAAAAAAATCAGATTGATTCATCGCTAACTGCGGAGGCATAGAAGAAATATTCTGTGATGAATAGACTTGAACATGAAGGGCATGTACCCATCCACCTGGCAGAAGATACTCCATTAACACGCATCATAGTTCCTTGGAGTGGGTTAATGTCTGACCTGCATGAGAAGCACCTGGGGTGCTAGATAAGAATGCATATTCCCAGGTCCCATACTAATCCCAAATCAGACTTTCTGCAGGTGAGCTCAGGAGCCTAAATTTTAACATACTTCCTAGGCAATTCATTTGCAGAGGGCAGTTTTACAACATGGGGCTGTAAGGACTTTATCAGCCTCTAAGGAATCTTGAACATTTAATGTACAGGAAGAGTGATCATTTTTTAAATCCTTAGATTGAATAGGTACATTAAGTGTCCCTCCTTCAAACAGGTGCTCAAGACTTTAAAAAGGCTGTCAGGTTAGAATTATCCTGATTATCTTATTTCTAGTTATTATCTATTAAACTGAAGTGCAGCCTCGGGCTATGGACACATGTTAACCTTGAAATACTATTTCCACATTTCCAACATATCCATCCTTTAGAGGACCTTTTTCTGTTCCTGTCTCTATCTCATACCGTGAAAGAGTAGAAACAACCATGTGTTCAATAATAGGGGAATGCTAAACTGTCACATTAATATAATTATGCAGTTATTAAAATTACACTTATAAAGACCATACAATAGCCAAGACTGTTTATAATGTGATGTTAAGGAAAACCATCTATATAGACTCTATTATAGCTTTATATGATAGAAATACAAACATACAAAAAAAAGAAACTAGAAATGTTACCTAAAATACTAACATCTTCAGATGACAGGACTACAGAAAATGTGTTTTCTTCCTACTCTTCAAAATGCCAGCTTTCAGGACTATTATTTTTATAATGTAAAAACTTTTATCCTAATAAAAAGGACATTTCATTGCCGTGAATAATTACTATGACTCAGTTCAATTCCTCTGCACATTGATTTAGCAGCAACCACTATCTTGCCCGCAGGATAGTTCACCTAATCAAAATGTCGTGCAAAATTTGAGTCCTCCAGAAATTGAGAGCTTGAGTTTTGCTCTTTCATCTTTCACTGGGCTGGTTTTCCAGGGGCAAAATGCTGAAGACATTTGTTTACCCTGAATGTTGACTTTCGCCAAACTGAAGGATATCACCTAGGCAGGGTGCAGTGCTCTGCAGAGATAAAATCCAGCAATTGAAGGGACTGCACTCAATTCATCTGAAAGCAGAGATTCGGTGAAACTTGTGTTCTGGGCCCTGACTGGTGCTCAGCTGGCTATGTAATCTAGGGGAATTACTTCCTCCTCTTAGCTTTCATTTATGTGAAAGTGATATAAGGTTTGAACAGATCGGTAAGGTCTTTCCAGCTTTAACAACATATGAACCCCACTTAGAGAAGTCAACAGTCCAAGCAGATCACTGTTTTATAGAAAATATCCTCCTGCATGTATGGGTCTGTGGGAGCATGAGAGGGTGGTCAGGAGAATTTATCCTTAAGAAATCATAGACATGGGGTGCCTGGGTGGCTCAGTCGGTTAAGCATCTGCCTTCGGCTCAGGGCATGGTACCAGGGTCCCGGGATTGAGCCCCACGTCAGGCTCCTTGATCAGCAAGGGAGCCTGCTTCTCCCTCTCCCTCTGCCTACCACTCGCCCAGCTTGTGCTCTTTCTCTGTGTCAAATAAATAAAATCTTTAATTAAAAATATTAAAAATTAAAAAAGAGAAATCATAGACACGGGGCAGCTGGGTAGCTCAGTCCATTAAGTGACCGGCTCTTGATCTCAGCTCAGGTGTTGATCTCGGGGTTATGAGTTCAAGCCCTGTGGTTCAAGCCCAGCATGGAGCCTACTTAAAAAAAGAAATCATAGACAAGGGCACAAAGATATATGTGCAAGGATGTTTTTCAGCGTTGTTTATAATAATGAAAATAGTGAGACAATATAATCTTCCAGTACTAGGGGAAGGACTAAAGAAATTATGGTAGAGCCAAAAATGTAATATTTGGTAATCATTCAAAATTATCTATGTTTGTACCTATTGACATAGAAAGCTATTCATAATATATGAAGTGGAAAAGCTACTTAAAAATGTGTAAAATATACCTCTTTGAAATATGTATACCTACACACAACTCTTGAAAGGTTGATAGTGATTATTTTATGATGGTGATAAAATTGCTGGTAGGATTTTTCTTTTGATTTGTAATTTTCTATACTAACCATGCCTCATTTATGTAATTAAATGAAATACACAGGGTATATCTGTCAAGGTTCTCCAGAGAAACCAAATCAATAGGATGTATATAAAACCAATAGGAAAGAATAGGTAGAAGGAGATATATGTACATACAGGAGATATTCATGGGTATATATGTATGTGTGTGTGTATGTATAGAGATTTTTAAGGAATTAGGTCACATGATTGTGGCAAGTCCAAAATCTGTAGGGCAGGCTGGCAGCCAGGCAACTCCAACAGGAGTTAATGTTGCCAGTCTTGAGGCAGAATTTCCTCTCAGAAAAGACCTGTTTTTGGTCTTAAAGCTTCCAACTGATTGGATGGGGCCCACCCATACGGAGGGTCTCCTTTAAAGTCAACCGATTGTAGATGTTAACCACATCTACAAAATATCTTCACAGCCACACCTAGATTAATGACTGATTAAATAATTGGATGCAGCCCAGCCAAGGGGACATATGAAACCATCCATCACATAAGAGCATTCTTTTCCAGTAATAAAGTGTCAAAACAAGTTGGAGATATTTGAATTCCCTGGGATCTCAGTGGGCTGGGGAGAGGCAATCTGGTGTGATGAAAACCGTTGGGAGCCTTGAGGGGTCTCCCTTTCCAAGGCAACCATATGCGTGGTCAGGCAGGTGTGAGTGTGGGGAGGTGAGTGGGGTGCCGGGGAGATAAGAGAGCAGGTGGGAGGTGAGTGATGCATGGAAATGGTCCCCCCCTGTGAAACTTCAGTTACCAGATTCGTCAGATGCCTGTGAATCAGGGCTGCTGACGTGAAGTGGGCACACAAGAAGCAAGCCACAAGAAAACAAGGACAGGAAGTATAAGGGAGATCAAGGTCCCAGGCCATGGAAAGGGTTTCAGGTCAAGTTCCACCAGACTTCCAAGGTGTGCACGAGATCCTGATGACATCCGGTTTTTACCAATCAAGCCTGGATCTAAATGGCTCTGCAGAGTTCCTTTTCTCCCCATAAGGGTGGCAATCAAGTGGCATAGACTGCTGTAACATTATGTCTCATATAGAATTTTTTTTTTTAATTTGAGAGAGAGACAGAGACAGAGGGAGAGGGAAGGAAGAGAATCCCAAGCCTACTCCCCGCCCAGTGCAGAGCCCCATGCGGAGCTCAATTTCATGATGCCCTCCTCTTCCCCCACCCCCACCCTCAGATCATGACCCCAGCAGAAACCAAGAGTTGGACATTTAACTGACTGAGCCACCCAGGCGCCCCTCCTACAGATTTTTAAGTCATTAGCAGTTCTAAATGAACTAGCTGAATGATCTCCCTGCATGAAAGAATAGGCATGGTCAGCAGGTTCTGGAGTATGGGCTGGTTGCTCAGGAGCACAGCAAGGCCAAAGAAAGATGTTGGGGAAAGCGAAATTGTAGGAGCACCAGTGATCACAGGAAAATACCCAAATAAAACCTTGCTGCTTCAGTTGGGAAAATTACCGGGCAAAACTGGATGATCTTGGTCTCTCAATATTTTTGGCAAACAAAAGGGAGAAAGAGGTGGTTTCTTTCCCATTTCCCCAGTCCCGGCCGATGAGATACCAAAAAGACTCCTCACGCACTCTCCACTCTGACCAGTATGCTCATATCTCTAGGCCTTTTCAAAAAGCTCAGGTGTTTTCGCTTCACTTCACACTGTTTCTAAAATGAGCATGCATTACTTTTATAATCAGGAAGAAAAAAACAATTTACATTTTAAAAAGCTAGCAGGGGCCTCCTGCTTTCAAGATGGTAATTTGAAGACACACTCTTTACCACTCACCTAATGCAAAAATCCTTTGAAATAGTCCAATAAATAGTAACAGAAGGTGATCTATCTGTAGCGGGGCTGGAAAAACAGAAGTGTACCATACACAAGCCAGAAGCTCTGGGGATTTCCTAGAACTGAAGCAGATAGGAGCAGGGAGACACACTGGAGAGCATAAACTGGTACACTTTTCTGGATGGTGATTTAACAGTGTATTAATTCTAAGTGGACACTCGTATTTGCAGCCACCCAGCCCCTGAAAATTTATCCTAAAGAAATAATGGGACATATGGACAAAGACGTATATTATGATGATAGCTGTAGCTTTCGCTTTTTAAAATACTTTTTCAAGGCTTATTAAACTTTACTTTTGCCCTTCAACTAAGTATTTCCCTATCCCTATGCACACTCTAAAAGTCGAAAACCATGAAAGCATTTTATTACTATGGTTATGCAAATATTTCCCATGCTGGGCGGAACAGTGTGAGAGAATTATATTGATTCCTCTGTGGATTCAGTTTTATGACAACAGACCACTTGAAAGACAGTATCTCTAGCATCGAGGAAAAACAAGATTCTCTATTTTTACACCCCATTAATTCCTTATAATTTTGTCATGTTTTATGTTGGCTTATATGTTTCTTGTGCAGTTTTATCCCTTACATTTGCTCATTTCGTTTTCTTGAATGATCTGCCTTTTCCCCCCTAAGCTTTCAGTCATACTCTCCATTTGGTGGACTACCCCCCTCTTTTTTTTCCTGAAGGAGACCCCTGGTCCTCTTCTCCTTTGTGGGTTGAGAGTTTCAAAGTCCACCACACACTTATCCCCCAGAACTTTCCTGCCCTGCCCTTGAGGGTTGGAGTCCACCAAGTCCATATTTTCCCCTTTCCTGGTTTACAGCCTTGTTTTGCTGGAGAACATCCTCATCTACATTCTGAAGTAGATAAATAATACTAGGAATGAAAAAGGAAACACCTCCCAATGCTGCGGAAATAAAAGATATGGACAAAAATAAATAAAAATAAAATCTTAAAAAAATAAAATAAGATATGGAACATATATTGTGAGCATATTTATTCAGTTTGAAAAATTCAATGAAATGGATCAATTTCTTTAAAAAGTAGAGCCTACCAGAATTGATAAGAAATAGAAAACGTCGTTCTGTAACTTAAACTGAATCAACAGTTAAAAATCCTTCTACAAAGAAGCAGTCAGACAGCGTGGGTGGAAAAAATCGACCACTCATTTAAAAAATGGGTAAATTTCAGTCTTACCCGAATGCTTCCAAGAAAAAGAACTACTACTCCCAGTCTATATCCTTTTAGGACTGCATAACCTAATCTAACCTTGAATGTCAAACACCAGACAAGAAATATTTGAAAAGGAAATTTAAAAGCCAATCTCACTCATATCAACACCATGGTAAGGATGACTGCCACTGAAAAAAATCTATGCTCCCCTTTCTTCCTGAGCACCAAGATTACCCTATCCAGCTTCCCTTGCTGTTTATGTGGCCAGGGGATGACATTCTAATCAACGAAATGTGAGCAGTGTGTGCAATTTCAGGCCAAGGCTTTCCCTATACTCCCTTCCCTCTCCCACCCCACAGTGGCTGAATGCAGAGGATTATAAGGCCCTAGGAGATCTTGGGTCCATAAAACAGAAGGAGCGTCATTCCCACCAGCTGGATTGTTATACGAGCAAGAAATAAACTTCAGTCATGTTAAACCCTGGACATTTCGGGGTGGGGGGGTTTGTTAGGGCAGCTAGTATTATCCCTTATCAGAAATTCCTACTTTGAAGTCGGGCGCTGCTATACTAAAACCAAAATGTGTAACCATAGCTTGGCAATTGAGGGGCAAGCTGCAAGAAAACAGATTTCATAGGTCAAACCAACATCTGGTAAACCATTGGAATAACTTGGAAGGTTGACCGAGTGCCCACTCAAGCCTCTAGGCATAAGGAGAACGGTTGGACAAGTCACAATGCTAGCATGGGCCAGTTTTTATTTGCTGTATTCAGCAAGGATGATGAAGATGAGTTGAGCACAGGTGACAAACCTTGGTTTGAGAACAGAGACGAGGAAATAGCACAAACATTTGGGTTGGAAAAGCTGAACCAAGAATCTAAACCCTAAGAGCTTCACTAGTACATCCAGATTCCTTAGTTACTCAGAGGGACTCGGCAGTGCAGCAAAATCAAGTGAGGAGCGCCTCCATCCACTCCATTGCTCATGGCGGCCAGGTGAGTCCCAGTAAGCTGCAAGAGGCTGGAGGGTGAGGAAGCAAATAAGGCACATTTGAGAATTACATCTAGAACTATGTGGTCTCATACAGGTGGTGAACACCAGAGAGGTGGCTAGTCAAAATAGCTTTAGATGTACTGAAAGTGTGAAATAAACACCAGATTTCAAAGACTCAGTTAAGGAAAAAAGCTAAAACATCTTAACAAGTTTTTATATTGGTTACATGTTGAAATGATAATATTTTAGAATTGTACTGCCACCAGGAAAAAAAAAATCAGGCCTAGTCTTAAGAAGCCGTAACTACAGGGTTAAGCATCTACCTGCAGCTCAGGTCATGATCCCAGCTGGGATTCAGCCACACGTGGGGCACTTCTCTCAGTGGGGAGTCTGCTTCTCCCTCTCACTCTCCCTCTGTGGCTCTCCCTCGCTCTCTCTCAAATAAATAAAATCTTAAGAAAAAAAAAAAACAAGAACATGATAGAGTAAAATGGGGTGTCCAATGTGTTTACTCATCAAATTCAAAACAACAGATTTCATAAGAATACTTTAAGAAGACAACTCCCTATAGTTTGTGATCTAGAGAAGCTGAAATTTTAAAATAAAAGGTGTGTAAATATGCTCACTGGAGAATGCTGTCTGCAGGTAAAGGTGAGGGGCTTTTTAGATTGGCCCAAGCTATGATCCCTTGGTACTCGGTTACTTCTAGAAAACATGCTAATTAAAATACTAAACTATTTTCTGCTATCCCTTGGCCTCTGGGCTGGTGGTACAGCCACTTAGGAGAACACACATCTTGTTTTAAGAAATACCTCCATTCCAGAACAGGGCTTCCTGAGAGCCATCCTCGCAGAGTTCCATGGATCAGGCCTGGAGGAAGCAGCATTTCAACAGGTGTACAGCCAACACGTGGCGCTGTGCAGGCTGGAGGGGCCACCGTGCCCTGCTGTGTCAGGGACTGTGGCCACCTGAGCTCACCTGGGCTCCTGCATGGCCTTCTCCTCCTGGAGCCCAGGAGCAATGACCCGCTCCTTCCCGTGAGGCTTAACATCGGCCAGGATGCCGTGCTGTAAGCACTAAGTAGTAAAGGGCTTCACAAGGAAAGCCTGTGATCTGTTGTTCTTAAAGAGCCCAAGTTCCTTTCCCTAAGCACATGGAGGTATTGTAGCAAAGTATACGGAATGGAAATGGCTGTCATACATTTTAGAATTTTCCGTGACATAATTTGCTTTTTCTTGGTTGGTTGCTGCTATTCCCAGCTGATGGGGCCTGGCTCTCTGACCAACCGGCATCCCGTATGCTACCTGGGTCCTGAGGCACAGGTATGGACCCTTTGGAGGGTCCTGCAAGGCTCGGCAGAGGTTGCGAGCCCAGGTGTCTTCCGGAGTACCTTGCTTTGTCGGTTTTCTCGTGGTTGTTGCTGAGGTGCATCTTGCAGTCATGGGAACCACAAGGGCTGATCCAGCCACAGCGTTGGCTCCAAACGGGGAAATGTCTGTAAGGGCTCACCGTAAAAGGACTAGTTATATATTTTTTTGATGTGCCATTAAAAGCCAGCACCTATTTGGTGTTGCAAACGTGCCACATAGGATTAAGAGGAAGAAAGTAGTTGCTAAGTGCGAGGCAGTATTATTATTCCTGCACTAGAGTGTTAGACTTTTAGAATTTGAGTTTGTAACTTTCAATAACAAAAATATAATAATATTCCTTTGTAGGCTGGGTCTTGAGGCTGTGGGGACCAGTGTGGACATTTATCCTGAAGTCCTGGCAGAGACTCCTCCCGCAGCAATATGGCCGAGTGGCCTTGTTTGCGTTCTGGGGCTGTCCCTCTGGCAGTTAATGCCGGTGCCCCCTCAGATACAGGCCATTGGGATGGTTCAGCCCCTTGCGTTCTCAAGCCTATTGCCCTTAGATGGAGGTATTTTGACATATTTAGTGTAGTTTTGAAAGTGTACCTCAGACATTTCATGACGCTAAGCAAGTTTTGGTTATAGACTTTAGGCTGAAGGTTTGAACCAGAGATTAACTCAGAACCAGAGAATGTCTGTCAACTCACAGCACCTTCACCAGTGAAAAAACACTAGGATACTCACTGAGTTAATGAGAAAAATGATTATAATTTTTTTGTCCTTCCCTAGATTGTTTTAAAATTGAGGTATAACAGGGGTGCCTGGGTGGTTCAGTTGGTTAAGTGACTGCCTTCGGCTCAGGTCATGATCCTGGAGTCCCTGGATCGAGTCCCACATGGGGCTCCCTGCTCAGCAGGGAGTCTGCTTCTTCCTCTGACCCTCCCCGCTCTCATGTGCTCTCTTTCTCTCTCTCATTCTCTCCCTCTAAAATAAATAAAATCTTTTTAAAAAATAAATAAATAAAATTGAGGTATAACATATAGTAGTTTTAGGTATACAACATACAACAATTCAATACTTGTATTTATTGCAAATAATCACTACCATAAGATCTTTAACATCTGTCACCATACATAGTTAATACATTTTTTTCTTATGATGAGAACTTTTAAGATTTCTTCTAGCAACTTTCAAATGTGCAATATGTATTAATAACTATAGTTTCCATACTGTGCATTACATCTTCATGACACTTATTTTGTAACTACAAGTTTGTACCTTTGGATTTTGTCTTCACCTATTTCTCCCACCCTCCACCCCTCACTTCTGGCAACCACCAATCTGTTCTCTATAACTATGATCTTGTTGTTTAGTTTTGTTTTGTTTTTTAGATTCCACATATAAGTGGGATCATATGGTATTCATCTTTCTCTGATTTATTTCAGCATAATACCCTTATGGTCCATCCATATTGTAGCAAATGGCAAGATTTCATTTTTTTTTATGGTTGAATAACATTTCAGAGAGTGTGCATGTGTGTATATACCACATCTACTTTATCCTTTCATCCATTGATGGACACTTAGGTTATTTCCATATCTGGGCTATTGTGAATAATGCTGCAGTGAACATGGAGGTACAAATATCTTTTCAAGTTAGTGTTTTCATTTTCTTTGGGTAAATACCCAGAAGTAGAATCTCTGGATTCTATGGTGATCTATTTCTAATTTTTTGAGAAGCCTCCACACTGTTTTCCACAGTGGCTACACCAATCTACATCCCCGTCAACAGGGCATGAGCTTTCTCTTTTCTTCACATTCTTGCCAACACTTTTTATTTTTTGTCTTTTCGATACTAGCCATTCTGACAGGTGCAAGGTGATATTTCATTGTGGTTCTGATTTGCATTTCCCTGATGATTAGTGATGTTGAAGATCTTTTCATGTGTGATTTTTTAATTAAATTTTTATTTTGGAATAATTTTCACTTTACAGAAAAGTTGCAAAGATAGTTCGGAGTTCTTATATACCCTTCACCCGGGTTCCCCTAATATTAACATCTTACATAACCATGGTACAGTTGTCAAAACAAAGAAATTAACACTAATATCATACTATTAATTGAACTACAGACACTATGAATTTCAGTAGTTTTTCCATTAATGTCCCTCCTCCGTCTCAGGATCTGATCCAGGATTCTGATTTGAATTTAGTCACCATGACTTTTTTTTTTTTTAGGGCAATTCAATTTACTTAATTTTTTTTAAATTTAAATTCAATTAGCCAACATATAGTACATCATTAGTTTCAGATGTAGATTTCAATAATTCATCAGTTGCATATAACACCCAGTGGTCATCACATCATGTGCCTCTTTAGTCTTCTCTAGTCTGTGACAGTTTTTCAGCCTTGTTTTCATGACCTTGAAAGTTCAGGTTTATTGTAGAAGTCCCTCAAGTTGGGTTTGTCTGGTGTTTTCTCATTATTAGACTGGGGTTATGGGTTTGGCAAGGATACCACAGAGATAAAGGATCATTCTCATCATTTCATGTCGAAAAATACACATCAGCATAATTTATCACTGGTGGTATTAACCTTGGTCATTTAGTTAAAGTCATAGCTGCCAGATTTCTCTGCTGTCAAGTTACTAATGTTGCCTTTTCCACACTCTATTTTTTGGAAGTGAGTCACTAAGCCCACACTCAAGAGTATAGGGGAATTAAGCTCCACTCCTGGAGGGGGGAGAATCCACATATATAATTTGGTATTATTCTCTTTAAGGAAGGTTTGTCCCTTCTCACCCATTTATTTCTTCAATCATTTATGTCAGTATGGATTAATGGAGAGTTACTTTATTCTTTAGGTTATAATCCATTACTGTTAGCATTTCTTTTGTTCAAAATTTTCTAACTTTGCCCACTGGGAGTTCTTTCAGTTGGCTCCTGTGTCCTTTTGACACTCCCCCATCCTTTCTCCCTCCCCCGCCCTTCCTTCTTTCTTTACTTTTTTTCTTTTTCTCCCCACCTCTCCCCCCATTTCCATTTCTCTTTCTCCCTCCATCTCTCTTCCTTCCTATTTCCTTACTTTCTTATTTATTTTGGTAGCACTTCCTTACTTCCCTGCTTCAAGATGCTCCAAGCTCATCTTATATTTTTTTGCTCAGTTCTATTGATGGTAATTTTGATATTAAGATTTTAAATACACAGAGAGTAGGATACAAAGCAGCCATAGTTCATAATATTGATACTGATGAACTCATTTGTAGGGGATCCATATAATGTGTTTTTTGTGGGGGAAAAGGTGACATTCCATCTGCCTTTATTGGGAAAGTATCAGATAACTCTCTGAGAGATGAATTCACATATGAAGAAAGAGGTGACATTGTCTCAGTTCCAGAATTAAGCTGACTTCTGGAATTCTACCTTCTTTTTCATATCAGACATTCATCTCACCTTAACACTCATCTTCATAGTCACACAATTTTTCCAGGACAGGCAACCAACTAGAAGGAATTTTTTATAAACATCATCTTAAGAGACTTTGTCTATGTAAATTCCAGGAAGGAGATGGGTATGATGCATATGCCATCTGCTTAGATGAATGTTGAAATGGGACCAGCTCAGCAACCTTTCCAATTTCCATGTTTACCACTGCAAACATGTAGTTTGGTTAAACACATCCAAAAACAATTTGATTCATCTGCCAACAAACAAACAAACAAACAAACAAAGTGTTACTTCTCAGGAGAATTGACTCTGACACAGAGTGGTCATGAACTTTCCAAGCACACCCCATAGACCTTTAGGTTGGGTCAGAATATAGCTGTTGTGGGCTGAATTGTGTCTTCCCAAAATCCACATGTTGAAGTCCTAACCCCATTACCTCAAAATGTGACTGTATTTGGAAATAGAGCCTTTAAAGGTGTAATTAAGGTGAAATGAGGTCATTGGAGTAGGCCCTAATCCAATGATTGGTACCATTATAAGAGGAGATTAGGACAGAGACACACACCGAGGGAAGACCAACTAAAGACACAGAGAGAAGACAGCCATCAACAAGCTGAGGAGAGAGGCCTCAGGAGAAACCGACCCTGATTTTGGATTTCCAGCCTCCAGAACTGTGAGAGAATAAGTTTCTGTTGTTGAAGCCATCTAGTCTGTGGTACTTTGTAAAGGCAGCCCAAGCAAACTAATACACTAGTCATCTGGGGCTCTGTGGGCATCCTGCTCTTAACAGAACATGACAGCATCTTCATTCTGTGAGGAAGATGACTTGTAGAATTCCAACAGTATTGACACAACACAAAAGTAATAAACTCAATGTCACGGTCTAGCCACAGCCCAGTGGGGGAACAGGATGACAGTGTAGCAAACACTGACCTTCAGAGGCTGATCAACTTGTCTCCCTTTAAAATGTTATTTAGGACTGTTATTTGATTTTTTTCCCCTTCAAGTGTTTCTATAAAATAACTTACATTAGCATTCTGTACTTTAACCAGATTATTGAAAAAGGAGTTTTGATTAGGTGTTTGATAGTAGGATTATGCTTCTTTTCACTATTAAGTATATTTTTTTAAAACAGACTTTATTTTTTAGAGCAGTTTTAGGTTCACAGGTAAGCTGAGTAAAAAGTACAGAGATTTCCCACATACCTCTGCCCCACGCATGCATAACCTCCCCTATTATGAACATCTCCTCCACCAGAGTGGTACATTTATTACAACTGATGAACCTACATTGACACACATAATCCACATTCCATCACCTGAAGTCCACAGTTGACATTAGAGTTCACTCTTGGTGTTGTACATTTTATAAGTTTGGACCACCATGTGTAATGACATATATCCATCATTATAGTATCATATAGAATAGTTTCATTGCCCTGAAAATCCTCTGTGTTTCACCTATTCATCCCTCCTCCCTGCTAATCCCTGGCAACCACTGATCTTCTTACCATCTCCATAGATTTGCCTTTCCAGAATGCCATATAGTTGGAATCATATAGTATGTAGACTTTTCAGATTGGCTTCTTTCAGTGATATACATTTAAGTTTCCTCCACATCTATTCGTGGTTTAATAGCTCATTTCTTTTTAGCACTCACTGTCTAGATGTACCACAGTTTATCTATTCACTGACTAGAGGACATCTTGGTTGCTTTCAGGTTTTGACAGTTGTGAATAAAGCTGTTTTACACATCTGTGTGCAGATACCTGTGTAGACATGAGTTTTCAGCTGCTTTAGGTAAATACCAAGGAGTGTGATTGCTGTGTATCATATGGTGAGAGTATGTTTTGTTTTGTAAGAAACTTCTAAACTGTACTAAGTATAATTTAAAGATGCAGTCAAATGAAATTTCTTTTTGGAATAAAATATAGCCAAAATGTGTCTGTAAATGCCTAGTAGAGCTTGTATATATAAGACCTAGATCAGAGTAACAGAGGTGTTTTGCATATACATCCATTCAGCTTCCACTGTGTATGGCCTAAGCCAACTCCCCACACAACAACAACAACAAAAAATCACCTGAATTTATTGAATTGGAAACTGTTTGTTCCATGATTTCCTGAAATTGCCATCATTCTGGAGAGAAGGCGAAGTAATTTAGTATTTTCCTTCAATGGAACACTACAAAGAAAAAGAAGTATGCTCAACAAGTGTCTTTCTCTTTTCTGTTCCCAAAGTAAGAACAGTCTGTGTTGGGGCAGATCTTGAAATAGTAATTTAAAGAAGGTTTCAAGCATTATTGTGCTATGCATGAGTTTGATTCGGCAGCTAAGTGAATACACTCTGCCTTTATCTCCTAAACTTCAGTACCCTTAAGCATTTTATGGGTATCATCAAAGTGCAAGATAGAAACACTATGGGGAAATTCAGAACTTCAGCAACTGTTCTGTTGATACCTGATGGGCCCGTCAGCTTAACTGTGTACAGGCAAATTGTACCTCGAGAGCATCAGATTTGAAAATGAGCGCTTATGCTTAACAGAACTTGTGATGTATCTAAACAACCTATTATCAAAAGCTAAATTGTTATGTACAACTGTAACTGTGCAAGCTATATATGCTTGTTTTACCAAATGCCAAGAATTTTAATATGGCTGTGTTTGAGGCTATATACAATAAACGCATGTTTTTCACTTTAAGTGCAAGTTTAAAATTCTCAGTTTTTAATAAAATGTCAGGTTCATTCTTATCTCCCATAAGCTCTTACTATGATAGTGATAACTGGCTTCTGCCTCAGTTTTAGCTGAATGTTGAGTTTTCACCCTTAGCTATTTGGAGATCAACCAAAATGAATCTTCAGTGCACCTCAGTGAAGTCCACTTAAAGCGCCCATTCTCCTGCAGTGTTAAAATAAAGAAGCTGGGACTTTCACTTCTTTGTCAGTTCGACACCACAGAGCAGGTTATGAACAGCCGGAGATGCTGTAAGGGGCCCCAAAGCCCACAGTTCTAGCCTCTGCTTTCCCTGTGGTGCCCACAGAGAACAGGGTTTATGGGGGCCTTGCCAGGAGCCAGGCCAGTTTTTCTCTCTCCCCCGCACCAGTGAGGCACGTAGGAAATTGCCTGCAACACTACAGAGACTGATGCTGGGCTTTAAAGACCCCGACACACAAACAAAAACTAAACTCTCTCTATTAAAGCAAGCAGAAATGGATCTGACTCACTGAGCGGAGAGAGCTTCAGGGGGCCCAGTGGATTCTCCTTAGGTACTTCTGAAGTTCCTAAAATTGGGTGATTTTGTTTCTCACATGTGTGGTCATGCAATTTCCCCCATAAAACAAGACCAAGAATAAATAGGGTGTAGAAACCAACAGAATCTTCCACGTCTCTTCTCGGGTAAGACAATAAAACTTAATTAAGGTGAAAGATATTGTATGAGTCATCATTTTGGCAGGCTGAGAGGTGATGTTGTTAAGCAATATTTGAGGTTTTTTGTTTGTTTGTTTGTTTTTTAAAAAGACTGCAGAGGGTCTCCCTCAAGTATTCAGCAGAGAGCTGATAGCGCACACAAGTGAGCCGGCCACCTGACAGGGTTAGAGGGAACACAGCCCAGTGATGGCACTGGGCTGGGAATAGGGCCTGGGGTTAGTGGCAAATTGGATACAAAAGCTTGATAGTAATAATTTCAGATGATGGGGTGCCCCCAGAACAGTACCCATTTTTAACCGAAACCCTTATATGGGGCTGTGCCCTCAAAGGAAGAATACATGGCCTGGGAACTCTTCCTTCCTTCCTTCCTTTCTTTCTTTCTTTCTTTCTTTCTTTCCTTTCTTTCTTTTTTTCTTTCTTTTTTTTTAAAGTAGGCTCCACACCCAGCATGGAGCCCAACAGAGGGCTTGAACTTACAACCCTGAGATCAAGACCTGAGCTGAAATCAAGAGTCGAATGCTTAACTGACTGAACCACCCAGGCGCCTCAGTCTGGGAACCCTTATATGGGGCTGTGCCCCCAAAGGAATAATACATGGCCTGGTGGCATCACTTACCATCACATCCAGTGACCCATATGGGAAATCGGTGCTTCCTGTCCTTGAAACTCTGGGCTCTGCCACTCAAGGTTCCCAAAGGGAGAACACCTCTTCGAGGAGACATAGCAAAATTCCCCTTAAGTTTCAGCTGTGACTGCCGCCTGTGTCCTTCAGCTCCTTGAGCCAAGGGACCACCAAGGAAGGAGAGACACCAGCCTGGCAGGGCTAATTTTTTTTTTTTTTTTGAGGTACAATTTGACATATAACATTATGTTGATTTCAGATGTACAATATAATGATTCTATATCTGTATTCGCTACAAAATGATCATCACAGTAAACCTAGCTGCCATCCATTATCATCGTACAAAGTCACAAAATTTTTTCTTGTGATGAGAACTTTTAAGATTTACTCTCCTTGTAGCTTTCAAATATGCAACACAATATTATTGACTACACTCACCATACTGTACATTACATCCCCGTGACTTATTTATTCTATAAATGGAAGTTTGTATCTCTTGACTCTCCTCACCCATTTCACATACTCCCTAACCCCCACAGTCCCCTCTGCCAATCACCATTCTGTTCTCTGTATTTATGAGTTTTATTGTGATTTATTTGTTTTTCAAATTCTACCTGTAAGTGAAATCATATGGTATTTTTCTTTCCCTGTTTGACTTATTTCACTTAGCATAATATCCTCTAGGTTCATCCATGTTGTTTCAAATGGCAAGATGAGTTTTTTTTATGGCTAAATAGTATTCCGTTGTAAAAAACCACATCTTTATCCATTCATTCATTGATGAACAATTAGGTTGTTTCCATTATCTTGGCTATTGTAAATAATGCTGCAGTGATCATAGGGGTGCATATACCTTTTTGAATTAGTGTTTTCATTTTCTTTGCATAAATACCCAGAAGTGGAATTGCTGAATCATATGCTAGTTCTACCTTTAATTTTTTTTATTTTCCATGGTGGCTGCGTCAATTTACATTTCTACTAACAGTGCACAGGGGTTCCCTTTTTTCCACATCCTTGCCAACATTTGTTATTTCTTATCTTTTTGATGCTAGCTATTTTAATAGAGGTCAAGTAATATCTCATTATGGATTTTATTTGCATTTCCCTGATGATTATTGATGTTGAGCATCTTTTTATGTGCATGTTTGTAATTTGTGTGTCTTCTTTAGAAAAATGTCTATTCAGATCTTCTGCTAAATTTTTAATTGTCTGGGGTTGTTTAGGGTTTTTTTTGCTATTGAGTTGTATGAGTTCTTTATACATTTTGGATATTAACTCCTTATCAGATATATTATTTGTAAGTATCTTCTCTCATTCAGTAAGTTGCCTTTTCATTTTATTGATGGTTTCTTTTATGTGCAGAAATTTTTAGTTTGATATAGCTACACTTTTTCACAGCTGACCCTTGAACAATGTGGAGGTTGGGACACTGATACGCTACACAGTAGAAAATCCATGTATAACTTTTGGTTCCCCCAAAACGTAACTACTAATAGCCTACTGTTGACTGGAAGCCTTACCAATATCATAAACAGCTGATAACACTTATTTTGTATGTTTATACATATAGTACATATATACTGTATTCTTACAATAAAGCTAGAGAAAAGAAAATATTAAAAACATAATAAGAAAGAGAAAATACATTTATAGTACTGTACTGTATTTATTGAAAAAAATCCACATGTAAGTGAACCCACACAGTTGAGTCACTTGTACTTTTGCTTTTGTTGCCTTTGTTTTTAAAGTCAGGTCCAAATAATCATCTCTAAGACCAATGTCAAGGAGTCTATTGCTTTTGTTTTCTTTCAAAAGCTTTATGGTTTCTGGTCTTACATTCAAGTCTTTAGTCCATTTTGAGTTAATTTTTGTGTATGGTATAAGAGAGTCTAGTTTTTGGGCGCCTGGGTGGCTCAGATGGTTGAACGTCTGCCTTCGGCTCAGGTCATGATCCCAGGGTCCTGGGATCGAGTCCCGCTTTGGGCTCTCTGCTCGGTGCAGAGCCTGCTTCTCCCTCTCCCTCTGCCATTTCCTCTGCTTGTGCTCTCTGGCTCTATCTCTCTGTCAAATAAATAAATAAAATCTTAAAAAAAAAAAAGATAGTCTAGTTTTATTCTTTTGCGTGTGTATGTTCAGTTTTCCCAACATCATTTACTGAAGAAACTCTCCTTTCCACTTTGTTTTTTGTTGTTTTTTTTTTTAAGATTTTATTTATTTATTTGACAGAGAGAGAGGGTAGCAGAGGGAGAGGAAGAAGAGGACTCCCCACTGAGTAGGGAGCCTAATGCAGGACTCAATCCCAGGACGCTGGGATCATGACCTGAGCTGAAGCCAGACGCTTAACTGACTGAGCCACCCTGGCGCCCTGTCTTTTCCACTTTGTATATTCTTGAATCTTTTGTTGTAAATTAATTGACCATATTATGTGGGTTATTTCTGGGCTCTCTATTCTGTTCCATTGATCTATGTGTCTGTTTTTATGCCAATATCATACAGTTTTCATTGCTATGCTTTTGTCATATAGTTAAAAAAAAACAGGTATCATGATACCTCCAGGTTTGTTCTTTCTCAGGATTGCTTTGGCTATTTGAGGTCTTTTCTGGTTTCATTTAAATAATAAGATTGCTTTAGTTCTTTGGAAAATGCCATTGGAGGGCGCCTGGGTGGCTCAGTTGGTTAAGCAACTGCCTTCGGCTCAGGTCATGATCCTGGAGTCCCGGGATTGAGTCCCGCATCGGGCTCCCTGCTCGGCAGGGAGTCTGCTTCTCCCTCTGACCCTCCTCCCTCTCATGCTCTCTGTCTCTCATTCTCTCTCAAATAAATAAATAAAATCTTTAAAAAAAAGAAAAAAAGAAAAAAAAAGAAAATGCCATTAGAATTTTGATAGGGATTGCATTGAATCTGTGGATTGCTTTGAGTAACATAGATATTTTAACAGTATTAATTCTTCCAATCCATGAGCATGGAATATCTTCCATTTATTTGTGTCTTCTTCAATTTCTTTCATCAATGTCTTATAATTTTCAGTGTATGGGTCTTTCATTTCCTTGGTTAAATTTATTCTTAGGTATTTTTTTCTTTTTGATGCAGTTAAGATTGTTTTCTTAATTTCTCTTTCTTTTTTTTTTTTTAAAGATTTTTTATTTATTTATCTGAGAGAGAGAATGGGAGACAGATAGCATGAGAGGGGGAGGATCAGAGGGAGAAGCAGACTCCCCGCTGAGCAGGGAGTCCGATGCGGGACTCGATCCCGGGACTCCAGGATCATGACCTGAGCCGAAGGCAGTTGCTTAACCAACTGAGCCATCCAGGTGCCCCTCTTAATTTCTCTTTCTGATAGCTCATTGTTAGTGTATAGAAACAGCAGATTTTTATATGTTGATTTTGTATCCTGCAATTGTACTGAATTTGTTTATTAGTTCTGACAGTTTTTTCGTTGAGTCTTTAGGGTTTTCTGTGTATAAAATCATGTCACCTGAAAATAGTGGCAGTTTTACTTCTTCCTTTCTGATTTGGATGCCTTTCATTTCTTTTTCTTGCCTAATTTCCCTGGCTAGGCTTTCCAGTACTATGTTAAATAAAAGTGGCAAGAGTGGGGCATTCTTGTCTTGTTCCTGACCTTAAAGGAAAGTTTTCAGCTTTTCACCATTGTGTATGCTAGCTGTGGGCTTATCATATATGGTCTTTTTTATACTGAGGTACATTACCCCCACATCTATTTTGTTGAGAATTTTTATCATAAATGGGTGTTGAATTTTTGTCAGACTTTTTTCTTCATCTATTGAGATGATCATATGATTCTTATCCTTCATTTTGTTAATGGGGTATATCATGTTGATTGATTTGTGGATGTTGAACCATCTTTGCATCCCTGGAATAAATTCCACTTGATTATGGTGTATGAGCCATTTAATGTAATGTATCAAACTGAATTCAGTTTGGTAATATTTTTTTGAGGATTTTGCATCTATATTCATCAGAGATACTAGCCTATAATTTTCTTTTTTGTGATGTTCTTATCTGGTTTTGGTCTGGCAGGCTAAATGACAGTGTGTGTCTGCTGTGACAAAATGTAGGGAGGAAGGATCCATTTGGGTGTCTCTCAGCACTCCCTTGTTCAGTCTGGATAGAAAATGGACAAGTGCAGTTGGGTGCTCGGATGGCAGAGTAGTAGGAGGACCCTAGGCTTGCCTCATCCCTTGAACACAGCTAGATAAATACCAAATCATTCTGAATACCTAAGAAATTGAATTGAGGACTGACAGAACAAACTGCACAACTAGAGGGAGAGAGGAGGCCACATCATGGAAGGCAGGAGGTGCAGAGATGTGGTTTGGGGGAGAAATGGATCATGGGTGATGTGGAGGGCAGGGAGCCCTTGTCACAGAGAGAGGCGAGAGACAATGAGAGGAGCACACGAAGGATCACAAAACGAAAACACTTCCCCAAAGCCATTAACTGGGAAAATGAGAGGGGCTGATTTTCATGAGTTTTGCAATCAGCAACTCCAAGACTGAGTTTTAGAGGTCCACTGTATGGCTGGTATAGAGCTCTGAGGGCACAACAGTATTCCTGTAGAGAAGGCAGAAGGCACAATCTGAGGATCACCTGAGACACAAGGGGGGAGACAGTTCCCCCTTCTTGGAATGCATCTGAGTGAGGTGGCATTGCTTCTCTGGGAACAAAGGAATCAGTGGGCACCATTTCCCTCTCCCTTCCCTCAGCATAGGCACTGAGACACCTGCTAACCTGGGGGGCAGCTAACCTGGACATAGGCTTTTTAGTGTGTCTTGCCCCGATCCCCACACTCCTGCACTCTGGTGCAATTCCTCTTCTGGGTCAAACCTGCATCAATCCCAGCACAGCAAGACCCTACCCCAGAAGACCAAAGCAGGTCCCCATCACACAGGTCACTAAAGTTTGGAGTTTTAAAACTCAGGCAGCCTGGCTGGGGTAGAGCCCAAAGTGCACTGCTCCAGGCAAGCAAGCAATCTGGACATAGGCAGTGTGAAAACAGCAATCTGAAAAACACCTAGGACACATGAGGGGAAATTATTTGCTCTTCTGGGAGGGCTTCCCTGACAAGAGCAACACGAACTCCCTTCTCTGGGGACAAAGAAGCTGGTTGGCTCCATTTCCTTCCCCAATTCCTCAACATAAACTAACATCAGTAAACAGCACAGTGCCAAAATTGGCTGCCTAATCTGCTCACACCGAGCCTCACCCCCTGCACCCTGCAGGTGCCGCTTTTCTTGGACAAGTGTGCTGAGAGCCAGTGCACTGACCCATCCCCCAGAAGACCAGCACACCCCCCCACAAGCACCACATCTACTGACCACAGAGTTCTGCAAAGCTTCAGTTCTAGTGGAAATAGCACCAGGTCTCTTTTAACAAGCAGACCAGAGCACACCTAGATAAAACTCACCACACTCTGGCCAAGGTCCAAACACTCCCCACTACAGGCAAGGAGAAACTCTGCAGAGGACTGAATTGAGGGAAAGAGCAACCATAACACAGCAGCAGAGTGCACACAGCACACACCAAAGACACTTCCTGAAACACCAGACCCTGAACAGTATATGACCTCTTCTTCATAACACCATTACTCTCAGGAACAAGAAACATAACAGGCTTTCCTAACACAGAGAAGACAGAGACCTAGACAAAATGCCAAGACAGAGGAATTCATCCCAAAAGAAAGAACAAAAAAAAGGTCATGGCCAGGGATCTAATCAAGTCTAGTCAAAATAGATTATAAGTAATATGCCTGATTCAGAAATTAAAGCAATAATCATAAGGATACTAACTGGACTTGAAAAAAGCATAGAACACATCAGAGAACACTGCAGAGATGAAAGACCTAAAAACCAATCAGGCTGAAATGAAAAATGCAATAACCGAGATTTAAAACCAACTGGATGTAATGACCACAAAGATGGAAGAAGCAGAGGAATGAATGAGTGATATAGAAGATAAAAATGTGGAAAATAATGAAGCTGGGGATGCCTGGGTGGCTCAATTGGTTAAGTGTCTGCCTTCGGCTCAGGTCATGATTCCAGGGCCCTGGGACTGAGTCCCACATCAAGCTCCTTGCTCAGTGGGGAGCCTGCTTCTCCCTCTGCCTGTTTCTCCTTCTGCTTGCTGCTCCCCCTGCTTGTGCTCTCTCTCTCTCTCTCTTTCTCTGTCTTTCTCTGACAAATAAATAAAATCTTAAAAAAAAAAAAGAATGAAGTTGATCAAAAGAAGGTAAGAAAAATCTTGGATCATAAAAGTAGATTTAGGGAAATCGGTGACTCCATGAAACATAATTACATTCATCATAGGAGTCACAGAAGAACAAAAGAGAGAAAAGGGAGCAGAAGGCTTATTTGAGGAAATTATAGCTGAAAACTTCCCTAGTTTGGGGAAGGAAACAGACTTCCAAATCCAGGAGGCACAGAGAACTCCCATCAAAATCAACAAGAGCAGGCTAACACCAAGACATATTGTAATTAAATTTGCAAAATATAGAGCTAAAGAAAAAGTCCTTAATGCAGCAAGACAAAAGAAGTTCCTAACTTACAAGGGAAGACCAGTAAGGCTAGCAACAGAACTCTCCACAGAAATTTTACAGGCCAGAGATGAGTGGCATGATATATTTAATGTGCTGAATGGGAAAAATCTGCAGCCAAGAATACTTCATCCATCAAGACTATCATTCAGAATAGAAGGAGAGATAAAGAGTTTCCCAAACAAAACTAAAGGAGTTCATGACCAGTACAGCAGCCCTGCAAGAAATATTAAAGGGGACTCTTTGAGTGGGAAAGATGGACCAAAAGTGACAAAGACTAGAAAGGAACAGAGAAAATCTCCAGAAACAATGGCTTTACAGGTAATACAGTGGCACTAAATTCATATCTATCAATAATCACTCTAAATGTAAATGGACTAAATGCTCCAATCAAAATACATGAAGTGTCAGAATGAAGAAAAAAAAAAACACAAAAAAACAAGACTCGTCAATATGCTGCCTACAAGAGACTCATTTTAGACCTGAAGGCACCTGAAGATTGAAAGTGAGGAGATGGAGAAAACTTTACCATGTAAATGGACATTAAAAGAAAGCCAGAATAGCAATACTTATATCAGACAAACTAAATTTTAAACCAAAGATTGTAGTAAGAGTTGAAGAAGGGCACTATATCATAATAAAGGGGTCTATCCAACAAGAAGATCTAATAATTGTAAATATTTATGACCCCAACTGGGGAGCACCCAAATATATAAAGCAATTAATAACAAACATAAAATAATTCATTGATAATAATACAATAATAGTAGGGGACTTTAACACCCCACTTGCATCAATGAACAGATTATCGAAGCACAAAATCAACAAGGAAACAATGGCTTTGAATGACACACTGGACCAGATGGACTTAACAGGTATATTCAGAGCATTCGATCCTAAAGCAACAGTATACACATTCTTTTCAAGTGCACATGGGACTTTTCGATCACATACTAGGTCACAAATCAGGCCTCAACAAGTACAAAAAGACTGAAATCATACCATACATATTTTCAGACCACAACACTACGAAACTTGAAGTTAACCACAAGGAAAAATTTGAAAGACCACAATATACTCAGAGGTTAATGAACATCCTACTAAAAAATGAATGGATCAACCAGGAAATTAAAGAAGAAATAAAAAAATACATGGAAACAAATGAAAATGAAAACACAACAGTCCAAAATCTTTGGGATACAGCAAAAGCAGTCTAAGAGGGAAGTATGTAGCAATACAGGCCTACTTCAAGAAGCAAGAAAAATCTCAAATAAACAACCTAACATTACACCTAAAGGAGCTAGAAAAAGAACAACAAATGAAGCTTAAGGTTAGCAGATGGAGGGAAATAATAAAGATTAGAGCAGAAATAAATGATATAGAAACAAATAAAAAACAGTAGATCAATGAAACCAGGAGCTAGTTCTTTGAAAAAAAAAAATTAGTAAAAGTGATAAACGCCTAGCCAGACTGATCAAAAAGAAAAGAGAAAGAACCCAAATAAATAAAATCACTAATGAGACAGGAGAAATAACAACCAAACCACAGAAATACAAACAATTATAAGAATATTATGAAAAATTATATGCCAACAAATTGGGCAATATGGAAGAAATGGATGCATTCCTAGAAACATATAAATGACCAAAACTGAAACAGGAAGAAATAGAAAACCTGAACAGACTGATAACCAGCAATGAAATTGCATCAGTAATTAAAAATCTCCCAACAATAAAAGTCCAGGGCCAGATGGCTTCCCAAGGGAATTCTACTAAACATTTAAAGAAGAGTTAATACCTATTCTTCTCAAACTTTTCCAAAAAATAGAAATAGAAGAAAAAATTCCAAACTCATTCTATGAAGAGAACATTACCCTGATTCAAGACTCCACTAAACAAAAGAAAACTACAGGCCAATATCCTGATGCACATGGATGCAAAAATTCTCAACAAAATACTAGCAAATCAAATGCAATAGTACATTAGAAGAATCATCCACCACAATCAAGTGGGATTTATTCCTGGGTTGCAAGCGTGGTTCAATATTTGCAAATTAATCAATGTGATACACCACATTAATAAAAGAAAGGATAAGAACCATATGATCCTCTCAACAGATGTAGTAAAACATTTGACAAAGTACAGCATCCATTCTTGATTAAAAAAAAAAATCCTCAACAAAGTAGGGATAGAGGGAACATACCTCAACATCATAAAGGCTATATATGAAAACCCATAGCAAATATCATCCTCAATGGGGAAAAACTGAGAGCTTTTCCTCTGTGGTCAGGAACAAGACAGGGATAACCACTCTCACCACTTATTTAACATAGTACTGGAAGTACTTGAAGTCCTAGCCTTAGCAATCTGACAACAAAAAGAAATTTAAAAACATCCAAATTGGCAAGGAAGAAGTCAAATTTTCACTATTTACAGATGACATGATAGTCTATGTAGCAAACCCAGAAGACTCCACAAAAAAATTGCTAGAACTGATACATGAACTCAGTAAAGTTGCAGGATACAAAATCAACATACAGTAATCTGTTGCATTTCTACCCCCCCCGCCCCCCCAATAATGAAGAAGCAGAAAGAGAAACTAAGGAATCAATCCCACTTAGAGTTGCACCACAAACCATAAGATACCTAGGAATGGTAAAAGATCTGTACTCTGAAAATTATAAAACACTGGTGAAAGAAATGGAAGATGACACAAAGAAATAGAAAAACATTCCATGGTTAGGAATTGGAAGAACAAATATTGTTAAAATCTCTATATCAGCCAAAGCAATCTACACATTTAATGCAATCCCTATCAAAATACCACCAGCATTTTTCACTGACCTAGAACAATCCTAAAATATGTATGGAACTACAAAAGAACCCAAATAACCACAGCAATCTTGGAAAAGAAAAGCAAAGTTGGAGGCATCACAATTCCAGACTTCAAGCTGCATTATAAAGGGGCAGATAAAGCTGCAATGATGAAGACAGTATGGTACTGGCACAAAAACAGACACATAGATCAATGGAACAGAACAGAAAACTCAAAAATGGACCCACAAGTATATGGTCAACTAATCTTTGACATAGCAGAAAAATATCCAATGGAAAAAGATAATCTCTTCAATAAATGGCATTGGGAAAACTGGACAGCAAATGCAAAAGAAAGAAACTGGACCACTTTCTTACACATACACACACAAAAAAAAATCAAAATGGATGAAAGATCTAAATGTGAGACAGGAAACCATCAAAATGCTAGAGGAGAACACAGGCCAAAGGGCAACAAGCAAAAATAAACTATTGAGACTTTATCAAGATAAAAAGTTTCTGCACAGTGAAGGAAACAATCAACAAAACTAAAAGGCAATCTTCAGAGTAGAAGATATTTACAAATGACATAACTGACAAAGGGTTAGTATCCCAAACATACAAAGAACTTATAGAACTCAACATCCAAAAAACAAACAATCCAGTTAAAAAAATGCACAGAAGACATGAACAGACATTTTTCTAAAGAAGACATACAGATGGCCAACAGACACATGAAAAGATGCTCAACATCCTGCATCATTGGGGAAACGTAAATCGAAATTACAATGAGATGTCACCTCACACCTGTCAGAATGGCTAAAATCAAAAGCACAGCAAACAACAGATGCTGGTGAGGACACGAAGAAAGGGGACGCCTCTTACACTGTTGGTGAGAATGCAAACTGGTGCAGCCACTCTGGAAAACAGTATGGAGTTTCTTCAAAACGTTAAAAATAGAGCTACCCTATGATCCAGCAATTGTACTACTAGATATTTACCCAAAGGATACAAAAATACTGATTCAAAGGGATATATGCACCCTGATGTTTATAGCAGCCTTATTAACAATAGCCAAACAATGGAAAGAGCCCAAACGCCCATCAGCTAATGAATGGATAAAGAAGATGTGGTATACACACACACATACATACACACACACACACACACACACACACACACACACACACACTGGAATATTACTCAGCCATCAAAAAGAATGAAATCTTGCCATTTGCAACAATGTGGATGGAGCTATAGAGTATTATGCTAAGCAAAATAAGTCAGAGAAAGACTAATACCATGTGATTTCACTAATATGTGGAATTTAGGAAACAAAATGAAATATAGGGGGAAAAAGAAAAAAAGAGAGGCAAACCAGAAAACAGACTCTTAACTATAGAGAAAAAAACGAGGGTTACTGGAGGGTAGGTGAGAGAGGGATCGGTTAAATGAGTGATGGGGATTCAGGAGGTCATTGCCTGTGATGAGTGCTGGGTGTTGTATGTAAGTGATGCGTCACTAAATTCTACACCTGAAACTAATATTACACTGTATGTTAAGTAACTAGAATTTAAATAAAAACTTGAAAAATGAAAAAAAAGAAAAGAAAATGGACAAGTCCAGGAATCCCAAGCGACAAGGGCTCAGACCCCCTCAGAGATGAGAGTCCATGTTATGCCACCAGCTTAGCCACTGGGACCAGCAAAAGTGCTAGCTGAGGTTGAGGGGAACCCGGAATGGAGAGTAGGGGAGGGGGATGATAAGTGTCAGGTGGCCCAGAGGCCAGCTCAGAGGTATCGTAGTAGTTCATCCCAGAAACATTCCCCTTATAAATTTCTTACAGGAGGAAAAGTGCACTGGCATCCTAGAGTAACTGCTCCCAGAACATAGATGGAAAAGTGAATCCAAGCAGCATGATGGACTATAGTGGACACTGTAAAGCATCACCCAGATCTGCAGCTATTGGGTGGCTATTGGTGGATAGCCTTGAGGGACTGCCTCAACTGCAGAGAGCTGTCTTGTCTGAGATCACATCACTTCCCAAGGCAGCCAACATCCAATGATTGGTCAATGAGAGTATAAAGATCTGGCCATCTGGGCCCAAGCTGGGACAACTCTGAAGGCTTTCCTAGCTCTAGAGCTCTCTGTGGGGTTGACCAAAGCTGTCACTGAGCCTGCATCTCAGTTGGACATTTTGCTCTGTCCACTCCTGCTTTCTACCCTACCCTTTAACAGTGTGGATCCTAAAGACACTCCTTAGCAAACATTTCACATCTCATAGTCTGCTCCCAGGGAACCCACTCTGTAGCACAAAGATTGCACAGCTACTAAGTAAGGGTGGTTTTCAATGCAGGTAGCATGGGTTTTAAAGCTCACTCATAATCATTACACTCTTTGGCCTGCCTAAGCTGGGAACTTAGACTCAATCCTGCAGAGAAGAAAGAGGAGTAGGAGAAATCCTTAACTAACTTTAAATCTAAAAGGACTGAGAAATCACTGAAGGGGTTGAGTTTTTAGAAGTGGCTTGATTGAATTTTGGCCAGGTAAATGAAGTTTCAGGGGAACTATTAAGGGCTTCCTTTTTGCATATTCTGAGTCCTAGAAATCATATCCATTACAAGATATTTAGAATTAGTGAGATTTCACTATCAGAATTGAAATAAGCAGAATTACAGTGCTTATATAGTTACATAACTATGTTTATACTTTCTCAGGAACTATCTAGTGTATCAGTCTACAAAGATCTTTCTGCAGCCCAAACATCAGGGCATGGAGCTAATGAGAAAATATCTACAAGATATCCAACTCAAAGTCATTCTTAGTCCTCTGTGGTAGGCTAACACAGTGACCCTCCAAAAGATACCTACATCAAATCTGGAACCTGTGAATATGACCTTATTTAGAACAAAGGGTTTTGCAGATGTAATTACAGATCTTGAAATGAGGATTATTCAGATGGGTCCTAAATCCAACCACAGGTGTTTTTATAAGAAAGAAGCAGAGGGCAATTTGAGATAGAAGAGAAGACACAGACACACAGAGGAGAGGATGATGTGAAGATGGATGCAGAGACTGGAGTGAGGCAGCCACAAGCCCAAGAATGCAGGAAGAAGCAGGGAATGGACGCTGCTAGGGCTCCTACAGGAGTAAGAGAGATTCCAGACTTCTTGGCCTCCAGAATTGAAAGAGGCCAAAGTTCTGTTATTTTAAGCTATCAAGCTTGCAGTAATTTCTTACAGCAGCCACAGGACACCAACATACCCTCCCACCTTCTGCGTCAGAATATATCCTTGACTATTTGTGAAATATACAGCTTTATGTTCCTCCACTGGCCAAAGAAACAGTTGGAATAACAGGACTTTCCCCCCAGGCATAAGTACTATGGGTCCAATCGTTGTGTAAAAAAATATGCCCAGCTGAATAGACAGCAGTATTGATCTGCCTGTGGATATGAATGACCGCTCCTTTCCTGAGAGAGGGTACAGGGCAGGGAGGGTAGGTAGATTTTTACATCTTGAGTCTGTTTCTGCCAGAACTATGCTCAAGGTCAAACAACTTAAAAACCCATAGACAGTCAGTCTTAGTTCCAAAGAATTGATCTTACTGGCATCCTGATAATAAAATAAAAAGTGAATCATTTATTATTCCATGACATGCAACCAATTAATGCCACTCAGGGAATCAGACCTTCACTTTGATCCCATCTTCCACTGTAAAAAAAGTATTGATACACTGGTAAGTATATCTGAATAAGGTAGAGGACACTTAGAAAGAAAGCCAAAGAGATATATTGTTCTTTCACTTAGAGTAACAAGGAGATTCATTCTACAATGCACCATTTTAACAGTGACATTGTATATAGAGTCTGTTGTTATCTTTCCCTCTGGGAGCATACAGAAAGATTTAGCTTTATCTCTGAGGCTCGGGAACCTCTCAGGTGTTGCTTAGGAGTCCCAAAGCTCAGCATCTTTTACTCCAAGGAGTGTAGGGGCAGGTGGAGGTGGGAGCAAATAATGAGTAAAGAATGGTTTTTTTAAGGCCTTACATAAAACTCTCAAGTGAAGGCAAATTACTTAGTACAGAGGCACTAAATAAAAATAAAGTAACAAAAATAAAGTGAATAAGCATGAAAAAATAAATAATATTTTATTTAACTCTCTGGACAATCCTGAGAGGTAGGTGTTATTATTCACATTTTACATATGGGAAAAGGGAGGTTCTAAGAGATAGAGGGACTTGAGGTCACAGTAAGAGAGGAGGCCAGGTTAGAATGCAAATTTGTGTGATACCAAAGGTCCTAATCCTTGAATTCTACTACAATTCCCCAAAGTCAAATATACACATAAAGCAGGTACATGGACAACCCCTTGGTAGGGAAGATAGTAAATCTTGTCTACCTCACAGCAGATAAGGTAGGGAGTCAAATAAGATTATTAATTCATTTCTATAATATAATGAGTTCTTTCTATGTTTAACTAATAAGTACATGGGGCATAGAAAGATGAAAAGGCACAGTTGTCTCTACCTTCAAGGAATATGTGATCTAGAAGGGGAAATGTGAAATACAGAAACACAAAGTGAGGAGGATGATGTGGGTGCTAAAACACAGGTACAGATCCAACACAGAAGCTCAGAAGAGAGAGGCTACTTTTATTTTTTTTTAAAGTTCTTTTTTTTTTTTTTAAAGATTTTATTTATTTATTTGACAGATAGAGACAGCGAGAGAGGGAACACAAGCAGGGGGAGTGGGAGAGGGAGAAGCAGGCTTCCCGAAGAGCAGGGAGCCCGATGCGGGGCTCGATCCCAGGACCCTGGGATCATGACCTGAGCTGAAGGCAGACGCTTAACGACTGAGCCACCCAGGCGCCCCGAGAGAGGCTACTTTTAGATAGATGTGGCATTCTACCAAGTGGTAGGAATTTGGTCACATGGGGAAAGAAATTTTATGCTAAAGAAAGCATACACAAAGCTAGAGAGGCAAAATGGGTTATGAAAGTGCTTTGAAAATATATAAAATGTAAGGAATTATTTAGAGAGAAGCCCATTAAAAAATAAATATTGAACAGACTCCAACTTTTGAAATATCCAGGGACAGACCTCATATATAGAAAAGTTTGGGTCATGAATACAATGTTGAAAACATAAACATTGTGTGATATAATCTGCAGTACAGATTTCCACTTCTGGAAAGAGGGAGAAGACATACTTTTCCCTATCTTTCCTGCTAAGTACAACTAAAATTCTGAACACTATATATGAAAAACAAAAACAAAAACATAAGAAGACCCTGAAAGGTGGAGAGAAGATGGCCAAATACATAGGGACTTTGGTTCCCAAGAAACCTAGTGGTGAACTCCCTGGGTTTTCTTTTTGCCTCATATATCTCAGACCTGGAGCTAAGAAGCTGCCAACTCAGAAACACAAATGAATGCAGACAAAAAAGCCCAAACAAAAGCTTGTTCTCTCTATCCAAAGGACCAGAAAAAGAGCATCATAGTAAGATAGAAAACATTTAGATAACAATTACTCTTCTCCAGCCAAACACCCAATTTAAAAAAGTATGGCCCCACTTGCACCCATGCCAGCAATGCTCAAGTGGAGAGCCTAGATTTCTACCTTGCCAGGCTGTCCAAGGCACTCCAATACATACATTGTTTAACTGTACTGGTGTCAGAGAAGGCTGAGTACTGACTGGGGCGTTCAACCCTGCCAGGTGATAATGATGTTCATCACCACCACCCCATTCCCACAGTGTCAGTAGAGACTACTCTGGGAGCCTGAACCTCTACTCCTACCTGGTAATAAAGAGGCGCCCTATCTCTCCCCTCTGGAATGCTATCAGAGATATCCTGGTGGAGAATCAGGACTTTCATCACCATTCAGCAAAAACAAGCCAGTTCCCCCATCAAAAGTGTCCATGGAGACCAAGTGGGGAGCAGTAACAAGGCACTCTTGCCTCTCACAGCCAAGTCAGTATCAGTGGAAGCCTAGTAGCTCTTACATCTCTCCAGTAGTAATGAGGAAATGTCCACTGAAGTATCATCAGAAGCTCAGAGAGAAAATCTGGACTTTTACTTCCACCTGACAGTAGTGAGGCAACATCTCCCCTTTACCTAATGGAGTGGCATCAGAGGAAGGCAACAAAAACAGAAGGCTTAAAAAGATTCAGTCTCATAACATAATACCCGAATGAAGGTTTTCATAAAAAAAAAAAATCACTTGTTGGGGCGCCTGGGTGGCTCAGTCGTTTAAGCGGCTGCCTTCGGCTCAGGTCATGATCCCAGGGTCCTGGGATCAAGCCCCGCATTGGGCTCCATGCTTGGCGGAAGCCTGCTTCTCCCTCTCCCACTCCCCCTACTCTCTCTCTCTCTCGCTGTCTCTCTCTCTCTCTGTCAAATAAATAAATAAAATATTAAAAAAAAAAAATCACTTGTCTTGGGGCACCTGGGTGGCTCAGTTGGTTAAATGTCCGCCTTGGGCTCAGGTCGTGGTCCCAGGGTCCTGGAATAGAGCCCTGCATCAGGTTCCCTGCCCAGTGGTGAGCCTGCTTATCCCTTTGCCCCCAGCCCCGCTCATGCTCTATCCCTCCCTCTTTCTATCTAAATAAATTTTTAAAACTTAAAAAAAAAAATCACTTGTCTTACTAAGAACCAAGAAGATCTTGAACTGAATAAAAAAGAAAATGCAGAGATAACCACAGTGAAATGACAGAGATGTTAGAATTATCTGACAAAGATTTTGAAAAAAATCAGCATGAAAGTGCTTCAATAAGCAATTAAAAACACACTTTAACAAACAAAAGTTAGTTTTGTCTCAGAAAATAAGTAGAAGATACAAAGAAGAATCTAATGACAATTTAGTACTGAAAAGTACAATGACCAAATAAAAATTCAATGGATGGAGCCACACTACAGAGGGAGCACCTGTGTCCTGGACCTTGGAGCCATAGTTGCTCCACACACATCCTCACTTTGGACCCTGGCTCTGTATTCATCTAATCTAACCATACCACTACAGAAAATCATCAAATCATAAAGGAAGAGAGCAAGAGAAAAAGAAAAGAACAAAAGAATTACAAGACATCCAGAAAACAATTAATAAAGCAACAATGAGTTCATACCTATCAATAATTACCTTAAATGTAAATGGACTAAATTCTCCAATCAAAAGACATAAAGTGGCAGGAAAATCAACAAAGAGATAAAATAACTCAACATACCATCAATCAATGGGCTCTAATATATATATATATATGTATATGTATATATGTATATATATATGTATATATATGTGTGTTTGTGTATATATACATATATGTATATATATGTGTGTATGTATATATATATATATATGTATATAAATCAATAGTAGAATACTCCATCAAACAACAGAATATGCATTCTTTTCAAGTACCTGTGGAACATACATCAAGATAGGCCATCTAGCAATCCAAGGCAGGAATAATATTATTTTTAACAAGTGATGCTGGAGCAACTGGACAACTTCAGATTAAAAAATGAATCTTGAAAAGACAGGCAAAGCAATTAAAAAGAATTACACAAATTTTTCACGCAAAAACAGGAAATCCAAAAGACCAATAATCATTATGAAAAGAAAGGCCGAGTTTCATTAAAAATCAGAGAAGTTTTAATTAAATCACAGTAGGAACCCCCTGTACCCCCAGCAGAGAGACAAAAATTAGAATTCAGAGGATAGATATGAAGGGTTATAAAAATGTGGAGCAATAGAAAATCATATTGCAAGTAGGAGTATAAATTGGTGTAATCAATTTGGAAAACAATTTGTTATTATATATTATATAGTATAAGTAAAGATACACATACTCTATCAGTTCCACTCCTGGGTATATGTTCCAGAGAAACATGTGTACATGTGCAACAAAAAAGGATATACCAAAAGGTTATATACTGCACGAGCCAATTTATATAGCATTCTTGAAACAAAAAAATTATAGAATCAGATCAAATTATAGAATCAAAATTATAGATCAGATTAGTGGAGATGGCAGTGGCTTTCAAAGAGCCCCATGAGGGATCCTTGTGCTGATGAAATGTTCGGTACCTTAATTATATCAATGTCAATATCTTGGTTGTTATATTGTACTAGATTTTTATAAGATGTGACCATTGGGGGAAACTGAGTAAAGGGAACATGGAATTTCTCTGTATTATTTACAACTGCATGTGATTCTACAATTATCCCAAAATAAAAGGTAAAACCAAAAATGTAGTGAAAACAGAATACAGATGATATACACATTAATTGCAACTATGTAAATACATGTGCAAAGATTAGAAAGAGTACACAAAACTGAAAATAGTTGGAGTAGAATCACAGAGAATATTTTTCCTAAAATTGTAAAACTGTTATTATTCCACGTCTTTAATAAGTTGTCTAAGGTATATAGAAGAGCATTCTGCTGAATGGTTCAATATTTTTTATCTTCATATGCAAGCACCAAGTTTTCCTTTTTATTGCAAGAATAGCAAAAACTACACCCAACTTAATCTATCCATGAATGAGTCATATGAAACCTCTAAATCTCAGTTTCTTCATAAGATTAATAACATCTCTCCTATATGCCTCACAGCATTGTTAAATGAGGCTCAAAATGGCATGGTGTTTCCAATCTGTAAATTCACTGTAAATCCAATGTACTATGTAATTATAAAGTAGTCGTGTTTCAGATAAATTCAATGTACACAATTTCATTGACTAAAATTGACTGAAGCAAGGTATTAATTCATTCTATCTACATTTATGGGATGAATTTTGTCTCCCCCAAATTCCTATGTTGAAATCCTAATCCCCAGGACCTCAGAATGGATTATATTTGGAAATAGGTCTTTAAAGCTGTAACTTAAGTTAAAATGAGGTCATTGGAGTGGGCCCTGTTCCCATATGACTGGTGTCCTTATAAGAAGAGGATCTTAGAATACAAACATACAGAGGAAAGATCATGTGAGGATGCAGGGAGAAGACAGACACCAAAAGCCAAGGAGAGAGGTCTCAGAAGAAACCAACCCTGCTGACACCTTGATCTCAGACTTCCAGCTTCCAGAACAGTGAGAAAATAAATTTCTGTTGTTTAATCCACCCAGTCAATGGTATGTTGTCATGGTACTCTAATACATCTACCTTGAATCTTTCTCCGTTAAAAAGTTTTCAGATTTATTGTTAGCTAGTGTTACACAGCACAGTGTCCCAGAGGATCCTAACCTGGATGTAGCCTGGACTCAGAATCAAACCAACCTGGTTTATAATTCTGTGTCTGCTATTTCCTAGCTGTGTGACTTGGGGAAATGACCCACTGTCTCTGGATCTTAGTTTCTTCATGTATTAGAAGTGGGCTCCTACCTCACAAAGTCAAATAAGAATCCAATGAGACTGAATTAAAGGAGGCGAGGTTTAAGAAGGGCCTGACACTTACAAGGCATACGATTGCTTGCTTTTCCTAATCTTCAAGATTATATATCCCCCAGGTAAATCAATACTACCTTCACTTGAAGATTGGTACTTTTACACACATTTTCATCTGAATCTTACTTGATTTTCAGTTAAAATAGAAAGGGTGAACATAGAGAGGAAAAATTAAAGGATTTAGACAAAATACAGAGCTAAATGGTAGAGACTACAACCCAGGCTTCCTGTTTCTCTGTGATAGAAGAATGGAAGTTCCAAATGTCAAACATGGCCATCCTCATGCAGGATAGGAATTTCTATCATTGGAGGAAGGGGAAAGGGGGGTGATGATCATGTTTGCAAAATACTTCCAAATTATCTAGTAAATACTATAAAAGTGTTTGTATTCTTTGACCTAATAATTCCACTTTGGGGAACAGCCTCCAAGAAAATCCAAAAGAAAAAAAGATAATTTGTACAAAAAGGTTCACAATGGTTTCATATAGAAAACTGAAAGTTTGGAAATAATTCAAATATCCCCCTCAGCATGCACCACCACTCCCCACTCCCTACTACACACCACCAAAATTAGAGAAATCATAAAGGAAATGACAATAAATCAATATGTTGGACTATTCTGAAGCTGCACATAATGTCAAATAGATAAATGATTTTAATACATAGAAATGTGTTTGAAAAATACCGAGTGATAACATCAGGACACATGATTGCACGCACAGAGGTTGTATCTATGTGAACATTAATCAACCAGCACCGACAGATCCATGATGAAACTGGAACAATAGAAAATGTTTCATTTATTAAGTTCTTTAACCTGCAAACGTGCTTAAAATTTTTTTTGAGAGAGAGAGCGCGCACACGGTGGGCGGGGGAAGGGGGGAGGCAGAGAGAGAGGGAGAGAGAGAATCTTAAGCAGGCTCCACACCCAGGGCAGAGTCCGATGCAGGGCTCGATTTCATGACTCTGAGATCTTGACTTGAGCAAAATCAAGAGTCGGGTGCTTAACCGACTTAGCCACCCAGGCACCCCTAAACTTGCTTAAATTTTTAAATGTAAAAGCACAGGAGTTCTCCCAACACACACAGGGCAACAGCCACTGTTTTAACTACTCCTTTGCTGTAAGTGCTTAAGTGTAAAGAGTCCCTTGCCATCTTTTGAGTAGTAGATTTACCAATCTTCATAAAAGCAGAACATAGGCAAGGATAGAGGAGGTATACTTCCCCATTCCTAAAGCTCTTCCCCCCCCCCCCCCCCCCCCCCCGATGCTTTTGGAATCCTGCCCTCCTTCTGTAGGTCTTCTGGCTAAAGGTTCCAGCGGGCACTGTCTCAGGAGTCCTGAGCAAACATAACCCTGTTCTCCAAAGCCCAAAATTCTGGACTGAGTCTCTCCCTTATTTCTGTTCCACAGAACCCTCTCCTCTCCCAAAAAAAAAAAAAAAATTGAAAAGAAGAAACATAAATTTGATACCTAACTATAAGAGGAAGAATTTTCCCAGATATTTTGTTTCCTTGTATAGAGGTAAGGGGATCTTGAGAACCTGAATTCTGACTCTGAATTTTTACTTGGCTTGACTCAGGGCCAAGAATTCCAAGTTGGCTCTGGACCAAGATATTTAAACCTTAATTTCTCCATAGGCAAAATGAGGATGCCGCCATCAAACATCACCCTCGTCGGGTGATGTGAGTATAAATGTGTAAAAGACTGAGCACCATGATGAAGAACAATCAATAAACGCTTCCCCCGACACACACACCCTTTTCCTCTTGTGCTCCACAGTTCCTAATCCAGTTTTCAGTAGCTCCTCAATGGTGTTGCATTCCATAGAGATTTTAGATTCACTAATGGGCGAAAGAATCTGGGAATGGGCTACCTCCCAGAAACATCTCTAATTCTTTAAAAGCTCCATATGAAGGAAACCATGTACTCAGATAAGAAACAAAGAACAAGTCTTTTCCAGAATAAGGAAGGAAATAAATGGTCATGCTTCCCTTCTCACACATTCCTTGCTTAAAGGAGGTGCCTGTCAAGTACCTGGAGACCGGTCTCCTTCTTCCAACCTTCCCACCCAGGAGAACCCAGACCAGGAGTCCAGGGACATGAGTTCAAGTCCTTGTGCTGGTGTGGGTGGAGTCTTTGGGCAGATTGCCAAAGAGGCTAAGCCTTCATTACAATAGCATAACTCAAACATATCTCTGCCCCTCAAATTCATCCAGACTCATTCTTCCAAACACACTCTTCATTCAGTCTGGCAAGAACATTTCCCAACTCTTCTCCCCTGATTTGTAAAAGAAATCATGTCCTTCATCCAGCTCCATGGCCCTTGTTCCACCTTCTCTGAGAGCCCACTCCAGGTTGTGGGGCCCATATCCCAGCTCTCTCTCTCCAGCCACACTCAAGCTTTTGCTCTTGCTTTTCTTCCCCTCTCCTTCTCTCCATGCACACCAAGTGTATCTATTCAAGGCCAGATTAATTTCTTTCTGAAGGCTTCCTGGACTACTGCAACACCTCTTTCCAAGCTCCACATGCCTCAAAACCCCCTGAACCTCCATTTCATTGAATGATTATTCCCTTTGCTCAGGGATCATCCTGCACTGCCTCACCATCCCCAGGACTCAGAATGTTCACAAACACTGCTTCCACTCGATGGAAAGCTCCTTTCAAAATAATTAGTAAACAAGGACCCAGGGGCTTTTTCCTAAAAGGTGAATTAGAGGATTTGTTTGAAGACTCTTTTTCATTTGAAAATGTACAGGGATGTTAGCTTGAGGCTTCCTTCTGGAAGCAAGAGAAATACAAATTTCTTCTTAGAAGGCAAACATTCCATTTTTATGGATTAAATCTGACCCTCAGGATAGATACTTAGTAAAAGATATGTGTATTACTTTCTCTTAAGCTAACACCAGAGGTAAGTGGGTGCTGGCCTTCAGCGCTGCTGGAGGATGGCGAGGCCTCAAGTAGAATAAGGAAGGCAGGTAAAAGGTCAGAGGTGAAAGTGTACTAGACACCCACCTGATGGCTAAAATGAGTTTTGAAAAACTATTTCATGAATATCATCATAAATCAGATTATATTTTCCATGTAGAAAACATATTGTAAGTGGAAATTGATTGAGTACATTAATATACCATGAAAGCAGACATACCATCTATAAAATAGTTCTCTAATTATTTACAAGAAAAATGCATGCAAGAATTGGCATAAATATATTATAATTATACTACTTATACTGATTAAAAGAGGGGTTCCATAGAACACTCATCAACACATAAATGTATGATTCTACTATATCAGACCTTCTATCCCCAACTAACATATTAATCACAATAACTATAAACACTGAATGAATACTTTCTTTGCCTTTTTTGGCATCTGGACAAACTTTGAGAAGATGATTTTGACAGTCCAGTTTTCCTAAAGAGTTAACTGGAGAAGTTTGAACAGGTGTAACAAATAGAAGTATTCAAAATGATCTGATTAACCTTAGAGCAACCTCAGAGCTTTGTAGGTGGTAAACTGAGGAGGTGGGGTGGCAGGCAAAGCGTGAGAGCCAAAGAGAGTGCCCCATAATTATTTTGGAAAGAGAAAGTAAAGTAAGGAGCCATCCAAACTTTAGCAAAATTGTTGGTAGTAGGTGGGGGAGACGAGGACCCACATAGATAGCAACAACAGACACTGCAGTAAGAGTGTGCCACATTCTCTTTGTGGTGGTTAACTTCATGTGTCAATGTGGTAGGCTCTGGTGCCCAGTTGTTTGGTCAAACAGTAGTCTAGATGTTTCTGCATAGTTATTTTGGTTTTTTCTTTTTTTTAAGTTCCGTTAATTAACATACAGTGTATTATTAGTTTCAGAGGTAGAGTTCAGTGATTCATCAGTTGTATAAAACACCCAGTGCTCATCACATCACATGCCCTCCTTAATGTCCATTACCCAGTTACCCCACCCCCCCACCCCCCCACTCCACTCCCCTCCAGCAACCCTCAGTTTGCTATGATTAAGAGTCTCTTATGGTTTGTCTCCCTCTCTAATTTCATCTTGTTTTATTTTTCCCTCCCTTTCCCTATGCTCCTCTGTTTTGTTTCTTAAATTCCACATGAGTGAAATCATATGATAATTGTCTTTCTCTGATTGAATTATTTTGCTTAGCATAATACCCTCTAGTTCCATCCACATCATTGCAAATGCAAATTTTTTGATGGTTGAGTAATATTCCACTGTATATATATATCACATCTTCTTTATCCATTCATCTGTTGATGGACTTCTGGGCTCTTTCCATAGTTTGGCTATTGTGGACATTGCTGCTATAAACATCGGGGTGCAGGTGCCCCTTTAGATCACTACATTTATATCTTTGGGGTAAATACCAGGTAGTGCAATTGCTGGGTCATAGTGTAGCTCTATTTTTAACTTTTTGAGGAATCTCTATACTGTTTTCCAGAGTGGCTGTACCAGTTTGCATTCCCACCAACAGTGTAAAAGGGTCCCCCTTTCTTTGCATCCTCGATGTGGAGGAAACAAGAAACAATATTTGTTGTTTCCTGACTTGTTAGTTTTAGCCATCTGACTGGTGTGGAGTGGTATCTCATTGTGGTTTTGATTTGTATTTCCCTGATGCTGAGTGATGTTGAGCATTTTTTCATGTGTCTGTTGGCCATTTGGATATCTTTTTTGGAGAAATGTCTGTTCATGTCTTCTGCCCATTTCTTGACTGGATTATTTGTTCTTTAGGTGTTGAGTTTGATAAGTTCTTTAGAGATTTTGGATAATAGCCCTTTATCTGACAAGACATTTGCAAATATCTTCTCCCATTCTGTCGGTTGTCTTTTGGTTTTGTTGACTATTTCCTTTGCTGTGAAAACACTTTTTATCTTGATGAAGTCCCAATAGTTCATTTTTGCCTTTGTTTCCCTTGCCTTTGGAGACGTGTCTAGCAAGAAGTTACAGCAACCAAGGTCAAAGAGGTTGCTGCCTGTGTTCTCCTCTAGGATTCCAATGGATTTCTGTCTCACATTAGGTCTTTTATCCATTTTGAGTTTAGTTTTGTGTATGGTGTAAGAAAATGGTCCAGTTTCATTCTTTTGCATGTAGCTATCCAGTTTTCCCAACACCGTTTGTTGAAGAGACTCTTTTTCCCATTAGATATTCTTTCCTGCTTGTTAAAGATTAATTGACCATATAATTGTGGGTTTATTTCTGGGCTGTCTATGTTCTATGTGTCTGTTTTTGTGCCAGTACCATACTGTCTTGATGATTACAGCTTTGTAATATAGCTTAAAGTCTGGAATTGTGATGCCACCAGCTTTGTTTTTCTTTTTCAACATTCTCCTGGCGATTCAGGGTCTTTTCTGCTTCCATACAAGTTTTAGGATTATTTGGTCTAGCTCTGTGAAAAATTGATTGTATTTTGATAGGGATTGCATTGAATGTATAGATTGCTCTAGGTAGCATAGACATTTTAACAGTATTTGTTCTTCCAATCTATTAGCATGGATGTTTTTCCATTTCTTTGTGTCTTCCTCCATTTCTTTCATAAGTGTTCTATAGTTTTCAGAGTACAGATCCTGTGCCTCTTTGGTTAGATTTATTCCTAGGTATCTTATGGTTTTTGGTGCAATTGTAAATGGGATCGATTCCTTAATTTCTCTTTCTTCTGTCTCATTGTTAGTGTAGAGAAATACAACTGATTTCTGTGCATTGATTTTATATACTGCCACTTTGCTGAATTCCTGTATGAGTTTTAGCAATTTGGGGGTGGAGTCTTTTGGGTTTTCCACATAGAGTATCACGTGATCTGCAAAGAGTGAGAGTTTTGGATGCCTTTCATTTCTTTTTGTTGTCTGATTCCTGAGGCTAGGACTTGTAGTACTACGTTGAACAACAGTGGTGATAGTGAACATCCCTGTCGTGTTCCTGACCTTAGGGAAAAAGCTCTCAGCTTTTCCCTGTTGAGAAGGATATTCTCTGTGGGCCTTTTGTATATGGCTTTTATGATATTGAGTATATTCCCTCTATCCCTACACTGTGGAGAGTTTTAATCAAGAAAGGATGCTGTACTTTATCAAATGCTTTTTCTGCATCTATTGAGAGGATCATATGGTTCTTGTCCTTTCTTTTATTAGTGTAGTGTATCACATTGATTGATTTGTGGATGTTGAACCACACTTGTAGCCCAGGAATAAATCCCAAATGGTCATGGTGAATAATCCTTTTAATGTACTGTTGGATCCTATTGGCTAGTTTCTTGGTGAGAATTTTTGCATCCATGTTCATCAGGAATATTGGTCTGTAACTCTCCTTTTTGTGGGGTCTTTTTCTGGTTTGGGGATCAAAGTAATGCTGGTCTCATAGAAAGAGTTTAGAAGTTTTCCTTCCATTTCTATTTTTTGAAACAGCTTCAGAATAGTATTAATTCTTCTTTAAATGTTTGGTAGAATTCCCCTGGGAAGTCATCTGGCCATGGACTCTTGTTTCTTGGGAGATCTTTGATTATCGCTTCAATTTACTTGCTGGCTATGGGCCTGTTTCAGTTTTGGTAGTTTATATGTTTCTAGAGATGCACCCATTTCTTCCAGATTGCCTAATTTGCTGGCCTATAGGTGCTCATAATATGTTCTCATAATTGTTTGTATTTCTTCAGTGTTGGTTGTGATCCTTCCTCTTTCTTTTTTTAAAGATTTTATTTATTTATTTGACAGAGAGAGACACAGCAAGAGAGGGAACATAAGCAGGGGGAGTGGGAGAGGGAGAAGCAGGCTCCCCACTGAGCAGGGAGCCTGATGCAAGGCTCGATCCCAGAACCCTGGGATCATGACCTGAGCCAAAGGCAGACGCCCAACGACTGAGCCACCCAGGTGCCCCATCTCTCCTCTTTTATTCATGATTTTATTTATTTGGATCTTTTTTCTTTTTGATAAGTCTGGCTAGGGGTTTATTGATCTCATTAGTTTTTTCAAAGAACCATCTCCTAGTTTTGTTTATCCATTCTACTGTTCTTTTCATTTCTATTTCATTGATTTCTGCTCTACTCATTATTAATTCTCTTCTTCTGCTGGGTTTAGGCTTTATTTGCTGTTCTTTCTCCAGCTCCTTTAGGAGTAAGGTTAGGTTGTATATTTGAGATTTTTCTTGTTTTTTGAAAAAGGTTTGTATTGCTATAGAATTCCCTCTTAGGACCACCTTTGCTGCATCGCAAGGGTTTTGAACTGTTGTTTTTTCATTTTCATTTGTTTCTATGAATTTTTTTAATTCTTCTTTAATTTCCTAGTTGACCCATTCATTCTTTAGTAGGATGCTCTTTAACTCCATGTATTTGTGTTCCTTCCAAATTTCCTCTTGTGATCGAGTTCAAGCTTCAAAGCATTGTGGTCTGAAAATATGCAGAGAATGATCCCAATCTTTTGATACCAGTTGAGATCTGATTTGTGACCCAGGATGTGATCTATTCTGGAAAATTTTCCAAGTGCACTTGAGAAGAATGTGTATTCTGTTGCTTTAGGATGAAATGCTCTGAATGTATCTGTGAAGTCCATCTGGGCCAGTGTGTCATTCAAAGCCCTTGTTTCCTTGCTCATCTTCTGCTTAGATGATTTGTCCATTGATGTGAGTGGGGTGTTAAAGTCCCCTACTATTACTGTAATTACTATCAATGTGTTCCTTTAATTTTGTTATTAATTGGTTTATATAATTGGCTGCTCCTATGTTAGGGGCATAAATATTTACAATTGTTAGATCTTCTTGTTGGATATACCCTTTAATTGTGATATAGAGTCCTTCTTCATCTCTTATTGCAGTCTTTGGTTTAAAATTTAATTGTCTGATATAAGGATTGCTACATCAGCTTTTTTTTAATGTCCATCAGCATGATAAATGGTTCTCCAACCCCTCACTTTCAACCTGGAGGTGTCTTTGGGTCTAAAATGAGTCTCTTGCAGACAGCGTATCGATGGGTCTTGCTTTTTTATCTAATCTTATACCCTGTGTCTTTTGATTGGAGCATTTAGTCCATTTACATTCAGAGTAACCATTGAAAGATGTGACTTTAGTGCCATTGTATTACCTGTAAAGTCACTGTTTCTATATATTGTCTCTGTTCCTTTCTGGTCCACGTTATTTTGGATTCTCTCTTCACTTAAAGAATCCTCTTTAATATTTCTTGCAGGGCTGCTTAGTGATCACAAATTCTTTTAGTTCTGTTTGTCTTGGAAGCTCTTTATGTCTCCTTGCTGGATAAAGTATTCTTGGTTGCATATTTTTCTCATTTAGCACCCTGAATATATCTTGCCAGTCCTTGCTGGCCTGTCAGGTCTCTATGGATAGGTCTGCCACCAGTCTTATGCTTCTACACTTGCAGGTTAAGGACCTCTTGTCCCAAGCTGCTTTCAGGATTTTCTCTTTGTCTCTGAAATTTGCAAGCTTCACTATTATATATCAAGGTGTTGATGTATTTTTATTGATTTTGAGGGGGGTTCTCTGTGCCTCCAGGACATGAATGCCTGTTTCCTTCGCCAGATTAAGGAAGTTCTCAGCTATAATTTGCTCAAATATACCTTCTTCCCCCATCCTCTCTCTCTCTCTCTCCTCTTTCTCTGGGACCCCAATTATTCTAATATTGTTTTGCTTTATGGTATCACTTATTTCTCTAATTCTCCCCTCATGATCCAGTAGTTGTTTATCTCTTTTTCTCAGTTTCTTTATTCTCCATCATTTTGTCATCTATATCACTAATTCTCTCTTCTGTCTCATTTATCCTAGCAGTTAAAGCGTCCATTTTTTATTGCATCTCATTAATAGCCTTTTTTGTTTCAACCTGATTAGATTTTAGTTCTTTTATTTCTCCAGAAAGGGATTCTCTAGTGTCTTCTATGCTTTTTTCAAGCCCAGCTAGGATCTTTATAATCATTATTCTGAATTCTAGTTCTGACATCTTATGTCCATACTGATTATTCAATCCCTGGCAGTGAGTACTTCCTCTTGTTCTCTTTTTTGGGGTGAGTTCTTCCATCTTGTCATTCTGTCCAAAGAAGAATAGATGAGCCAGAGAGCAGAATACAAAAATAGCAACAAGAACCCCAGAAGTATATACACTAAACAAATCAGAAGAGACCAGAAACCAAAAAAAAAAAAAGAGAGAGAGAGAGTGAGAGAGAATGTATCAAACAGGTGAACAGAACAGAGCAATACACTAGATCCTGGGTGTATTTTGGTCTGTTTCTTAGAAGTAACTAGATCCCAAAATTGTAAAGACAGAAAAACTTATAAATATACAAAAATAAAATTGAATACAATGAAAGGAAGCCAAAAATATAAAATGCATAGACGTAAAATGTAAATGTAAAAATGAAAATTTAAAAAGACTTTTAAAAAGAATTGATAAAATAAGAAATTAGTTGAAAAGGAAAAAAATTTATAATTGAAAGACTAAAGAATCGTGAGAAAGAAACATGAATTCTGTATACGATTTTCCCCTAGCACTGAAGTTTGTAGTTCTGTGTGTCTGGTAAACTTGGTATTAGCTGGAAGTTCCCACTGGTCTTCTGGGGGAGGGGCCTGTTGGGCTGATTCTCAGGTGTCTTTGCCCTGGGTGGAATTGCACCGCCATTGCCAGGGGACCGGGCTCAGTATAAACAGCTCCAGAGCCCATATGGAGGTTGAAAATGGCTGCACCACATCTCTAGCCCCAGAGCTAAAAGTTCACACTCCACTCCTCAGTGCACCCTCAGGGAAAAGCAATTACTCTTGTCTCCCTGGTTTCCATCTGCGCTCTGTGTTCACTCAGCCTGTGACCAAGCATTTTTATCTCAGGCATGAAACCCATTTTGTGTCTCCAAACATTACAGATTCTTGTGGAGCACATCCCTGCCGCTCCTCCTGGGGAAGGGAGGAAGTTCTCGCCACAGTTCTGCCATTTGCTGGGCCCCTGCTCAGAAAGCAGTTGCTCAATGGTGGGGTGGTTCACAGTTTATGGCAACCCCAAGCTGAAAACCCACACCTGGGCTCTCTGTTTGCAGCTGGCTTCCCGGCTCCGATGCTTGGGAACTCTGCTGCACTCAGGCACCCCTGTTCTTTTTGTGATCCTGGGGATCCTGAGACCACACTGCCCCACCTGGGATTCCACCCCGATCTGCCACCTGAGCACCTTTCAGGCAGGGATGTCCCCTGCAGGAGCAGACTTTTAAAAGTTCTGATTTTGCGTGCTCTGCTTCTATATCACTTTCCAGTAGCTGCCTTAAGGAAACTCCGTCCCCCCACAGTTTATCTTCCTGTACATCACCTCTGATTCACTTCTCCACACCTCCTACCTTGCAAAAAGTGGTCACTTTTCCATTTGTAGAGTTGCAGCAATTTTTTTCTTAGATCTCTGGTTGAGTTCACAGTGTTCAGAATGATCTGATAGCTATCTAGCTGAATTCCAGGGACCAGACAACACTAAGGCCCCCTACTCCTCCACCATCTTCCCCACCTCTGTGTAGTTATTTCCTAGATGTGATTGCATTTAAATCAGTAGACTTTGAGTAAAACAGATTATCCTCCATAATGTGGGTGGGCCTCATCCAATCAGTCAAAGGGCAAAGGTTTTAAGAGCAAAGAGGTTTTCCAGAGCAATTCTTCTCAATATTGCAGCATAGAAATTCTGCCTGCATTTCCAGCCTGCTGCCCTGTGGAATTCAGATTCAAGACTGCAACATCAACTCTTACTGAATCTCCAGCCTGCCAGCCTGCCAGCCTACCGCACAGGTTTCAGACTTGTCAGCCACCACAGTCACATCAGCCAATTCCTTAGAATAAGTCTAGACAGTTGGATAGATAGGTAGGTAGATAGATGATGATAGAGATGGTAAATAGATGAGAGAGAGAGAGAGAGAGATGTTCTGCTTCTGTTTCTCTGGAGAACCTTGACTAACACACTCTTCCAGCACCAGAGAGCCAGATGTGCAAAGAGGGGCCCGGCCAGCAGAGAAGCTAGAACAAGTGAGGACAACTCCAGCCAAGAGCTCCAGTTCACTCCACCCATAGACCACTTTTCCAAAAACAAAGAGTCTTCAGAGGTTATTGGGTGGCCCTGGACACCATGCTTTTTAGAAGTAGGAGCCAATAATTCAGAATCACAGCCTTAGGAGTCTATCATCACAACCATGCAGGGCATCAAAAATCCAGAACAAAACCATGGACATTTATTGTGAATCAATCAGATGAATTTGGAAATGAGGCCAATTCACCCTGATACTGTCACTGTAAGATCCTCTCAGAGATACTTCCATACTCCTTCCTAGGTTCAAGCACCATAAAGAAAGCATCAGGTAAGTGCTTTATTATCACCCCTCTGGTTTAGGGTGAGCACAAGGGCTCCAGGGTCAGAGAACCTGGCACCACCACTTGCTGGCTTTGAGAAGGGACAAGGGAAAATCTGTGTTCTCATTTTTGAAATGAAGATATTACCAAGCGGGCGCCTGGGTGGCTCAGTCGGTTAAGCGACTGCCTTCGGCTCAGGTCATGATCCTGGAGTCCCGGGACCAAGTCGCATATCGGGCTCCCTGCTCGGCGGGGAGTCTGCTTCTCCCTCTGACCCTCCCCCCTTTCATGCTCTCTGTCTCTCTCAAATAAATTAAAAATCTTAAAAAAAAAAAAAAGATATTACCAAGCTTACAGGGTGAGTGCAACACTGTATGAATAAAACTGACACCAGCCACTCACCATAATTCTGCGCTGTTTGCAAGACAACTCCTAAGACCCTTCACATGGGGAAAACAATCCCCTTTGGTTGTGACTACTAGGCCCAATATAGGAGTCCCCAGAACTGTGACGAGGAGCTAATTTTCACATCCTAGAAAGCATACCTCTTAGGGAAAAAATTGGACAAGAGATGGTGCCCACGGTAAAGTCTTTGAGGAAGAGGCAATCGGATTCGGGCAGGTGAAGCATCTCAGCAGAGCTACGGCTGGAGTGTTGCTACAGCGCCCTCCCCACCAGGAGCCCCACAATCCTTCAAAGGAGGAGGTAAGGGGAACTCAGCAGGCTCCAAGATAACAACAAGCCACTTTACAATTATTACCTCATTTGATTCTCACAGCGATCCTCTGAAGTGTAATTAGACCATCTTAATTTTTTCTTTTATAGATAAAGAAATTAAGGCTCTGAGACGTTTAGCCTTGGCAAGTTAAGATTGTAAGAGGTGACCTGCGACCCGCACACAGGCACGAGTGATTCTACCCCTGATGTTTGGGCACACAGAGTGGGCAGGAGTGTGTTGGGGCACAGGAAAGGCTTCTGGAAAGAAGTGAGCTGAAGCTGAGAGCTGACAGATGAGTAGGGGTTGTATGGACAAGGTTAAGGTGGGCGAGGGGTGGGTTTGTATTCCAGGCTACAGGAAGGATACCAAGGATGGCCCTGAGGTAAGCAAGGGTGTCACCTACAGAGAGCAGGAAGAAGTTCACACCAAGGAATGAACACCTCACAGCACCCATGTGGCCAGCCAGGTACACACAGCCAAAGGCTAACAGGGCCAGTCTCACTCTAGAGACCCAGCTTAAAGCATGTTTGTATTAAAACAAAACAGGAGCGCCTGGGTGGCTCAGTCAATTGAGCGTCCCACTCTTGATTTCAGCTCGGGTCACGATCTCAGGGTCGTGAGATTGAGCCCTGCATCAGGCTCTGTGCTGGGCATGGAGCTTGCTTAGGATTCTCTCTCTCCCTCTCCCTCTGCCCTTCCCCACCCCCATGTGCACTTGCACACACTCTTTCTCTCAAAAACAAAAAACAAAACAAAGCTATGTTATAGCACAAAGTGTGAAAATCTGTACATATTTTGAATGCATGGTGAGCCCTCAAAGACATCCCCAGCTTGGAACTGGCCCCTGGTGACTACTTGTTCACCCTCACCCACACCATTGGGGGTCACAAATCCTGCAGACCGAACCCAAACCAAGCCCTCAAAGCAAATGTATAGGATTCAAGCATATCAACTTGAAAATGCTTTATTTCAAAGAACTAAATCATTGGCCATTTTCCCCACAGGTACCTGCCTGATACAGCTCGCAAGTTGAATGTCATGTAGCGTTCCTTATGATTGAAGGTCTGCATGTTGCGGGAAGTCTAAATTGCTCATCTGGAATTTCCTTTTTCTTCCTTCCTAAAGGACTTTGCACTGGGATTCTTGAGCCTTGCTGGACTAACCAGAATGAGTACACACGAGTGTCTGAGTATAAAAGAGAAATAAGTGAAAGTGATGTGCTTATATCAGAAGTAGCAGAAAACGTCAGTGATGAAATTTAAAAGTCAGTTTTAATTCTGGGAATATGGAAGTCAAAGCCCACTTGATGTCAGATTGGGCTAATAAGTTAAAAATTCAATCAGAAATTGTTAAGGACTTGTCAATGTTCGAAGAAGTGCCTCCTAAGCCCTTCTGTGACAGTAGCCAAGTGAGCCTGGTAAAAATGCAAATCAGATCCACTCACACCTCTACTCAAAACCCTTCCATGTGCACTTAAAATCCAAACTTCCCTCCATGGCTTCAAGGACTTCTGCCTCTTTTTCCCCAGCTCACTGTCCACCAGGCACACTGGCCTCTCAGCTCTATGCCACACCAAGCTCCTTTCTGCCTCTGAGCCCCCATGAAGGCAGTTCCCTCTGCCTGCAACATGCTTCCTCCAGCTGGTATGCTTTGCCTCTCAGCCTTGAGGTAGCCTCCTGAAAGAAGCCTGCCTGATGACGCCATCTAAGCACACTAGTCCCTGTGTTCATCTCTATCTCCACAACCTGTTTATCACCTTCAGAGCACTAAAGATAACCTGTTTCATTTGTGTACTTGTGCCCTGTTTCTCTCCTAAAACACCCACTCCCTGAGCACAGAGGCCTTGCCTCCTGCCTTGTCTGCTGGTCAAGTTCTGTTGAAAGACATTTATCACTTGTATCCCTAAAACAAATAATATGTTATATGTTAATAATTTTTTAAAAAGTGAAAAAAAAACCACTTATCTGTGGGTTTCTCACATTCGTGTGTGTCTTGTGAGAAAAGTAATGATGGCTCTTCATGCTCGACTATTTTTTCCAGGATGTTTGCCTGGTGAACAGCCTTGGAAGACCTAGGAGGGCCTCCCGAGGTCACAGTCAGATCAGTCAGTTTTGCTTCCTGTCTGGTGTAACAAAGATAATGTCTCCTTCTGGAACAAAGGGCAGGCCGACTTATGGCCCATCAGTTACGCAGCTCAAAGCAACCAAATCTAAACATAAACTAAACAAAATCGTGTTTAGACTACATACATATGTTCACGATGATGGCTGCATCTTGGGGGCAGTGGTGGGGAGATGGGAGCCGGGAGTGGTGAGAAGCCCCAAATAGTTTCCAGGCCCTTGAGGACTGTTGATAATGTTCTTCTAGTTGTTAAGTTGGGTGGTAGGCTCACAAGTGTTCATCTTATTACTATGTGTCATAACCCATATGCACTGACAAATATTTTGTATTTTCAAATACTCCACCATTAATGGAGATTAATGAGTAGCCATGAGTAGCCATCTCAAAGTAGTAAGATTATGGGTGATTTCCTCCTTCTATATGATTTTCTGAATTTTCTAATTTTTTTTCTAATAATACATAACTATTTCTAGAGGCAGAAAACATAAACCTTGCAAAATATATTATTTAGAAGGTATTCTGACAAATTACAAGTAGAACTTTGAAAATCTTTCCTATTTAAGAAGAACAATAATCAATGCCTTTCTGCTGGCTGTGGAATAGAAGTCCAGAGAGATTTCAAGATCCCTCTGTAACTTTGGCTTTCAGATTTCTCCTCCTCCTATACACACGATGTGCTTGTGACACTGTTCTCATTTCCCAAATACATCATAAAATTTATTTCATATACAAGTATAAGTGTGTATACATAAATAACATTGTATATGTATTATATAACACATGAATATATGATGTTTGCATTAAATATAAATAGTACTACATGTGGATTACATAATGTGTGTGTGTGTGTGTGTGTAGCTAGGGGTTGAATTGTATCCCCCAAAAAAGATACATGGAGGTTCTAACCCCCCAGTACTTCACAATGTCATCTTATTCAGAAAGAGTGTCATTGTACATGTTAATTAAGATGAAGTACTTACTGGATACTGGAGTAGCATGGGCCTTGAATCCAAGATGACTGGTGTCCTCTCGAAATAGAGGAATGTTGAACACAGACACTCACAGAGGGAAGACAATGTGAAGAGACACACAAGGAGAAGACGGCCATGTGATGATAGACACAGATTGGGTGATGTATCTATAAGCCAAGGAAAGCAAGGGCTTGCGGGCAAGTACAAGGAGCCAGAGAGGCAAGGATGGATTCTCCTTTACAGTTTTCAGGGAGAGCATGGCCTTGCTGACACCTTGATTCAGACTTCCAGCCTCCTGAACCGTGAGAAAATAAATTTTTATTGTTTCAAGTCACCCAATTTGTGGTACTTTGGAGGCAACCCTAAGAAACTAATACACATACATAACATATCCTATATACATATATAATATAGATCATATATATTCCATGGCATATATTATCTATATTATGTATAACACATGTATAAACACATATAATATATAGCACATTATATATATAAAATATATAAAAATATGTACAATATATATATAATATTTATAAAACACAAGCACCTGGGAAAAGGTCAAGCATTACAGAAATGTACAAAATAAGTAAAAGTCTCCCTCCCTACTCAATTCCCAGCCCCACAGGAAACTATTATTAATAGTACCCTTCTGATACATTTTCAAAAATCGTTTATGCATATATTAGTGTATGTATTGTATGTGTCTGGTAGGCAGAATAATGGCCCCCAAAAGATGTCCACGTCCTAACCTCCAGAACCTGGGACTATGTTGTGTCACATGGAAAAATGGACTTTGCAGGTGTCATGAGATTAAGGGTGTTGAGATAGGGAGATTGTCTTGGATTATCCCTGTGTGCCCAATGGAATCACAAGGTTTCACGTAAGAGTGAAACAAGAGCATCAGGGTCAGAGGGAGACTTGAAGATGTTATACTTTCAAGAGAAAGGAGCCAAAGAACGTAGAGAGTCTCTGGAAACTGGAAAAGGAAGGAAACAGATTCTCCCCTAGAGGCTCCAGAAACCATGCAACCTTTCTTGGTGTTAGCCCAGGGAGGCTCATTTCAGATTTGTGACATCGAGAGGAATAAGAGAATAACTTTACGTTGTTTTAAGTCATTACACTTATGGCAATCTGTGACAGTAGGAATAGGAAATCCATACAATATGTGTGAGCATGACATGGGGGAGAAAACTTATTTGAGATGGGGAAAAGTTGTTTCATATCTACAATCCCTCACCAATTTGCACAGGATGATGGTGCCAGGATGCAGCCTGGAGAAGCAAAGGTGTTTTGCTTGCAAAAAGGAGAACCCGAGAGAAGCCCCAGGAAGACCCGGTGCAGGAGGAGCTGGGGTGAAGGAGCTGGTAAGGAAGGGACAAGGTGGCGATGAACAGCTTGGTAATTTAAGAAGAACCAACAGCTGGGGATGGGAGGGTGGAATGAAGTGACTGAGTGGGATTTTTTTAAGTTAAATTTCATCATGCAGCAAATGTTATAACCATCTCCATCTCTCCAGAACAATTTGAGTAAAACTTACACTATTTACTCATGTTTTGTGGAATCAGAGTTGACTTAGGAAATGCAACAAAGCGTGATCCTGTTTTAAGGTGAGTTCAGAGTTTCAAAGTGTGCCTATCGGGGCTCAGGCACAGCGTGGATTAAATAATCACTCTAGAACTAGGGCAAGAGTGTCCCTCAACAGGATGGCCAGATAGAAAGTGTCAGGTCCAGCAGAGTGGAGACCCTGTCGGCATGAGCCATAAGGGTCTTCAGAGAGAACCTGGAACAACAAGTCTGAGGTCAGCATGACAGAAAAGAAATGCCCTACACATGCTGAGCTTTTGTTTTTGGATGGACAGGCAGACATAAGGTGCATTGTGCAAACTTAGTGGAGTGAAACAGTGTAAGAAATTCCTTTATGAAGTCCTAGACTGGAAGGAAGTTGGTGTTTAATCATGCCCCAGTGGATGTCCTAATTCTCCAGGAAATTGAGTTCTTCCCTGGAAGGGAGAGGAGACCCACAAAGATGCAACATACAGAGTCTCTACCCTGGGCCCTGTCCCATCCACAGAAGGCGTGGGCTGGCGGTCGAGCAACCTTCCCAGGTGGAGGCTGCCTGCTTTAGAGCTGGAGACTTTTGCTGGGAGGGCAGGGCCGGGGATGCTAAAAGAAACCCTTGGGAGTGCTGTTGGGAAGTTTGGTAGGTTCAAAATCATGACCACAGCATTTTTCAGCATCTCCCACCAAGAGGTGGTGTTTATTTCCTCACCCCTTGAATCTGGGCAGCCTTGCTATGTGCTTTGGTCAACTGAATGTTGTAGAAGACACATTGGGGGATTCTAGATCTTAAGAGGCCTACAGCTTCCACTTTCTCTTTCTTTTTACACAGCCACCATGTAAAGAAGTCCAGGCTTTCCTGCCGGAGAAAAAGGACACATAGAGCGAGAGACCCCCAAGGACGAGAGATCATAGGGAGAGAGAGGTCACATGAAAGAGACCCAAGATCCCCCAGTTGATGAAGCTCCATCCATGTGAGGGAGGTATATGGGATCTTTGGGATCTTTGGGACACCACATGAAACAGATGAGCTGTACTCACTAAGCTCTGCCCAAATTCCTGACCCACAGATTTATAAGCAACGAAATGGTTGTTTTTAACCACAGAGACTTGGGGTGCTCTGCTACAGCAATAGATAACTGACCCAGTGTGAGAGAACAAGAAAATGAATACATCTCAATTAATTGAAAGTTTTAAGGGCCGAGGGGGCCTGGGTGGCTCAGTCATTAAGTGACCAGCTCTTGATTTCAGCTCACGTCATGATCTCAGGGTCCTGGGACCGAACCCCACAGTAGGCTCCAGCTCAGTGGAGAGTCTGCTTGTAGATTCTCTCCCTCTCCCTCTGCTCTCCACTCCCAACCACACTTGGGCTCTCTCTCACACTCTCTCTCTAATAAATAAATCTTAAAAAAAAAAAAAAGTTTTCAGGGGCGCCTGGGTGGCTCAGTCGTTAAGCGTCTGCCTTCGGCTCAGGTCGTGATCCCAGCGTCCTGGGATCGAGCCCCGCATCGGGCTCCCTGCTCCGCGGGAAGCCTGCTTCTCCTTCTCCCACTCCCCTTGCTTGTGTTCCTTCTCTCGCTGTGTCTCTCTCTGTCAAATAAATAAATAAAATCTTTAAAAAAAAAAAAAAGTTTTCAGGGTCCAATCTTAGAAGCATACAGGAAATGAGACTATAATAGGCCATCTGATTCTGCATATCAACTCATCCAAAAACAGCAATTATCTGACACCAAATTCTTGAAGGATAATCTTAAAGGTGAGAAAAAGTGGCTTATGGATTTTAAAAGGTATGTCATACAGAGCTTCCTAGAACCCTCTTTAGAATCTCTCTTTATCGGGGCGCCTGGGTGGCTCAGTCGTTAAGCGTCTGCCTTCGGCTCAGGTCATGATCCCAGGGTCCTGGGATCGAGCCCCGCATCGGGCCCCCTGCTCGGTGGGAAGCCTGCTTCTCCCTCTCCCACTCCTCCTGCTTGTGTTCCCTCTCTCGCTGTCTCTCTCTATGTCAAATAAATAAATAAAATCTTTAAAAAAAAATCTCTCTTTATCAAATGTTTTTCACAATAGCAACTGCCAAAAATCAATCTCTCTCCCTCCCTCTTTCTGCTCACACACATACACACGTGCACACAGATGCACACATATGTACACATGCACACATACACACCATTCCCTACCTGCCTACCACACCACTCTCCCTGCACGTCCTCCTCCATCACTGGCCACCATCTCTGTGTCCAGAGACCCACACTGCTTTCCAAAACCCTGTGGGAAACATAACCTCTTCTTCACTGACTCTTCTTTTTCTGTGGGGAGGAGCCACTTGGAATTCAGATGGACCCATTCTCTTCTTTCTTGCTTACTCAAGGATGACAGCCACCCATGCCAAGACCAGTACCATGTATTTTCACATATTTGCTTTCCTTTCTTCAGATTACAATTGAATGCCAAGGCACCCTTTCAGTTCCAGCTCAATGCCCCTTCTCAAAAACCTCTTTCCTGGGGCGCCTGGGTGGCTCAATTGGTTGAGCGTCCAACTCTTGATCTCAGCTCAGGTCTTGATCTTGGGGTCATGAGTTCAAGCTCCACATTGGGCTCCATTCTGGACATGGAGCCTACTTTTTAAAAAAATAAAAACAAACAAAAAACAAAACAAAACAAAAAAACTCTGTTTGTGTACTTCACTCCCACCCCACACATAAACGTATCAACTGGAATTAGCTTGTTTCTTTGTTTACCCCCATATTATCCTTCTATCATGTTCTACACAGGTCTGACTGTCTCACTATTTTATAACCTGCTTAAGTCAAGTGTTGTGTCTTATTAATCTTTGTAATCACCATAGGCTCTAACTCAATACCATGCACATGGCAGGCATTCAAACTGAATGTAATTTAAACTAGGTCAATAATTCAGGTCCGATTAAAAAAAAAAAGTCATGTTTGCTGAGATAAGCTGGGGACATTTGCATACTGAGCCAGTCCAAACAGGAAGCAACACCAAATAATAAATTATTTAAAATATAAACATTTTCTATTTTAAACCCAAAATGTAATGGATTTTGTTTGGGAAGTAACAATAGGAGTGACCTTTTTTTTCTACTTTTCAGTGTTTTCCTAATTTACTTAAAGAGGTGTGTGCTTTTTCATAACAAAATTAACTTTTAAATGAGTAAATCATAAAAGAGAAATTATATTATCATTTATGTTTAATCCACTGGATGCTCTTTCTTAAAATGATATTAAGGCAGATATATTGTTTTTTCAGCCTGCAAGAATTGTTCACCAGTTTTCTGGCTCAATCAGCTGAAAATTCTACAAGAGAGAAAAATATGTTTGGTCCAGCTCTCTAAGAGACAGAAGTTAAACATCTAAAAGTCGATCAACCCACATGCCCAGCTGGCCAGCTTCCCTGTCTACAACTGATCCTTGAGATTAAGTTCAGTCCCAGATTTATGGGTGAAATTCCCCCATCACATCCCATCCAGATGAATTATCAAAATGGCTCTAGTTGCATTAGTTGAAATCTTTTCAAAGTTAAACTTCAAGAAACACCTCTATTGTTTGGGGAGTCTTCGTCTTGATCTCTGTCCTTAGGAGAGTCTAAAGTTGTCATTAAAATAAGACCTCAACTTCTTTTTTTTTTTTAAAGATTTTATTTATTTATTTGACAGAGAGAGAGACACAGCGAGAGAGGGAACACAAGCAGGGGGAGTGGGAGAGGGAGAAGCAGGCTTCCCGCGGAGCAGGGAGCCCGATGCAGGGCTCGATCCCAGGACCCTGGGACCATGACCTGAGCCGAAGGCAGACGCTTAACGACTGAGCCACCCAGGCGCCCCAAGACCTCAACTTCTTGATCTAGCATAAAAATTCTTCACCATGTGATGCAGTCTGCCCTTTCAGCTTCATTTCCAGGTACTTTCTGGAACCAAGTTTCTCAGTGTGGCTGGTAGACCATCTGTATCAGGATGCAGGCTGCTGGTCAAGATAGACTCCTGAGCCCATCTCCTGATGCAGAATGGAAAACAGGTTTCCCAGGTGATATTCTGATCCACAAAAGCTTCAGAGTCTTCTCCAGAGCCAGGAGACTGCTCACTGGTCCTCCAACACAGCACATAGTTTTGTGCTCTCCACCTAGAACACTTTTTCTTCCTCCTTTGCTGATGCCTGCTTATTTTTCTAAACCTAGCTTGAATGTCACCTGCTCCATGAAGTTTTCACTATCCCTCTATATGGACTGAATGCATCCTCCCAAAATTCATATTTCAAAGCCCTAATCACCAGTGTGGCCATATTTAGAGAGGGGGTCTCTAAGGAAGTAGTTAAGGTTAAATGAGGTCATAAGGATGAAGCGCTAATCTGAAAGGATTTGTGTCCTAATGGGAAGAGACACCAGAGAGCTCTCTCTCTCTCTCTGCATGTGCACAAAGAATTGGTCATATGAGCACATAGTGAGGTGGTGGCCACCTGCAGCCCAAGAGAAGAGACCTCAGAATGAACTTTACCTTACCGGCAACTTGATCTTGAACTTCCCAACCTCCAAAACAGAGAGAAAACAAATTTCCATTGTTTAAGTCACCCAATCCATGGTATTTTATTGGACAGAATAAATTATTTCTTTGACTAGTCCCCCTCACTTATCACTTTTTTTTTAAAGATTTTAATTATTTGTCAGAGAGTGAGAGAGCACAAGCAGGGGAAGTGGCAGGCAGAGGGAGAAGCAGGCTCCCCGCTGGGCAAGGAGCCCAATGTGGGACTCCATCCCAGGACCCTGGGATCATGACCTGAGCTGAAGGCAGATGCCTAAAAACCAGCTGAGCCACCCAGGCGTCCCTTTATCACTTTGTACTATAAGAAGCTGGATCCTTGTCTGGCTTCCCCTGGATGGGAGCTTCTTGAGGACAAGGATGCCTTGGCAGCCAGCGGAGTCCTGTTGGAGTTGAGAACAGGAGAGGTGAGGTAAGACTGGAGGGAAGTTAGCGCCAGGTCAGGAGGGTTCAAGGAGCAGTTTAAGGATATTAACACAATGTGCTGGCAAATCATGAACTTAAAAATCCAAAAGACTGTGTTTAAATTCCGTACTCATCCTTACTGGCTACATGACCCAAGGAGGTCACATAAGCCTCCCTGAATCTCCCATTTCTTCATGTGAAAAATGAGGATGGTACCTTTTCGGGTGAGGTTGCCAGATAAAATGCAGGATGCTTAGTTAAATTTGAATTTCAGATAAATAACATTTTTTTTTAGTATCAGTATGCTCTGTGCAATACTGGGGACATACTTTTACTATGAAAAATTATTTGTTATTTATATGAAATTCAAATTTAACCAGGTATCCTGTATGTCATTTACTAAATCTGGGAATCTTATCCAAGGGTATTGTGAGGTTTCAGTAAAATGATTACAAAGGCCTGTCAGCCTCATGCCTGGAGTAGGCACTTGGTGGTAGTACTTATTAAACAATAGAAACCATTAACATTACCTGAGTGAGAGCATGACAGAACCATCTATCTTAGGGGCTCTAAATTTAGCTCTGGCCAAAAACAATTATTTGAGATTTCTTAACATGCCTAGAAGTAGAAGATTGAACTCATTTTAAATATATCACGTAAGTAGCTTTCAATTATAACTTTATCTTTTGCAGGTTCTGCCCCAGCAACTTTGTAATCCAGCAGTTTTGAAAGGTCTAAAATCTTTGCATATAATGAATGGGAATAATCATTCTCTCCCAAAATGCCTTGGCTCTGATGATACAGCGTATCAGACATATGGTCTGACTCGAATGACAATTGACTAAATCATTGTTTCCGCTCAATTAACTTACAGCCCCGGGTAGCGTTCTGAGCTTCGGTCTCCTGACAAGCCCCCTCCCCATCAACAGCCTTGAATCTTACCCCAAGGCTTCACTCCAAGAATAGAATACATCTTCCTTTCACAGATGACTCCTGGAGCAAACAAAAAATTTAATCAATTAACAGAGAAATCATGTAAAACTTAATAGAGATATACTCTCCTCTAGCATCACTAAACAAGATGTGACAGATTCCACTAGGCCAATTGTCCCTACAATTATTTTCTCCCCTCTTTCCAGGACACATGGTTGGACAGCTAAGAGACATGATCTCCCAGTTTCCGTTACTGCAATAATAACAATCCATGGGATTATTCTGGCCCATGGGTTGTAGTTGAAAGTGATGTGTGCAACTTCCATGTCACTTCTTGAGAATGGCACCTGCTAGCCTGGAACCCTAGGTGAGGTCATGGTGCAGAGACCACCTACCTACCTTGGACTTTGAGAGAAGAATAAATTTCGGTGTTCTTGAAGCCACTAAATGTTCTTGGGTTGCTTTGTTACGTCAGCCTAGCCTTTATTCTAACTATGATAAAGTTCACATAACTCATTTGCCTCAGGTTAATTACTAGAATGAAATCCAAATGCTTTGACTAAGGCCTTTAGGACTTGGCATGATCAGCAGCTCCTCCTTGACTCTGCCAATGTGATCCCATGTTTGTTCTGCATCTGCCTCCCTCTGACTCCTCCCCAGGAAGGTCTTACCTGCTGCTGTGGACTGAATGTTTCTGTCCCCCCAAAATTCATATGTTGAGGCCCTTATCCCCAGTATGGCTGTGTTTGGAGGTGAGGCTTTTGGGAATAATTGGATTTGGATGAGGTCATGGGGGTGAAGTCCCCATGATGGGATTAGTGTATTTATAAGACAATGAAGAGACAAGAGCTCTCTCTCTCCCCAACGTGAGAACACAGCAAGAAGACATCTCTCTGCAAGCCAGGAAGAGGGACCTCACCAGAACCCAACCACACTGGCACCCTGATCTCAAACCTCCAGCCTCCAGAACTATCAGAAATAAATGTTGTTTAAGCCATCCAGTATATGGTTTTTGTTACAGGAGCCCAAGCAAATGAAGACACCTGGCCAGTCTTAATAAGTGTCTCATCCCCTATACCCTACCCTCTCTCTTTATTTCCTTCTTGGCATTGACCAAACTCAGTAATTATCTGGTTGGTTTACTCTTGTTCTTATCATTGGCTCTGTCACCGTGTAAGCTACCTGAGAGTAGCCAAGTTACCTCTCTTGTCCTTCCTGTATCCCCGGCACATAAAGTAATGCCTGATACATAGGGGTGCGCCTGAAACATGTGTCAGAATAATGAATTGTTGATTATTTAGATTCAGAGATACGCAAATATGTCCAGAGAACTAGGATGGCTCAGCAGGAGACGATGTTCCGAGAAGTAGAGATTTCAAGGGCACACACCGATGTCATCTCTAAAGAAGAGGTTTGTGAGGGTTAATTTTATGTGTCACCTTGACTGGGTCACAGGGTGGCCAGATATTTGGTTAGACAGCATTTCTAGGTGTGTCTGTGTGGGCGTTTCTGGATGAGATTACCGTTCGAATCAGTAGACTGAGTACAACAGATTGCCCTCCCCAGCATGGGTCGGCCTCATCCCATCTGTTGGATGCCTGAACAGAACAAAAAGCAGAGGAAGGGACAATTTGCAACCTTAGCCCAACTGCTGAGCTGGGACATCAGCGTTCTGCCCTCAGACTAAGACTTACACCCTCAGCCTTCCTGGTCCTTCATAACTCATACCCTCATCAGCTCTCCTGGGTCTCCAGCTTGCTGACTGCAGATCATGGGGCTTCTGAGTTTCCACAGTCACATGAGCCATTTTCTTATTATAACCAGATGTTATCCTATCGGGTCTGTTTCTCTGGAGAACTCTAAACAAGGTTTGACAGGATGAGCTGCACTTCATACAGGTACAGACCTGAGGGGTGGACAGGAACAGGGGTGGCTTTTCCTCAAATCCATCGGAACCCAGACATCTTGGCGGCAAGTGCATCAACATTAGCTGTCACCCCTTGGGACCCCAGCAACATTGCTGTGAGACCCATCTGTTCGTCTTACCTCGCAAGCAAATACAAAGCCCTTGCAAAACTGAGGCCTAAGAGGAGCACGGCCTCCATCTGCGAACGGTGGAGGGAGCAGACAGCTCAGGCAGAGCTCCAAGCTGCAGGGAGCAGGGGCCCAGCCCGGAACCACAGTGTGGTGAGGCACAATCCAGAAAGAAGGGGAAGTGAGAGCACCCCCCCTCCCCGAGATGCTCTGTGGGGGGTCCCAGAAAGAGAAAGGGAAGGGAACTCCTGAAGGAGCCCTGCACAGGCAGGATTAACGAGGAACAGGTATTAATGCTAATGAGACCCCCCCACCCGGAGAGTCAAAGCCTGGTAAGAGTCCGTACGGGTGTGCAAGTGGCATCAGTGATATAAAATGGAACCGCCGCTTTAATACAGACCCACAAAGGTGATAGCACATAATCATAAAACGTCCGAGCTGGAGTCTTCTGGAAGAGAGAAAGGGAGAGGAAATCCACTGGGAACCTTCTACAGTGTCCTGATAAAAAGATATGTATTCCTCTTTTAGGTAGCAAGAAACATACATCACTGCCTGTCCCGCACCGTTGTTATCCTGCTGGTGGGAGGCATTTTGAACAGGTGAAACCTTAAGGTAATCAAAACAAGCATTAGTTAACTCTATTGTCAAAACACTTTTTATTGCTATAAAGTTTGTGTGCATTTAAAATTGAGTACAGGGGCGCCTGGGTGGCTAAGTCGTTAAGCGTCTGCCTTCGGCTGAGTCATGATCCCAGGGTCCTGGGATCGAGCCCCACATTGGTCTCCCTGCTCCGTGGGGGGCCTGCTTTTCCTTCTCCCACTCCCCCTGCTTGTGTTCCCTCTCTCACTGTGTCTCTCTCTCTGTCAAATAAATAAATAAAATCTTTAAAAAATAAATAAATAAAATAAAATAAAGTACGGACGTTAGAAAGATCATCTGTGTAATCCAGGAAATTTGCATTTAATTTGATCCTCACACTAAACCTGTTTGGTTTGTTGATCCCAATTTAGAGATGAAGCAACTGAGGCTTGGGAAGATGAATGTGTAGCCCAAGCCACATAGCTAATAAAAGCAGAATGGAGATTAAACCTAGGACTGTCAAAGTCCCAAGGTCTTTCCACTCCACCACACGGCTTCCCTCCAGATCTCGTTCTACAGAAGAAAAAACTCAGATCCCCCAAAAGAGGTGACTCAGGAAGGTGACATAGCTAGTGAGTACCCAAGCTGGTTCCGAAGCACCGGTGCCTATTCTATTCAGGGTGTCGGTGTCCTCCGGCCAAAGACAGCAGGAACACTCCTGTCATTGAACAAGTTGGGTTTATCACACCTAGCGGCGAGGGGAAACAGACATCATGGGGAACTGTGGGGCATCCCAGTGAGAGGGTGTAAGAAAGGGCTAATAATGGCATGGGGATTTGTGTTAGGTGATTTGGGGTAGGTGTAAGTAAGCAAAGCTTCGCTCTGGACTGAATGCCGTCAGGAAGCAGGGGTAGTTCTATGACTGGGTATTTTAATAATTCTTATGTAAGAGAAGGAAGACAGACTGGGGCTGAAGCTGTAAGTGGGAAAGTGCAGCAGGCGCTCACAGTAGCTGGGAGGTGGGGGCGTTGGTCTTCTGTTGCTTTGTAACAAATGACCACAGACTTAATGGTGTAGAACAGCACACGTGTATGATCACAGTTTCTGTAGGTCAGAATCCAGATGTGAAGGTGCAGGGTCTCACCAGGTGAGGGCTGCCATTCTCTTCAAAGGCTCACACTCTTCCTTCCAGCTCACCGGCTGTTGGCAGAATCCATTGCCTTGCAGCTTGAGAACTCAGGCCCCCATTTTCCTTCTAGCTGTTGGCAGGGATGGCTCTCAGGTCCTGAGGGTCCCTGCAGTTCCTGCCACGTGCAGTTTTCATAGGCAGTTCCCAACATGGACATTTGCTTTCTTCCAGGCCAGTGTGTCCCTGACTTTTTCTTCTTATAGTCAACCATAGAAAACTCTCTGCTTTTAAAAGTTTCACAGGGGGCACCTGAGTGGCTCAGTTGGTTACGCGTCTGCCTTCGGCTCAGGTCATGATCCTGGGGTCTTGGGATCAAGCTGCTCCCTGCTCAGCGGGGAGCCTGCTTCTCCCTCTGCCTGCCGCTCCCCCTACTTGTGCTCTTTCTCTCTCTCTCTCTATCAAATAAATAAATAAAATCTTTAAAAAAATTTTTTTAAATAAATAAAAGTTTCATAGGATTAGTCCGGGCTACAGATAATCTCCATTTTAAGATCAACTGATTTGGGACTTTAATCACATCTGTAAAATCCTTTTACAACAGTACCTAGGTTAATGTTTGCTGAATACTGCAGGGAAGTGTGTGCACACCAGGGGCTGGGAATTCTGCCCCTAAGCCAGGGAACTTAGATTTCTGCCTACCACTGTGGGGGATGGGGTTTGTATTTTGTGGCTTGGACAATGTTCATGTGCTGTCTGTGTTCAGACATGAGTATGGAGTGCTCTTGTTTTCATTTCAATCCATCATGGTCCCAGAGTGGCTTTGTCTGAAATTGATATTGTATGCAATTAGTATATTCAACAGGAGAATACCCAGGTCTCGCTAATAGTACTAGGCCGGTGCCTGGATGTCAGGGGCTGCTTTTCTCTTTCTCAGAGGGAAGGTGCTAATCATATCCAATAGGAAAATTGGGCAGAACATGTTGGGCAGTTCCTAGTAGAGAAAATCCAAGTAGCCAACAGACACGCAAAAAGATGCGTAACGTCTCTATCAATGAGGAAAATACAAAATAAAACAACAATGAAATGCCCTCCACCCATCAGATTGGCAAAATGTGTAAAATCTGATGATGAAGTGGTTAGTAAAGATAAAGAAAGCCAGGAAACACCATATAGTGCACAGAGGAGTATAAATTGTTATGGCTTTGGGGAGCTATCTGGCATTATCCAGCCCAGCTGAAAATGTGCGGGCTCTTTGATCTACAAGTTTAAAATCTATAAATGCCCTAAAGAAACTCTAACATATGTGCACAAAAGGACATGTATAAGAATGCTGATTGTATGTAATAGAAACAAAACAAGTCCGAAACAATGGAAATAACCTAATGGCCACCCACGGGAGAATGAATGGGTAAATTATGTTATATTCAGACATTGCAACACCATCTGGCATTTAAAAATGAAAGCACTAGAGCTACATCTATCAACTTTGAATAAATCCCAGAAACAATTTTGAGCAAAAGAACCAAGATACAGTGCAACATTTCCAACAAGATATCATTTATATAAACTTTTACAACAGGCAAAACAATGCTTTATAATTTTTATGGGTACATGGCATATGTGGAAAAAATATAAAAACATAGATGGAAATGATAAAGGCTGAATTCATGAGTATGATCCCCTTTGGGGAGAGAGGGAGGGAGAGGAAAAGATCTGAGAAGTGTACACAGGAGGCCTCCATTATATCTATAACATGCAATTTCTTTTAAAGAATTCCCCTGCAAATATAGCTTAATATAGAGATCTGATGAAGCTGGATAATGGGTATGTGGGTTTTTATTATATTATTCTGTATTCCTATCTCTATGTTTGAAACAATAAAGTCGCTCTTTGATTGAGTGGGAAGAGGCAAGTTCATTTTTTTTTAAGTGGGACAAGAGCAGCGGAAAGAGCAATGAAGGAACTAGGAGAATGGGTTGGAAGCTATAGAACGGGGCTGTAGGGAAGAGGGGTAGTAAAAGGATCTGGAGGTGCAGTGGAGACACTGGGCCTCATTAGGCATGTTGGCAAGAAGCAGCAAGCACCAAATCAAAGCCCATAGGACATGACATTAGGGCAAGGCCACTTCCAAAGAGAGGGTAAATCTGTCTACACTCTGCACAGGGTAAGTGTCTACACTCTGCACGGGGTAAGTGTGTAAGGGCTGCATCTATGCTCATGGCTGCGTGACCCATACTGGGTGCACGTGTGTGGGTGTGACCTGATCAGAATAAAGTCTTACCACTGCCTTGTACACAACTCTAATGTTAAAACCTAGAGAAACATCTGTGTGTGAATTGGCAGCTGAAGCTTCTGTGCCTTGAGCGAAGTCTTTGTCAACACCTACCAAAAAAAATTTGAGACCCAGTTGAGAGGCAGAAGCTCCTCCTTGCTACCTTAAATTCTACACTCTGCTCATTGAAAGCTGCCTTAAGATACCTCTATTTCATTCTTCAGTGCCTTGGTCCATGCTTTTGTCAGTTGTGGCGGGGGGGGGGGGGGGGGTAGGGTTGCTAATTCATTCCATGAGCCCAAGAAAATTCAATCTTCATTTCACAATTCCAATGTAGTAAGTATGGGCTGAACAAGCGACCACACAGGAACTTGGGAAAAATTAAACCATTTTTTTTTCTGTTGTTTCTTTTCTTTTCTGATACCATCTTCAGGGACATGTTACAGTGAAAAGTTATGACTGACTGAAATGAATTCTTCTCTCTGCTGAACTGCTCTCTGAGTTCCCAAAAATATAATCATATCTGAATAGCAATGTCAACAGCAATATTGCTCACCCAGTAACTCCTTCTTGGGATCTGCTTCCCTGAAAGTAACTCCCTCAACCATGGCTCAGCATAATCTCAAGGGGAAAGATAACTCAGTATAGCGACAGCCTTCTCTCACTCTTGGTGTCTTGTAAATTTAGGAGAACCATGGTACATACAGAAGAAAATGGATGGTGACTCATATTTGCTTTCTCCCAGCACACTCTACTCAAGAAAAAAAGGTGTTCCTGCAGAACAATAGGGAAAAAGTATTAATTAGTTTGAGTATGAGTAACCATTTCAACAGAGGAAGATTTCCAAGCCATCAAGTCTAAAGAGTAGTCTGGTGCCCCAACCAACTGGCATCAGATAACATTCAGAAAAACACAAAATAAGGAGACGAAAGGGAGAAAGAGCCACAGACACAAGAAAAAAAAGACAGAGAAAAGAGAAAAGACATCCAAGAAAGTAAGGTATAGTATGCCCAGCAACAGCAAAGGGCTTGGGGGAGAAATAAGGGGTGGGGGGAATGAATGACAGGTAAGACTTGGAAGGAAATAAAAACAACAGTAAAAGTCAGCTAGAGACAGCCAATAGAGACAGACATGTGAAGACAAATGCAAAAAAACACACAAAAACTAACAGGGAAAACAACCACTGTCAGAAGTTCTCTGTCTTAGCCCAAAATCATTAGTCAAAACCCTTGGGGCACCTGGGTGGCTCAGTCATTAAGCGGCTGCCTTTGGCTTGGGTCATGGTCCCAGGGTCCTGGGATCGAACCCCGCATCGGGCTCCCTGCTCATCGGGGAGTCTGCTTCTCCCTCTCCCACTCCTCCTGCTAGTGTTCCCTCTCTCACTGTGTCTCTCTCTGTCAAATAAATAAATAAAATCTTAAAAAAAAAAAAAACCCTTGGTGACAAGTATATCACTGAAGTGACCATCTTTCAAGGAAAGACTGCAGGTGAAGGTCTCTAAGGTATAATTGCATCCACTCCACGTCTCCAGTAAGCTACCCTAGTGGAAAAGCTTAGATAGAGAGCCCTTGGCCTCATGCATCCAAGTGAACCTTGCACAAGTATTCATACTCTTGAGCAAGAGCAAGTAATTAGCTATAGGTAACATCAGATGATTTCACTTCAAGGTAATGTCAGATGTTCTTTCCCACCCTCTGCCCTTTTAGCCAAGAGTATGCCCAAGCATATATATGTATGTATATGTGAACATATACACAACAGTGAGCATATACACAGTGAGCATATACACAACACCCTCTGGAAGTTTCCAATGAGCACTACTGCGGATAGAGATATGACAACTGTAAAGGTGGCGAGTGGGTGGGAATGTGGAACACAGGTGGAGTTTTAGGGATATTTTTCCTCAGTGATTGTTAGGTTTTCCCCATATTTTTGGAAGCACTCTGTTTTCTATGTCTAAACCCTGTATTGCTGATAAATACAGAGGTTCCATGCTATAGCCTGATTGCTAACCTCAATCTTTTCCTGGTTTAACCATAATATACTCTAAAGCTCTAACTGGTTGCTAAAAATCCCTCGTTTGGAGAAATGTCAACAGTCTTCATAATGTATTCATATACATTGAGTAAAGGATGTTCACAGAAACACTTTAAAGAAGTTATGGCTGAATATGATTTTCTCCATTCTACAAAAAAGAAGCCCAGAAGAAATTCATTGAAGAAATTCATCTGAGGTCTCACAATCTCACCATTGCAGAGACAAGACTCAGATTTATGCCCCCCACCACCACCCCCCCACCACCACCACCACTTCTCGCTCAATCCAGCTCCATTCACTTTTCACTATGTCACCTTGGCTATATCCACGGGGTGACAAAGCTTCTGTCCTCATGCACTTTTCTTCCATTTGCTTCAAATCTTTGTTATTTTTAATTAAGGCATGATAATACTTGAGTCCCTACTTAGATCTCATCATCCTTCCTTCCTCCCAGAATTAACTACTCTCCTGAACTCAGAATGTGTCATTTCTATGTGTATTTGATAGTTTTCTTACTTGTGTATCCACACATAAGTATCATAAAGCATTGCTTTGCAGATTTGAAAATCTTTTACGTTATTCCACAACTTGCTTTTTCCTTTCTACAATGGTTTTGAGCTTTGTCCATGTATAAGCTCTAATTCATTCATTAAACTGTTTAATATTCCATGGCTTCACCTCTTTTCAACAGCTAAAGACTCACTGAAAGTCTAATGTCTGCCTTCTTTCCACCCTCATCCTCAGGACTGAGCATCAGATTTTGGAGCCAGATGGGCTCAGCAATCCCTCCTGTGCTTCTGGTGGGCCAATCCCCTGCTCCATTACAGCCTTCACTAATTTTCATCCGGTTTATCTCGAGTGATTGCATTAATGAGACTGTTGATATAGTAATTTCACTGCCATCTTCATAATTAGTTCTCAGTGGAAATTGTTACAGTCATGATCTTTCTCAGTAGGAAAAAGCCGAGATGAAACTCTGGGAATAGAGCTTTTCGAAACTATGTGAAGCAGGAAATTTGAGATGGGACCTGACTAATTTCTACTCAAGAAGACCAGGAGACAGGTAAATAGAAGTAAAGTGAAAGTTGTGGCTTGAGCATGTTGATAAAGCATGTAGAGGGATGTCATCTTCTAAAAATATTCTGATTAAATAATTAAACTAACCATCATTATCTGATCACCCATATTTTTGGAAAAACCCTAAGAATTACATGGCATAATAATGGAATAAAATGACATCTGTTGAACTCCTAGGATAAGTGGCCGTGAGAGCTGCTCATCATCTGTGCTTACCTCTACTGCAGCACTTACTGTTCTACAACAGCAATTCACAAGCCCAACTCTCCTGTTACAAATGCACATTCTGTGATGGTGAGATTTGTGTAATTCATCCCTAGAGCCTGACATATCTGGCGTTCCATTTGTCAAATGAACTGTTTAGTGAATGAAGAGAAAGTAGCACCAGTGAGGTCCTTTTGGCATGGAAAAAGCTCCTCAAGGCTGTCATGAAAAAAAAGGGTCCTATACCAAGCTACCAAAACTGCTACAGAAATCAGCTCACATATGGCAGGAAAGGCTAGAAGCACATCTATAGATGTGACGAAGCTAAGTTCATTCATTTCGCAAACACCAGTCAAGTGCTTTCTAAGCCCAGTGCGGGACCTGAGGAGGAATAGAAAGGGCCTAAACATAAGGTAATGAAGGAAATACTTGCTTAATGTCTACTCTCTAATCCTACTTATATTGGATATAATATTTACCGAATAGAAAAGTGGGTGCAATCTCCCTTTTACTCACAAGAATGCCACGTCTCAGAGAGGCTGCCTTACACAACCACTATCCTTTAGCCGATCAGTAGACCCAGGATTCAAGCTCAGTTCCATCTGACCTGAATGCCAATGGACTTTCCACAGCAAACATGGTGTCTCTCCAAGATAAGGAATGGTCCTTGACTATGAGGAGATTGTGGTCTAATGGGGAGATCATTTTGGTTTAATTAAAAAAAAAAAATGATGATGATGACTAAACAGAAAAAAAACACAGAGAAATTGAGATTTCAGTACTCCTTATAACCAGGTAAATTTTAGACTATTAATTTTGCCTCCCAATATTTTTTCTACATTCTAGAAAAATACCACTTAAATGTTTTCATTTCTTCTATTTTCCTCTACCTAGGATGCTTTTTTTTTTTTTTTTTACTAACTCTACCTGACCACATGTTTTGAAGGTTTCTCATGGACATTTTGACTTTTGGATCATCCAGAATAAGAACCTTCATCCTACATTTGGGGAATTCCCAACCTTACAAATTTTAGTGAGAAGCAGAGCCCACCTCCCACTATAGAGGCAGAAAGTGCCAACTGGTAATCTTTTTAGCCTCCCACGCAACTAGAACATGGCCATACAGCCCAAGCTCTGTCAATCAGGTATACTCACTCTAGACTTTGAAACAGGGACAAGTGAGGTAAAGACTCAAGGACCACAGATGATTCTGTCTGGAAGTTAAACAAGATTGAAGTTCTAGAGTAAGAGTGGTACAGGGCTAGTGGTGGATGCCTGTGTCCAGAGCCAGGGGTTCTGATGCTGCAACAGATGGCCTGGTGCTCAGCAGGCCAACAGTGGTGCCATCCTTACACCAACTCTGTACTGGGACATACTGGGGTTTTATCCCTTGGTCTTGGCCTGGTGGCCTCTGAGCCCACATCTGTATCCCTCTACCACTGAACTAACCAATATATATATATTTCTTGTAAAATTTTAATTTAGGGCGCCTGGGTGGCTCAGTTGGTTAGGCGACTGCCTTCGGCTCAGGTCATGATCCTGGAGTCCCTGGATCGAGTCCCGCATTGGGCTCCCTGCTCGGCAGGGAGTCTGCTTCTCCCTCTGACCCTCCCCCCCCATGTGCTCTCTCATTCTCTCTCTCTCAAATAAATAAATCTTTTAAAAAATAAATAAATAAATAAATAAAATTTTAATTTAGAGAGCAAAATGTAAGGCATAAGGGGTACAAAGATAATAAACCTTAAAAGTAAAACTTTGACAAATGAGTTAAATCCCACTTGGCTTTCCCCAGGGAGGCAAAGACACTGCTCTCAGCTGGTATTAGCGATCTCATGCATCTTTAATACTTGACTACATATGCATGTAACCCTAAGCACTAGATAGTGATCATCTTATACATTAACTTTATATAAACGGTGTCTTACTATATGTATCTTTCTGCAGTTGACTTTTCTTCACTCAATGTTATGATTATGGAATTCTGCCAGGATGATATATGTGGCTATTAGTTCACTCATTTTTACTGTTGTGACTCTATAGAATTTCACTGAATGACTATACCACAATTTATATATTCCCCCATAGGCAGACAGTTAAGTTATTCTAATTTTATGCTAATATAAATAATACTGCTACAGACCCTCTTGTATATGTCTCCTGGTGTGTGTGTACAAGGGTTCCCAGAGGGTATAGTTCTAGAAGTAAAATTGCTGGGTCATACCATATGAGCATTTCCAAGTCTACTAGATATTGTCATATATCTAGTCCTCTAAAGTGGCTGCATCTTATATCATTTTAACAAGTTTATTCTGCTGCTGACACCAGCCAGAGTCAACTTGTAACTAAGAATGTAGAATGATGGTAAGAAACAATTATCCATGGGTCTCCCATATTTTTGCATGTCTTAGAGCAGAGATTCTGACTCTTTATTTCAGACTATTTGTTCAAGGATGTTTGTATAGTCAACAGCCTTGGAAAACATAGGGTCTTCCTCAGGAGCAGAGGGCAGGGCAGATTTGTTATTGTCTGGTATGATGAAGACAATGCCTCTTTCCAGGGCAAAAGTCAGGCAGGCTTACATCCATTATAAAAGATTCAGTTTACTTAAAGTTGGGATTCCTTTCTTGAAGTGTACTCCACTATGTCTGCAGATATCATCTGGATCTCTTTACATTACCCTATGAGAATTGAGGCTCAGAGAATTAGTGTAAATGTTGATATTCTGGATATTGCCATTGCAGTGAGTAGTAGTCCTTTGTCTCTGACCCAGGGGTCTCATGTCTTCTGCCAGCACCCATGAAACTGGGCAAGCTGACTTATTAACTTGCAAGTGGGCAAAATCTCATACCTTTCACAGTTCTTGACAACTGACACAAGAAGTAGGGTCGTTTGGGCAATAGGCCATCAGGGAAAGCAGGAGAAGGATCTGAGGGGTTGGTTATCTGAAATGGTCAGAACCTAAGACAGTAAAAAAAAAATCCCACTATTGTTAATGAATGGAACTTTGGCAGTCATGTGTATCCATTAGGAATGCTTTCAGCTGAAAGTTATAGAATATCCATGTCAATAATAGCTTAAACTATAAAGGCTTTAATTACATCATATAAAAAGAAATCTGGAAATAAGAATTACAGGGATGGGTGCCTGGGTGGCTCAGTCAGTTAAGCATCTGCCTTTGGCTCGTGTCATGATCCCAGGTTCCTGGGATCAAGTCCCACATTGGGCTCCCTGCTCAGTGGAGAGCCTGCTTCTCCCTTTCCCCCTGCTGCTCCCCTGCTTGTGCTCTCTCTCCCTGTCAGATAAATAAATAAAATCTTTAAAAAAAAAAAAAAAAAAAGAATTACAGGGCTGATGTAGAAGTCCAGTGAGGCCAAAGACCCAGGTTTCTTTATCATGTTCTGCCGCATCATCCTTATTCATCACCTCCTTGTCACAAGGGAGCTATTGTAGCTCTAGGCATCTTGTCTGCATCAAGGTAGGAGGAAGAGGGAAAGGACCGCATCAGTGCATCTGTTCTATTTGTGAGAAAAGCCAAACATTTTCCTGAGCTTCTCTGGATTGGAGTGAATCCATCATGGCTCATATTTACAGTTGGGCAAACTCCCCCTATCTCCCCAACCTCCTCAACAAAATTAGAGTTCTGTAAGCAAGAAAGAAAAGGCCAAAGGAAAGTGGAGTAAATGTTTATCAAGGATCCAACAATGTCTGCCACAGTCTACGCATAAGACCAGGCACCTTCCCAATATGTGATCCAGTTATCGGCTCCAAGTCCAGCATCTTAAACCCAAATGTGCCTTCTCAAGGTCTAATGACCTGTAAGCTAAAAAACACATTATTGAATTCACCCAATAAACAGTGATTAAAGGAGGAATAGGATAAGTGAATAACATTTTCCTGAAAAGAGGAGAATGGAAAACATGAAGCAGTCACTGGTCCATCACGTGTGCCATATTCCCCTGAAGAAGAATAGACACTCATTGGCAGAAGAGTGACCTCCTTGGTCAGCTAACCTGGAAATCCATGGGTCTGCTCTTAGAATGGTCCTCTGTGTCCACTGGCCACTGTGACCCCTTGTCCTGGTCTCTGAGAGAAACTTCCCTGCCCATTCTCCTCCACAGCCCTCTCTGAGGTAGACACTGAGGAAGATGGCCTTCTGGGAGCTACATGGCTTTCACGGCCTTTTTAAACTGATACATGTGGTTTTTACTATTATGAGTAAGACTACTATGTACATTCTTATACAAGTCTTTCTGTGGTTATCAGAAACCATTTTTCACCCAACAGACTAGAAGAAATCAAAAATCTTGATGACACAATGTGTGGCAAGGCTATGCAGACAGGCACTCTCATATATATGCTGATGGGAGCATAAACTTGAACTACTTCCCTGGAGGGCAATTTGACTAAATATATTACTCATATATAGATACGAGTAATTTTGAGATATATATAGATATCTATCTATATCCATTCGGTTATATACACATACATTACTCATGCAATATCTGTTGACTAATTCCACTTCTAGGAATTTATCATACAAATGTATTCATATACACAAAATGTCATTTGTACAAGATTATTCATTGCAGCTGTGTTTCTGAAGCACAAGATTGGAAACCACCTAAATGGCAATCAATAAAGATTAGTTAAATAAAGTATGATATGCCCATACAATGATATCCTATGTGACTATTAAAAAAGAATGAAAAGGCTCTTAATTTAGGACTCTAAGAAATGCAAAATTTCAAAAACAGGTGCAGAACAGTGCATATAGGATGCTAAGTGTCATTTGTGTCAGAAAGAAAGTCATCTATTTCTGGAAGGACACATAAACTGGTAACAAAGATTGCAAAGGAGAAAGGAACTGGGTGGCTGCAAGCATAGGTGGGAGCAAGACTCTTCACTGTGTACCCATTCTTTCGTGTTTGAGCCATATGAATATATTAGCTATTTAAAATTTTTAAATTAAGCACGTGATAGGCCAGTGTACAGCAGGATTATTCTCCCAAGATGGAGAATCTTAGCAGCAGCAGTCATGGGGCAAAGTCATATTCCCCTCTTTAGTACCTAACGCTTCTTTTTGAGGAATAAAACACCTGACATGGGGCCCCAGGAGGCCATGACAGCTGAAGTGCCTATGAACTAGACATTCTCTGAACCACCTAGCAGTGACCTTGGGTGAGCCCAGCTCCATCAGAGGAAAGCAGTAAATGCAGAACTGGACTAAGCCACTGGGAGCTGGGTTTCTTGATGTTACATTGGGAAGTTACAGATAAGAAAGGAAGACTAGAATAAAGATATTGGATTAAAGTTGAAGACAACAGTATGAACTCATGTCAACCTTATTACAGATACAGATATATATTACATATACAGAAACAATTATATGTGCACACATGAGCTAATATATATACATATATTTCCTAGCTCTGTCTGTGGAAGAGCCCAAAAGCAGTAACACCCAACTAGCAACAAGATCACCCAGCACCCAAATCTTGTTTCCTAAATACCATTCTCCAATAAAAGGAGCCAGGATTCCATAGTAAAATGGCTTATTCTAAGGCTGAGCAATGAAAACACAAGATGAATCTGGAGTATCTTGTAGTGCCAAAAAGTAAGAAAATGTTCAAAAAATAAGAGAAGAGGACATGTCAAAGGGACACAAGAACCAAGCTGAAGGAGTTCCCAATGGCCAAAGCTTGAGCAATTGGCCAAAGCTGGAGCAATCGTAGTACTGGATTATAATCTAAAATAATCATTACATGGGCGCCTGGGTGGTTCAGTCAGTTAAGCATCTGCTTTCGGCTCAGGTCATGATCTGGGGGTCCTGGGATTGAGCCCCGTGTTGGGCTCCCTGCTCAGCGGGGAGCCTGCTTTTCCCTCTCCTCCCAGCTTGTGCTCTCTCTTACTAGCTCTGTCCTTCTCTCTCAAATAAATAAATAAAATCTTTTTTTAAGAAAATAAATAAAGTCAGTCATTTCATAAATAAATAAATGGGGAAGAAGAAGCAAATCTTCCTTACAGAAGAATTCCAAATAATTTATTTAGATGATATCCCCTTCAGGAGGTGGAGTTTAATCAACCACTCTCATCTTTGCCCCCATCTCCTGGGCCCCACTGTGGACTGGATTTACAACTTGAGTCCAAGCATCAGAGTGTGGGAAGGGGGACAGGAAAGGCAAATCAATACTGAAGAAACCCGGCAGACATTACCTTGATCAAGGTTAACACCACCAGGGATAAGTCATGTTGATATTGTGTACCCTGTGATATGATGTCACAAGAAGAATGCCTTACCTCTTTGGTATTCTTCCCCAAAACCAATAGCCCAGCCTAATCATAATAAAAACATCAGACAAAATCAAATCAAACAGCATTCTGCAAAATACCTAACCAGTATTCCAAAACTGTCAAGGTGATGAAAAACAAAGACTTTTACAGATCTGCTATAGACTAAATGTTTATGTCCCCCCCCATTCATATGTTGAAATCCTAACCCCCATAGAGACAGTACTAGAGGATGGGGTCTTTGGGAAGGGACTAGGTCATGAGTGGAGCCCCTTTGAATGGGATTAGCACCCTTAGGAAGAGACCCCACAGAGCTCCCTTGCCTTTCCACCATGTGAGGACACAGCAAAAAAAAAACAGCCATCTATGGGCAAGGAACTAAGTCCTAACCAGACGTCAAATCTGCCAGTGCCTTGACCTTGGAAATTCCAGCCTCCAGAACTGTGAAAATTAATTTCTGTTATTTACATTATGTTACCCAGTCTATAGTAATCTGTTAAAGCAGCCCAACAGACTGAGACAAGATCAGAAGGACACATAAGAACTAAATGCAATGTTGTATCCTGGATTGGATCCTGGAACAGAAAGAGGATATTAGTTTAAGACTAATGAGATCTGAATAATATCTAGAGTTTATTTAATAGTAATGTGCCAATGCTGGATTCCTAGTTTTGGCAAATGTACCATTCTTGTGTAAGATGTTAACAATAAGGGAAATTGGATGAGGGGTAAACATGAACTCTCTGTACTAGCTTGGCAATTTTTCTGTAAGCCTAAAATGATTTTAAAATGAAAAGCTTATTTAAAAAAAAATTCAACATTTTTAGATATTTTCAAAAACAGAGTTTGTCAGAATAATTTAATTCACCCTTCCCCCAGATATTCGCATAACTCATTCCCCCCATTGCCTTCAGGTCTCTGCTCACATGTCACCTAATCGAAGAATCTTTCCTTGACCACACTATTAAAAATAGCAAATAAAAATAACTATAAAAAATGCCTACCTCCTTTAGTTACTCTAACCTGCTTTGTTTTTCTCCCTGGCACTTATCACTACTTAATAACCTATATATAGTTTATTGGTTTATTTTCTTCCTTCCCACCTCCTCCAACCAGAATTTTTAATGAAGGCAGGAAATCTTGTTCACTGCTAAATCCTCAGCACCTGGATGGGTACCTAGCATACAGTTAGCACCCAATCAACATTTTTCAAATGACTGAATGAATGTATGTCATCTTCTTTTAAGCCACTTAAGTGGGTTTTCTATTACTTGCAGACAGAAGCATCCTAATACACATGTACAGTGGTTTAAGTTAATGGAGGGCCAGAGCTACCCTAAACAGGCAGGACTACCAAAACCTTAGGTTCTCAGGAATGAAGATTTGGGTCAGTCTGCTGATGGACAAATCCCAATCAACTGAGGCGCTGGCTGACAACAAAGAGAAGAAGGAATGGATAGTGCAATAGAAGGATAGTCGTAACTATCAACCACAGCTTCATGAGTAATTTAGAAACAAGAACTATAACATCTCTCCATATCTTCTTTTCTGACACGTCAAATAAACATTACTATGTTTTAACTAATTTATCCTGGTGTCCCTCTCCCTTTCCCTCACCAACTATATAGGATTAATAGTAGGTGGACTATAAGAATGGTTCTTATCCCAAGATCCTATAATGGAACCAGATGTGATCACGGATGAGTATTTGAGTCAACCCTCTTTGATGGATGCATTTTCTATTGTACTAATGCTGTATTCTGTGAGCCTAGAGCTCTTACATTTACATTTGGAAATATAAATACAGGAAGAAGGGTGTGTGTATGTGACATTGGACAACCAAACTGGTGGACCCTGATGGACATCCAACTTTTTGGCCACACAGCTTTGAACTCCCCATCTTTATAGCTAACATTCATTGAGTGCTTATCATATGTCAGGCACTGTTTCAAATATTTTACCTATATTAACTAATAAAATCCTCATGGCAACCCTATGAGATAGGTTCTATTACTCTCCACCTTTTACAGATGAAGGAAACTCAGTTATGGGGATGTTACATAATTTAACCAAAGTCATACAGCTGGTAAGTGGCAGGCCCTGAATTTGTACCTGGAGGGTTTGGCCCCAGAGTCCACACCCTTAACTACTACTCTATATTGTCCTCATTATATTAACTATGTTCAGAACATTTGCCGTCTTGTGGTTTCTGGTGGAAGGCTGAACCCAACTGCCACTTTAGGAGCATTTTGAAAATTCCAGAAATTTACTTCCCAGAACCCTCCCCCCCCCCATAGTCATAGGCACAGAATCTAGACTCTACCAATTTGAAGCACCTGCCCCAGACTTTGAGCCAGGGGCACTTCGCAAAGAATTCTGTCTGGATGCAGTGGTATTGCATCGATTGAGCTCCTGAGCCACATGGCAGCAGTGCTATTGCTCTGTCCAATGTCAAGAGTGTTAGTAGTGCTACCTATGCATGAGTGCTTGATGGTGAAATCAGCAGTGATAGTCACAGGTAGATCTAAGCCATAATTTTGATCATGACTCCTGGTTGTGTAGCCTCCAAGCCTAGTTTTCCAAGACCTTCCTTGCCCAAGGCTTCTGTGAGCTACCCAATACCTTTTTTTTTTTTAGAATTATTATCTTATTCTTTATATTTTCTTTTCTTTCTTTTTTGAGATATAATTGACATATTACATTATATTAGTTTTAGATATACAACATAATGATTTGATATATGTATATACTGCAAAATGATCACCATAATAAGTTTAGTTAACATCCATCACCACATATAATTTTTTTCTTGTGATGAGAACTTTTAAGATCTACTGTCTTAGCAGTATATTCAAATACGCAATACAGTATTATTAATTATAGTCACTATGCAGTAGATTACATTCCCAGGACTTATTTATCTTATAACTGGAAGTTTGTACCTTTCAACAACCTTTACCCATTTCCCCCACCCCCACCCCAACCCTTTGCCTCTGGCAACTACCACCTGTTCTCTATCTGTGAGTTCTGGTTGGTTTGTTTTTCAGATTCCACATACAAGTGAGATCAAATAGTACTGTCCGGCTTTGTCTGAATTATTTCAATTAGCATAATGCCCTCAAGTTCCATCCATGTTTTCACAAATGGCAGGACCTCCTTTTTATGGCTGAATAATATTCCATTATATATATATCACATCTTCTTTCTCCATTCACCCATTGGTGGACATTTAGGTTGCTTCCATGTCTTGGCTATTGTAAATAATGCTGTGATGAACATGGACGTGCAGGTATCTTTTTGAGATAGTGACTGTTTTCTTTGGATAAATACCCAGAAGTAGAATTGCTGAATCATATGGTAGATCTATTTTTAATTTTTTGAGAAACCTCCATACTGTCTTCCATAGTGACTGTACCAATTTACATACATACCCACCAATAGTACACAAGAATTCCCTTCCCAATATCATTTTAATAGGTGACTTTGCCATTAACATCAATCAGAACCAATTTCTATTGATTGCCATTAAGCACCTTGATATATAAGTCCTTTCCTGAGGAGAGATCCAGAAACATCTAGGCTCTAGGCACACCTAGGAAGCTGATGGCACAGTAATGTCCTGTACTAATAGTAAAGTAATGTACTAATAGTACAGTAATGTCCTGTACTAATAGTAAAGCCTATTAGTACAGGAATTATATGGGCTCTGGTGCCTCCTGGAAAGAAAATTTAAGCTCTATTCCCTGCTGGATTTCATCATATCTTCTATGGCACACTAATGGAATGGCCACACATAATCCTCTGTTCAGGAGGGCTGAGGACCTTGTGATGCTTAATTTTATGTGTCAACCTCACTGAGTCATGGGGTACCCTGATATTTGGTTAAATATTATTCTAAATTTGTCTGTGAGGGTGTATGGGGATAAAATTAGCATCTGAATCAGCAGACTGAGTAAAGCAGATTGCCCTCCCCAGTGTGGGGGGTCTCATCTAATCCATTGAGGGTCTGAATGGAACAAAAGGCTGAGTAAGATAGAATTTGCTTTCTCTCTATCTGATGGTCTTCAGTCTGGGACATCAGCCTTCTCCAACCTTTGGACTCGAATTAGAATTTATATCACTGACTCTCCTGGTTCTCAGGCCTTCAGACTGTAGATCTAGGGACTTCTGGGCCTCCATAATCATGTGAGCCAATTCCTAAATAAATAAATAAATATTCTGTTTCTCTGGAGAACCCTGATACAGACCCACTTGAAAGAGAAATGATCCTAGGGGAATAAGGAAATGTACTTGACCCAGTAAGGAGTGCAAGGGCAATTCTTTAGGAGCTGTTACAATAAATCAGGATTTCTCTGACTTTGGGAATCCACACACCACTCAATAGGCCAAATTTTAGGTCATTTCTAAAGAGAGTCATCATAATTTTAATAATAAAAATTATTATTAAACCTTTAAAATCAATACTGTTTATTCAGATCAATTGAAAAGGATAACAACTTGAAATGTTTCACCTTTTGGTTTGATGACATAGTTGGTACCACCAGATTCTATATCTAATTGGTTTCCTCTCTCTATTCCCACCTAATTATAAAATTCTAAGTTTCAACAATGTTATTGAGCATGGAAGCAAGAGTTTGGCTCTGTCAGATAGTGCTAGATATTTGGGTTGAATAGGGACACAGAAATCATGAAAAGATGACTCACTGAAGTCTTTCAGCTCTCCATCAGATGATAAGTCAATAAGCACATCACACTCAAAAGCTGGAGGGATGACTCTCAGCTTGGGAATTGGTGCTGAATGGATTCCTAATCTACTCTTTGGAAAGTAGCTTTTCATGCTCCATTGCAGTCCTTGGAGGTAATTTTAAAATATGCCCAATAATATATCATTGATTTCTCTCTCCCTGAGAAGAAAATCAGCAAGTGTTGGAAAAAAAGACAAACTTTCCGCAACTGAGCTATTTGCACCACGGACAAATTCTGATATCTTATCCTCAATATTGAAATTCATGATCATTCAGCCCTTAGGCAATAGGCTCAGGTTTTAAAGACAATAAATACATTGCTGAGAAACACAGTTGAGCAAAACACTTGAAGTCTTAGAAATGGAGTTCATGACATTATCGGTGTCCTGAAGAAATGTTTTTATTTTATTCCTGATTTCAAAAACTCTTGAGAGCTGCTTTCTCTGACAGCTAGGGTACTTCAGTGTGGAAAAAGTATTGTACTAGAAGCCCATTTCTTGACATAGCACATTAAAAAGATATGCTGCCAGTGGGCATAATTTAGATGGATTTACCATTTTCACTATTTCTATTAACCTTGAATCAAGGTCAGGCTGTGTTTGAAAATGTAGGCTTTATGATTTTTCAGGTATGGTGAAGCCAACAGATCAGGAGAAAATGGCCATTGAAAAGACAGACTGTTATATAGTTACGGGGCGGGGGGGGCGTGCAGAAGCACCAGGGTTGGTCATGAGACAAAGGCGAGGGGGGGAAAATGTAGGCAAGAGCCTTTGTTGTGGCTTGCATGGGAAGGAAGAGGTGAGGCAGGGTAAACCAGACAAGGATTGGCTAGTTTGAATCATTTCATCAGGCTCTGGGGCATAGGGGCTGTCCCTAGTTGTCTGCTATCTGGTCCTAGAGTGATTCGCAGGTGGATAGTGGCCCCAGGGTGTGAGAGCCTGGTAAGGGAGGTGGTTGGGAGTAAGGACTTTGGATTGATTGGTTTGCATATGAAAGTAATGCTCAAGGCAGGAGTCATTTTCTATCTCTAGGAATTGGCTAGCCATGGGAGGGGCAATCCCTCCAGTGTTAGCAAGGCCTCAGAGGTCAAAGCATCAGCAAACAAAAAATAAAAGACAGGCTTAACACGGGATGCAGACTGCTGGTCACCAACTGTTCTCAGTGAATAGGGCAATGTGTGGATGATATTACCCAGCAAACTCTTTTCTTTGCAGAGCAATGAATGCCCCTTCTTTCTTTATTCCTAGTTAAGTATGGTCAGAGAAGATCTCAACGTTACCTTTCCAACCTAAACCATCACTCATGAACCAATTAGCAATGAAATGAAAAATCTCTTCGGCAGTATGTGCTTTTCAGAAGACAAAAAGTCTCAAAGCACTTCTCCCTTATGTGTATATCACACCTATACCAAGAGCTATTACATACTCTATACATCACTAGTTTCGTCCAACCATACATGATGGTAATTGCTTTTTCACATTGCCTGCGATGTCCAACAGCATCATTTTTTTCAACAACAGGATTTTTTAAATGAATTTTTCAATAACTTGTTATGCTTTCTCTCCAAGCATATTTAACATCAGCTTTTGGCTGGTTTTACAAGTGTCCCACCAATAATGTAACTAATACCTTTTTTTTTTTTTTTTTGCTACGAGGATTGCAATTCTGAAAGATGCCTCTAGATTTGGTCTCTCTTCTGTCTTTTGCATCAAAATCAATCAGTTGGAGGTTTATTAAAGAGATTTCTGATTTTCATTTGCAAGAACTTTAGTGGCTCTGTACCACTACTTGACAAAGTTTCATAGCAGACAACATATTAGAGACCAGGGGGGAAATGGATTACCTGTCCAACAAAATCCAATTTCTGATTCATTGTCATACTTCTTATTTGCACCTTCCTTCTAACAAACTGTGCAGTTTTACTTGTTCTAGGACGTTCTACATTTGAATTGTAGTGTTTACATTATTGTTTTCACCTCTATTTTTATGCTTCATTGAACCACTTCCAAGTCATCCATCCTTCTTTGTAAACTGGGAAAATACTACAACACATTTTATAAAATACAAATATTCCTTTGAATGTTGGTTTCACTGTTTCCAATTGGTTTTGATATAAAATGTTCTCCTATTCTCCATTCCGCTGGTTTTCCAGACATTACAATACAAATTAACTATGATGAATGCAAAATTCAACAAATGTATACAATAACATACAAATGACATGTAAATATATAGACCTAGAAGAACTGAAATCTATTCACTGAAATGTTACAGGAGATGACATCACAAAATGCAATCCATACACAACCTTTGATAAGGTGAACAATAATGCAGTAAGATTTCAGTTAAAATCATAATTGGGCTTATAAATTTGTAAAAGGCATATGAATAATATGGCCCACTGTTTTTCCCTTTGAAAATCCCTGTTAATCACATGATAGCTGAGTAGGGATCACAAGAATCTACAGACCTAGTTCCCCTTTTGATCTTCCAGATTACTAAATCAATTATGTTTGTTCCATTTTTTCAGGTATTCTGTTCACTTTTTTCAGTTTAGAATAATTTTATATTTCCAGAAACTTTTTTTTTTTTTTTGGCTCTTTGACCATTCTTTTGAAATATAGTCTAATATCTCCATAAGATTTATATTATTTTTTTTAATCTCTTGTTTCTTCCTGAGTTTTAATCAGAACCAAATCAGGTTTGGGTTAGATTTATCTTCAAGCTACTGAGCCCCTTAAGTAATTTAGGGGCTTTCTTTGCCTACTTGCGTCACTTAATGCAGGTTAGGATATTGGGCTCTTGTAGGCAGTGGGGAGCTGGCTGCTTAGGATGGAACCAATTCTTCTGTGTATCAGAGCCAAATGGCCTAGCATGCTGGGACCTCTCTAAAAAAAAAAGATTTTATTTATTTATTTAGAGAGAGAGAGAGAGAGCATGAGCGGGGAGAGGGGCAGAGGGAGAGGGAGAGAGAGAATCTCAAGCAGACTCCCTGCTGAGCATGGAGCCTGACTCAGGGCTCGATCTCACCACCCTGAGACCATGACCTGAGCCAAAACCAAAAGTCAGATGCTCAACCGACTGAGACACCCAGGCATCTCTTGATTGAGGCACCTGAGGAGGTACCCAATTTCTTAGAAACTACAGGAGGAAGAGTCCTCTCACAACTACATGGAAAGAAAGCAGTTCAACCAGTAAAAAAAGTTCCCTTTGAGGTAGACAAGGATTGATGGAACCAGAAGTCCATGCCCTTTCGATCAGTGGGCTCAGGCTTAGCCTCGGCTGGAAAGTCTGGCTTTCTCCCAAACCCTCCAGCTTCTCCTCAATACTGCAAATAATAGTGCCCATACCCACCCTTTTTCCCATACTCAGAGCTCCAGATGTGTTTGGGATTCCCCTCCAGGCTCCAGCAGTGAAACACAATTTTCTTATTAGTTGATGATCCCAACAGAGAGAAGGGGACAGGGGGTCATAAAAGTGCACTCCAGCCAACATCTTTCCAGAGTCCTCTGCATCCAGTTTTATTTCCATTGAATTTATCTTTCAAATGGTCTCCAGAGAGATTTATCTAACACATAAAAACATACCCTGATGAGAACCCTTCCTGATATTCCATCAGCCAAAGACAAGGTGCAAGCTCTATACCACAGTTTACTAGTTTCATTCTACCAATTACAGATGCACGTTTTACACTTGAATAGGTTAGAACTGCTTATAGTTCCAACACCGATGTATTCTTGCCAATGCTGCTACATCTCACTTCCAAGTTTTCTTTTACCTCAAGATTAGCTTAGGTGTCACCTCTAAGAAGCTGTCTGTAAACCTCCAGATTGGGCTGAATACTCTTCATCGGTACTCTCATAGCACTTTGTGAAGGCCTCTCTCATAATGTTTCCCACACACTCTATTGAACTTCTGTTGCATTGTCTCCTTCTAAGCCATTAGCTCCTCAAGGTGGAGGACTTTATCCTATTCATTTATGTATTTCCTGTGCCTAGCATAATGCTGGCCACTTGGCATGTCCACAAAATATTATTTGTTGAGTTAAACAGTTTCCAACTGAGCTGAAATTTCTACCTTTTTTTTAAAGATTTTATTTATTTATTTCAGAGAGAGAGCACAAGTTGGGGGAGAAAGGCTGAGGGAGAGGGAGAAGCAGACTCCCTGCTGAGCAGGCAGTCCAATGTGGGGCTCGATCCCAGGACCCTGAGATCATGACCTGAGCTGAAGGCAGACATTTAACCGACTGAGCCACCCAGGCACCCCTCTACTTTTTTTACAATCCTTCCACAAATGTTCCATGATTACTGCTATAGATTGAATGTTTATGTCCCCCAAAATTCATATATTTGAAACCTGATCCCCAATAAAATAGCATTAGGAGGTGAGGCCTTTGGGGAGGGATTAGATCATGAAAGTGGAGTACTCATGAAGGTGTACTCATGAATACTCATGTATTAGCACCATTATTAAAGAGATCCCTATGAGTTTCCTTGCCCCTTCTGCCGTATGAGGACCCAGCCAGAAGATGGTCACCTATTAACCAGGTAATTGGCTCTCACAAGACACTAAATCTATTGGTGCTTTGATCTTGGACTTCTAGCTTCCAGGACTGTGAAAAATAAATTTCTGTTGTTTATAAGCCATCCAGTCAATGATATTCTGTTATAGCAGCCCTACAGGACTAAACAATTACTTAATGAATTAAATCAAAGTATTTAATGTGCAACTCACATGATAATAAAGAATTTTATATTATTTTACATGTAATATTGGATTTCAAGAGCTATTTGAAATTGGAATATTACTCGGGTTTCTGCACATGAATATTTTGGCCAAAATGATACCACACTGCCTATCCAATACTTGACATTGTGTTCATCTAGACCAGAAGAACTTGTTCATATTGTCAATGTCACAAAATTCTATAACAAACCATGTGAAGTAGGCCAATATGTGCTATCAGCAGTGAATGATTCTCACTCTGGCAAAAGACTTGGCTGCTTTGCCAGAGGATTCCTTCAACCAGAACACAGTGTCAGTTTCTCTTTGCATATTCCACATTTTCCAGTCCCTTGCAATACATTATTTTTGAAACCCCTTTTTTTCCAGCCTGATTAACAACTGCCACATCATCACCATATAATATCCATGACCTATCTCCTATAGGGAATTAGATTTGCCATTAATTCTCATTGTTCACTCATGCTGAGGTGAAAGCAACTTGGGGAAAAAAAAAAAAACCACTTTGGAAGAGGATATTCATTTCCTAAGTTTGAAGGAGAGAAAGAAAGAAAGAGAAAAACAGCATAGAGTAAATTTTAAAATTTAACCAAGAGTATAGATTTTACATCAGCATGACAAAGAGTCACCACGTTATTCTCTGGTTTTTCAACAGGTGAGGATTCAGCAATACAGACACCGCCTTAATCAGCAATATAGACAGACACCACCACTGCAGGCCATAGTCAGAGAATACAACCTTGAATCACATACTCTGGCTCTTTTAGAAAGCCTTGTTAAGAGACGTGATGTTTAAAGAAAGCTTAGAGACATCCACTGCTAACTTCAATCTACCTGTTGTTTAGGTCAAACCACCAAAAGGCTTTATACTTGCCACCCATTAGCCCGAGCCACAGAATCATCTTCACTGAAGTGCACTTAAGTGTTTTAACATCAACTCTTATTGAGCATCATTACAAAGGTGTTATATGAAATGTGATTCTGCTTTTGTTAAAATTTTTTTATTAAGGAAATTATTCAACATTTCCAATAACAAGGACAACCATAAAAACCCTCTGTAAAGCCTGAGAAATTCACAAACCAGAGGAAATTAGAGAAACCAGATGCCCAAATTTAATGTGATATTCAGGATTGAACCTTAGAACAGGAAAAAAGATATTAGTGGGAAAACTGGTGAAATCCAAATAAACTCTGGAGTTTAATTAATAGTTATGTACTATGAAAATGAATATAGGAAACCTCATTTAAAATGGAGTCAAGAGGCCAGGAAGGGGAACTCTCACACCTTTCCACACGTTGTAGCCCTTTGCAGACCCAACGGGAAGAAGTCTGTGTTTTACTATCCCAGCAGGAGGAAGGAAGATTTTCTCCTGGCCCAGCAACAGCCCAGCCAATGGGGAACTCTCACAACTCAGCCAATGAGAAGCCGCTATACTTCAAGCTCCTAGTTTATGTCAAAGGATTTTTTTGTTCATAGCAGTCCCTCCCAACATCCCCGTTTCCTCTATAGAAGGGCATTCCTATTTTGTTCTTTGGACTTGCCTATGGCTTTTGCCATAGCTTGCTTTTCCTGAATGGCAATTCCTCTGTTATTCCCAAATAAACCCATTTTGCTGGTCAAATAACTGGATATTTTGCTTTTAAGATCAACATTATCTGGTATCAGGGGCTCCAGAGAAGACCCCCCAACAGCTCTGAGGCCAGTGAGCAAACAGGTGTCGGTACCCCCTGAACCCGTTGAGCTTACTTCTTTCTCACAGACTCTTGAATTTGAGGATAATTTTTCTCCTGGACTCAAGCCTCTTTGCATCTTGAGCTCTCCAGGTTTTATTTTGGGACCTGTTTTGGGGATAGGGGAGGTGCGGAATTAAAGACTTTGTCCTTTTTGTGAGTACTTATTTGGCATTGGCCTGACTCCTTTGGAATCAGGCTGTTCCCAATAGAACTGTGCTAGCATTTGGCCCAGCTGCTTTGGAATCAGGCTGTTCCTATTGGAACTGTGCTGATATTTGGCTTTACTCCCTTGGAACCAGGCTGTTTAGTTTTTCTTTTGCTCTAGAGAAAAACCCTGGGAAACCCTAGAGAATATCCCAATCATATAAAAGTCTTAGGGCATCCCCCGTCAGGGACAATGGCCGGCTTTATGTTTGAAAACTATGGTCCCTCCTCAGGTTCATTCTTAACTAAATGGAACAACTTGGCTAGAGATGATTTAGAACTTAAAGGGCCATTATGGGGAACTTTTGATCTCCCCAAACTTGTTTTTCTCAAAATTAAATTAGAAAGCTCCAAAATTAAAACACACACACACACACACACACACACAAACTGAATGGAATGCCTATTTTAATTGGTACATTGAGGCTTCCAAATATTTTCAGGATTCTAAAATTGCCTCTTTGCAAAATACTATTTCTAAATTGACTGAAGCAAATAAACAGTCAAAAGAAGTCAAGGGGGATCTGGGTGGCTCAGTTGGGTAAGCATCTGACTCTTGATTTCGGCTCCAGACATGATCTCAGGGCCCTGAGATTGAGCCCTGTGTTGGGCTCCATATTCAGTGGGGTAGTCTGCTTGAGACTCTCTTTTCCTCTCCCTCTGCCCCTACTCCTGCTCTCTCTCTCTCTCTCTCTCTCTCTAAAATAAATAAATAAATGTTTAAAAAAAAAAAGTCAAAATGGCTTCTGAGTCCTCCCACCTTCCCTTGCAGCAGTCATCCTGTACTCAGGCCCCACCTCTGGTGCCATTTTCTCTGTTCCCTCTGCACTGTCCCACTTCCTCTATAACCCCACTCCCTCATTCTGACCTTTTCGCCAAACTTCCCTTTTCCTCCAAAACTCTCCCTGCTCCCCCCTTTCCTGAACCTATTAAAACCTGTCCCTTTAGAGTTAAGTCTTCTGAGGATCCAAATAAATCCCAAACTTCTTATGCTCCCTGGACTAAAGCTGAACTATAAGCCATAAAAAGTGTCCTAAAGTAACTGAGGGCCCCCACAGGTTTGCTGAAGAATTCAACATAGTCATTCAAACTTACCAACATGGTTTCTTAGAGTATATTAATTACATGCTTGTTTGTAAGGGTCAGGCCAAACATCGGATGAAATTAGCCCCAGTGGGAACATCCTCAAAGGGATTTAGAGAAAAGGACCCCTAATTTTTGGCAAGATGCTAGAACACTCACTGGAAATCTCCACCAAGTAATTAACAGTACCTTTCCCTAAACCTGTTGATTGAAACAAAATTCAGGCTTGCACACAAAAGCCTGATGAACCTTTCATGACTATTACAAATCTGGTCCTCCTTTCGATGTTGAATCCACTCTGGTAGCATTTAACTCTATGTTTATTGAGAGGCTAAACCAGGATCTTTATCTTCTAGTTAAAAGGACCAGGATAGAATGGGAAACTATATCACTCCAGATTTAGTTAATTTGGCAAATCAGTTCATCCACACCCTAGATGATTCAACTAAAAGGGAGACCCCCAAAATTCTTAGTTTTCAATTCTAGCAAATGGAGCCCCCAAATAAAACCAAAAACCTCATAGTCTCCACCATTATTGCAAAAAGCCAGCACATTGGGAAAAAGATTTTTACAAACTTAAGTGCTCCAGGAGCCTCCAGCCCTCTAACCAGCCTTTCCAACATCCTCCTAATTCCCAATGATGGGGCTTGAGGAACAACAGGAGCTTTTCCCATTCTTCCCTCTTAATCAATTTGGAGAAACAACTCTCCAGATTGGGAATTAATCTTTCTCTTATCTCTTGGTGTCTTATTGACACTGGAGCTATACTCCCGGTGCTCAAGCCAACTTCTACAAAGCAGCCCCTGCCTTGGAGTACTAAACTGGCCCAAATACTGGGGTCTCTAGTAACAACAGGTGCCCATCTCTGAACCTATTCCCGTTGGTTTAGGCCCTTTGAGAGATACCCATCTTCTTCTCCTGAGTTCCTCTGCCACTATTCACTTATTGGGTCCAGATTTCTTAGGTAATATTATGCTGGAATTTCTTTCTTCCAAAAAGGGGTAACAATTCTAGAATTTGACAGTAATAATCAAAATAGCCAACCAGGTGAGTTAAATGATCCCTTGACGTCTTTTATTTGCTCCATCTCTGACAGCATTATGGCTGAGTCTGGAGGTACTGGTCATTTGTCCCTTCTGGATCAGCTATTATCCTCTTTATGGACAAAATCTTCAACTGATATTCAGCTGCTACTTTACTACCCCAGAAGAAGGAAAGAAGATTTTCTTCTTGCCCAGCAACAGCCCAGGCAATGAGAAACTGTCACAACTCAGCCAATGAAAAGTCACTACACTTCAGACTTCTAGTTTATGCCAATGGAATTTTTGTTTATAATAGCCCCTCCCAACTCCCTGCTTTGGCTATAGATTGCTTGTCCCAAATTGCAATTCCTTTGCTATTCCCAAATAAACCCATTTTCCTGGTAAAATAACTGGCTGTTTTACTTCTAAGGACAATAGTACTAATGTTAATTCCTTACTTTGGGCAAATGTACCATGATTATGTAAAATGTTAACATTAGGAGAAATTGAGTGAGGAGTCTGCAGGAACACTGTACTATCTCTGCAACTTTTCTGTAAAACTAAAATTATTCCAAAATTAAGTTTATTTAAAAAGAAAAGACTTGGCTGAGAAGCTTTCAGTTTAAAAAAACACACCTCCCAAGAGAGTTGTGTATGCATAAGTGCCCACAATTTATTGTCCTTTTGTTTTTACTTTTGCAGTTCAGATGCTCAAAGCCAAATTCTATGCTGGATTACCTCAACTGCATTAATCCTTAGAGTTCTCATATTGTTTTCTTCATCTCCCCTCATCCTGGTTTCCCTTTAATATAAGGAATAAAACCTAACCTTGTTGCATTTTTTTGCTGTTGTTGTCATAAACCACCTTTAATCCTTTTAGGAAGGATGCTCTGCATTAATTATGGACCTGAACATTGTCCAAAGGCAGGGAAGCAAGATTGTGCAGGCTCGGGAAGTCATGGGTCACGATGAACAACTGAAGGGATCAGGCTCCTTTAGGCAGAAATATGACTCAGAGGAGAGATGATGGTTGTCTTCAAATAACTGAAGGATTGCCCTTTAGAAAGCAGAGAAGACCATGCTTGTGTGGCACCAAAAGGCCAAACTTTAACCAAGGGGTGCACATCACTAGATGAAGACTTAGACTCAGCATAAGTAAGAACTAACAAAGCCAACCAATAGGGGAGTAGTTAGAACCCCTGCCCTACTTAAGCGTATCTAGATTGTTTTAACAGGATCTCCTATTTTTAGAAATCCTATTAAAATGCAATAGGTCTGATTCAATGGATAGCAAGACTCTAGTCTAGACCATCTGTCAGGAATTCCTCTTTGAAGAAGTTAAACTAGATCTCGAAAGTTTCTTCCAGCTGCATATTCTGAGATGATAGAAAAGTAGCTCATGCTACAGTTCTGGAATGTGAAGTGAATAAACATAACAGTGGGTAACATTCATTAAATGCTTACTCTGTGTTGGGAGCTGCCGAGTGCATTTTGCACCCACTATCTCTTAACCTTTCAACAACTCTTCAAGCTGGCTCAACACGAGAGCTTATGTCTTCCTGGCCATGCCTTTTCACACTGCTGTTGTCCACAGCGGCAACATTTGTAAGCTAGCTGCAGCATGATACTCCAAAGGCTGAATCTAATATAGTTGTGTCAGTTTGGGAAGAGGTACGGGTGAGTCAGGTGACCCATTTAGTCAATAGCCATGGCCTCAGCCATCAACTTAATAACCTGTTGAGAAGATGCCAGGTCTAACTGTTCAGGAAGGAAATCTTGCCTTTAGCACTGCTAGCTTCAATCAGAACTTCCTTCTCTCTATATTTGGGTTAATGCTGTGTCATGTATATAACGCAACACCCACTAGCTGTGTGACCTTGGGCCAGTCTGCTAACTTCTGTCTACCCCTCACCCTCTCCAGGGGGTCAGACAATTCTTCTGAGGATCCCGAGTTCTAACATTATAGATGATAAATGGAGGTGAACTAATACTTTCAACAGCATCCAAATCAAATGATGAGCAAAAGATCATCTAAATGTTTTATCTTGAGGTTTAAACTTTTATTTGTAAGTGCTTGTTTGCCCACGATTTTATTGTTATCTTTAATACCCCTTGAGAAGTAGTTATCTATGTCCATTTTTAACATCTGCAAAATGGAGATAGGGACCTTGCCCAATGATTCAGCCCTTCTGACCCTGGTGGGTTACCATGTTGGACTTCAAAGACAGTGCAAACCAATCTTGTATGAGATCACAGCTTCTGCCACGGACTGGGACTGAAGATATCATCTGTTATCACACATATAAGGGAACATTAGAAGCATAGTAGCATTGGCCCTATGGAAAATCAAAATCAGGATGTTGGGGAAGGGACCTTGGTCCGCAAGAGAATAGCATGTAGCACAAGAATAAATGATGCCCGAGGTTCAAGGGAGAGAGTAGTAAGAGTTATAACGATTTGTCCCTGAGTCCCCAGGTACTGTGCAGCATATAGAGATCAATCAGATACCATCCCTGCCCTCAATTACCAGCATTTCACGAAGGAGACAGAAAAGAACCAATAAACAAGGCAAACTGTGTTACATGCAGTAATAATGCTATGGCAGCAGAGGATGAAAAAATAAGATGAATTCTGCCCAGAGAATCTGGTCAACTTTTTGAACAAAGTGGCATCAGAACTTGGTCTTAGGGATTGTAAGAGTTCTGTAGCTGAAGTTGGGGGAAGGGAGGGAAAAGGAGGTTCTAATCTAGAGGACAAGCTATAAATAAGGACACAGAAGCAGCAAAATTAAAATTGTGACTTTCTGTAAGATCAGGGGGAGAGGGGATATAGGACATAAGAATAAAAAAGCAAGCTGGAGGGCTTAGTGCTTGCTAAGGAAATCAGCCACACTTGAAGGGGTTGGGGGGACACGAAAAGGTTGTCAGCCAGAGGGAGGATTCACAGCTGTGTTTTAGTAAGACTGCTCCAGACACAGTGAAGGACTCATAATCAGAAGAAGGAACTGAAGCAGGAAACCCACGTAGGAATCTCGTAGAAGAGTCCAAATCACATTATTAATGGACTCAATTAGAGGCAGGGCAGTGAAATTGGAAATGGTTCATTATGGAGCTCTTTGGGATATTACCAGGGCTTGAGGTCCAGGTTTCTGGAGGTATTGATGACATTAAGCAAGAGAGAACACATTTGTGCAGCACCTCCCCCTCCCTTTTCTCATACCTGGACTCCACCAGTCTCCCTCGGGTGCCACTCCCCTACCTGTCAGTCTTTTCCACACGGCAATCCATTCCCAAGAGGCTACTAGAATCACACTGCGAATGCAAGTTCCCACTCACTCAAGAACCTGAAGTGGTTCCCATTTCAACCCTTCAGATTCCTGGCAGAAAATGGAGAGGAAAGACTTCTGATTACTAATGGTTGTCCTATTTCATCTATGTTCTGTGCCCCTTCAGGTCTCGCTGCCAGCCAAGGACCATTTTCCAACATATATGAGTAAATGGCTAGGTCCTGCTGCTGGTGTTTTTTATGTCATTTGCCTCACTCCCCTCTATTCATCTATACCCCTCTTCTTCAAAATCCAGCCTGCAACTCACCTCCAGGAAACCTAGGATTAGCATACAGATGACCATTATCAACTGGACATGCCCCCACTTTTGGCTCCCTATCTCCCCTCCCATCACTGAAGACCAGCAGCGCTAGAGGTAACCCCTCCACCAAAAGGGACCCTTTCTACTCTCTCCAACCTGGCAGGAATCACAGCTCCCTGAATCTCTCCCCTGCAGAACTCCACATGCTGCAGACTTCCACATCCCAAAGTCTCTGGTTTCCCCTTTATCTTCCACTTGTTCTCAGGGGAGTCAGGGGACAGAATGTTCTAAGACGCCAGCCAAGACTCCCACCTCAACCTCATTTCAACCTGACTGCCCAGAGAACTCACAGGTCCCAGAATGACCTGCCATCCTTCCTACCAGCAATCTGCCAGAAATAGTAAAGATGCCAATGTTTCTTCAGCTAGAGAAAAGAGGTTATTCAGCCACGCAGAGAAAGATAAAAACTGTAGATAACTGGATGAAGCGCTTGAAATCACTCAATGGCACAGCCATCTTTTAATTACCTTGGGAACAGGAGATAAGAATAATGGAAAGCTACAGATAATCCATTTGTTTCAAAAAACCTTCTGCGACAAATGTGCAATTTAAAGTTGATGCTTACAAGACACAAAAGAGGCCAGTGACAGATATTCAGGAAGGAAGTAAAATCCAAAGGACAGGAAAGACACAAAAACGTTCTCCATAAATGCTAAGGACGGCACACTGCAGTTATTAACCACAACTCTACACTCTTTCCCATTAATGGGAAGGCTAAATCTTTTCCAAGTGTGACAAGTGGCATCTGATCACTCCCTAGGGATTCTCTGTTCTTTAGCCACTTAACAGTCACAATAAATTTTCTGTAGTTCCATTTAAAACATTATTCTCCAGGGGGTATTCTAGTTTACTTTGAACAGCCAGTGACAAACATCCCCAGCCAAAAGCAAAAATGCTTAACTCAACTCACTGTAGGAGGCAGAAAAGTCTGCCTAGCCCAGGTAACTTTGAGCCGGGAAGTGCTTTGCTTGGAGGCTGGCTGCAACTCTTATTGGACTCTCTCACTCTTACAGGTGGGAATGATGAGTCTGGGGAGAGGCAAAGATATGCCCGGGGTCACACAATTAATTAGCAGCAAGTCTGCACCAGGATCTGCACCAGATCTGGGTCTCTTAAACCTGAGATCACATCTAATTTAAAATAAAAACTTCTCCCTCTTTTTCTGTTCCTCCTAGAACAGCTCAGGTTAGTCATGGACATGCGCCATCCAGACTCCCTTTCGGGAAGGACTGCAGTCCAGCTGTGGGAAGCACGGTCAGCACACAGCCTACAGCTCTCAGTGCCTTCAGGGTCTGCCTTAACTGTAGAAGTCCATGCCACCTAAGGTCACACCCTTCCCAGGGCAGCCTGTATCCATTGACAAAATGAGGAAGGGTATAAAGACCCAGACATTTCTGCCTAATAGGGGCAATGTCGGTGGGCAGGATTCACTCCAGAGCTTCCCAGTGGGCTAGTCAGGGTTTTAGCAGACCTGCGTTACACTGTAACTTCTTCCTCTGCCCAATCTGGTTTCCTTCCTTCTTTCACAGATGCTGGTTCCTAACAAACATCTCACCCCCCGGGCTCCTCCTCAGCATCTGCTTCTGGAGCACCCAACCTGCCACACCTCTCTCTCCAGGCTATGCCACACTCACACCCAGTTGGCAACCACCTTGTCCTCAATTTTTGTTCATCCCTCACCTGCCCACCCTAATTCTAGGCTTGAGCTCTAGGCCACCCATTCAGGGCAGGCTTTCTTTTCCCACCCTTACCCCAAGTCACCCCCTTCATCCTCGACTCCAGCTCTCGAAATTATGGTCTTCCTGCCTTCCCAGCCAACAATGCAGCACAGCAGAAGAGAAGCCTAGGACAACTGGACAATCTCCCTACAGGCCTCTGCCCATTGACCCAAACCCGTACTGGGGCCTCCGCTCACATGGGATAAGCCAGGTCCCGGGAGCTGGTCAAGCAGTTGCGTGTAAGTGTGTAGGTGCTCGTGTGCCTTATCCTGGGAGGCTGTAGATCACTCATATATTGATGGTTCTCTTAGCAGTTGTGGGGTTTGCTTTAAGAGATGAGAAGTTTAAAAATTAAGACAGGATTTTGGTGGAAAAACACAGGACGCCTGGGTCCCAATGAAGTTTGACTATATGGCTAGGGTGACCATATGTCCTGATTACCTGGAACATTTCTGATCTATGCCTGTCATCACAGTATAATTATTAGTAGCATTGCCTTTCACTCTCAAGTGTCCCTGTTTGGTGATAATGTGGTCACCCAGTACACAGGACATGTGACTTCGGAGCTAGTCTGTCTGGCAGTCTGTCCCCCTCCCTAGTCTTAGACATGCTGAGAGAAAGGAATATGGTGGTGCTATAGGTGGTAAGGGGAAAGAACATGGTCCCTGTCCTTGAATTGGGCTGGACTTAGGGATTCACTTCTAATGAAGAGATGGGCAGAAGTAGCATTGTCTGACTTCCAAGGCTAGGTCATAAAAGGTGCTTTAGCCTGGCTCTTCCTCTCTTAGGATGCTCTTCAATCCCAGCCACTGTAATATGAGAAAGCCCAGGAAAAATGGAGAGGCCAAGTCTTCAGCCCCAATCTAGGTCCTAACAGAGAGCATTAACATCCTTTGAGATAACTCCAGTTCCAGTCACTATCTGATTGCAACCTCATGAGGTACCCCAAGTGAGAACCACCTCCTAAGAGCAGTTAACAATAAATGATTGTTTTGGAAAGAAGGAAAAGAAAGAAAGAAAGAAAGAAAGAAAGAAAGAAAGAAAGAAAGAAAAAGAAAGAAAAAAGAAAGAGAAAGAAAGAAAGAAAGAGGGAGGAAGGAAGGGAGGAAAGAAGAGAGAGAGGGAGGGAGGAAGGAAGGAAAGAAGGAAGGAAGGAAGGGAGGAAGGAAGGAGGAGGGGAGGGAGGAAGGGAGGGAGGGAGGAAGGGAGGAAAGAAGAGAGGGAGGGAAGGAGGAAGGAAGGAAGGAATAAATGGGCGTGTTCTGAGTTGCTCCTCTTGGTGCAGACTGACTCCCAAGAGTGTAAGAAGGGCCATAGTAGGTGTGACTCTGCCTAAGCAGCCGGAAATGATGGCCCTGACCATAGCTTCTAGGGGAGTGCCACTCAAGGCACTTGGGTTTCTTTAATAGCCAATTATGACTATCAACTCCACATTTATCTTAATGTTTGAAGTTACTTTGTCCGGCACTACCACCTCTCGGAATAATGGTTCCATAAGCTTCTTCCCTGTGAAACTCTTCCAGAACTGGAAAAACAAATGCGTGTTCAATTTATCTTACCATTTCAGAACTTACAGTCACATTCACTCTTAAACATCACGTTTGCAGGCTGAAAAGTCTAGAATCTCTTATCACACCCCCTACTGGCAAACCAGTTTGGCACCTGACACATTCAAGGCCTGTGGAGTCAGTGCAAACTCCCAAAGAAATGGGGTATAGCTTAGAAATTTACTTGTTAATATGTGTATGGTTTTAACTGGCTTTGAAGACAGCATGTGGGTTTTTACTTTGTTTAAAAGAATGAAATACATATTGAAGGACTAGAAAATAAATACATAATGCTCTGAACTGAATATTAAGATTCTTATGTATGATTTTTATTACATGTTAAAAGCTAATTTTTGTTCCTTGGGAATATAGCTTCACAATTATAGTAGAAAACAGCCAGAGAATGTTTGTATGCATCTTGCCACCCCTGCTCAAAACCTTTCAGAATTACCGTGCCATGCCTTACAGAATAGAGTCCACATTACTCAAGTGGATGGTAGCCATCATCAGCCCCCTACTTTCCAACAAAATGTCAGCTGTGATAAATCCGATCTACTCACCGACTCCCATTACACAATGCTGTGTTGCCTCTCCCTGTTGTGTTTCCTAGCCCTGCCCCACACAGCTGGAAGTCCCCTTTTGTGTTTCTTTTCTGAATTCTAACTATTTATGAGGACTGATATTTTATGACTTTCTTCTTTCCTAGAGGTCTTCCAAAGAATAAAAATGGAATTTACATATTTTTTAATTACACAAAACTTATTCTAGCTTGCAATTACCATATGAACCATTTTATCTAAGGGCAATGTGTCTAAGATCCAATGCAGGATCTTAATGATCTTATTTTTTCCTATATCTTCGAACACATTACTATTCCATTACCTGGAATTATTGTTACTCATCATCCCTCATCATTACTCATCAATTGTTCCCAACTATACTAAAAATAAATAATCAGAATTTTTAAGTGGAAGCATGATGGAATTGTCTAGAAAGATGAACCGGTAGGGAAGAAATCACCATCCTTCAATTTTTCTTACTGCTAAAAGAAATATATTATCTTTCAAGGGGCATAAAAGAAGGTAGTACACACCATCTTTGTAGTCTGCATTTAGCCTTCACTAAAAACAAATGACAATTCAGAATTTTTCATTCTCTACTCTTAAAGGCAAAGAAAAGAAAATGCACAGGGGAAGACACTTCAAATTATGAGACAACCAGAAGATGAAATGAAAAGAGACAGACAGTAGCACTCTAGACTCCAATAATGATGGTAAAATTTATCCTATAAGTGAAATCTCAGACAGTGAATCCTCAGGTGACAGTATTCTAATGATCTTTCTCAAATTTAAGAATCAACATACGAACAATGTATTTTTTTAAGATTTATTTATTTGAGAGAGAGAGAGAGTGGAGGGAGGGGCAGAGGGAGAGCAAGAATCTCTAGCAGACTCCCTGCTGAGCGCAGAGCCCGACATGGGGCTCCATCCCAGGACCCTGAGATCATGACCTGAGCTGAAATCAAGAGTCCAATGCTTAACTGACTGAGCCACCCAGGCACCCCTGAACAATGTATTTTTAAAGACAAGAAGGAAATACAGTATTTTTATCCAGTTAGTCAGTCAAAGGAAGGACTTCCTCATGCAATAATTTGTGAAAAGAATCTGGCCTATCCCATTTTGCTAAAAGGACATGTGATAGCATTGTTTCATTTTCGATGATGTTTGTGCTTTACTTTACTTGCTACAAAGAGGTTTACTATGTTTGGATTCTTATTAAAAATCTAATAAAGTGGTTTCTCACTATCCCTTTATTTTCATTTCTGCATTCACAGAATGACTTAAAATATAAAAGATAAATAAAGAAGCCATCGAGCCTTCTTGACAGTGACTGTTTTTCCTTGTGTCCCGAGAGTTCAGGTCCAGCTGGAGCTCCACCTACCTCCTGGAACCTGCCCTTCTGTTCCAACCTACCCTGAACTTTCCCTCCCCAGAATTACTTTTCCAAGAAGCTCCTCCATAACAGCAGTTTGATGTGAGTTATGTGTTTACTTCGTTTCTTATCCAAACCAAATCGTAAAGCTCTTTAGGGCAAGGCTATTGAGTGCACAAACCCTTGACCACCGTGGCTGGTGCTGTAGCAGGCCCCGGGGACACAACAGTAGGCACACTTGGCAGCATCCTTGCCTTCGTGGCACGTCCTTCCGCTGTGCCAGTGCTCAAACACGATCGAAGGAGAGCGCAGTGGAAAACGTCATAGCTTCAGGGTGAGACAGACATGGATTTGAATTCTGCTGTCACTACTTCCCATTTGCAGGAACTTAGGGAAGTTTCTTTGCCCCTCTGAACCTTGTTCTCTTAGTCTGAGAAGTGGAGGTCCTATTGCCTTCCTTGAACAGGTCTGCATTAGCTTGCTAGGGCTGCCGTAACAAAATACCACAGACTGGATGCCTTCAAAAACAGAAATTGTCTCACAGCTCTGGAGGTTGGAAGTGCAAGAGCAAGGTGGCAGCAGGGCTGATTTCTCCTGAGGCCTCTCTTCTCGCCTTGCAGACAACCACCTTCTCCCTGTGTCCTCACATGGCCTTTCCTCCAAGCGCATGCATCCCTGATGTCTCTTCCTCTTCTTATGGAGACACCAGTCATGTTAGATTAGGGCCCCACCCTTTCAACCTCATTTAACTTTAATTAGCTCTTCAAAGACCCTACCTCCAAATATAGTTACGTTATAGGTTAAGGCTTCCACATATGAACTCTGGAAAGACACAACCCTGTCCAGAGCAGGGTGCCATGAGGATTAGAATATATGCCATATATAACATACCTGGTTGTAGTGTAAGCCCTGGACCAACAGGCTTTTCTTTTTTTGTAATGCAAGTGCCTGACTTAAGCTTTGATTTTTGGAAGCATCTTCAGAAGAGGGCTAGCTCAGATAAACATATCGCCAGCCACATGAGTAGAGGAAGAACCAGGCCACCTCCTTCAACTGAGGCCACTTTGTTTTAGAGATTTAGGTTGCTTTCAATAACTGACCATTTGGGCCACTTGCTTTGTTCTCTTCTCTCACTTTAAATTCCCACTCTTTATATTTTAAAATCAATAGAGAGTAAGCCTGTGAAACCCACCCTTGACACCAGTGAAAGCTGAAGCCCAGGCCCCAGGTACTGTCTTCCTCTCACTCTCTCTACCTATGACCTCATTTTGTGCGCTCGGGTGTGCTATGTAATTTCCAGGTCCTGTAAATAATAAATCTTTATTTTTTTTAAGTTTCCTGATGGCTATTGCTGAAGGGCATCTTGCAATCATAATAAGAACCACAAGGGCTGGTCCAGCCACAACACTGGTTATTGATAGGCTGAGATTGGCACACAACACTGGTACACAGAAGATGCTCAATTTAAAAGTATCTAAAAATAAATAAGTAGATAAATAAATAAGTAGATAAACAAAGTATCTGATTTATATACCATATCTTCTTTATCCATTCATCTAAGGATGGACATTTGGGGGTGGTGTTACTTACAATAGATAAGATATGGAAGCAACCCAAGTGTCCATCTATACATGAATGGGTAAAAAAGATATGCTGTATATATAGTGGAAGCTGTATAAAAAAAAAAGAATGAGATCTTGCCATTTGTGACAACATGGAGGACCTACAGGGTATTAAGCTAAGTGAAATAAGTCAGACAGAGAAAGACAAATACCATATGATTTCACTCATATGTGGAACCTAAAAAAAAAACAAATGGAAGAACCATGAGAGACTATGGACTCTGAAAAACAAACTGAGGGTTCTAGAGGGGAGGGGGGTGGGAGGATGGGTCAGCCTGGTGATGGGTATTGAGGAGGGCACGTTCTGCATGGAGCACTGGGTGTTATGCACAAACAATGAATCATGGAACACTGTATCTAAAACTAATGATGTAATGTATGGGGATTAACATAACAATAAAAAATTAAAAAAAAAGAAAGAAGTATATGGGAAATCTCAATTTTGCTGTGAACCTAAAACTGCTGTAAAAAAATTAAACTCTTAGAAAAAATAAAAAAATTAAAAAAAATAAAAAATAAAAAAATAAAAAAAAACAAATGAACAAACAAACAAAAAACAGACTCTTAAATACAGAAAACCAACTGGAGGGTGCCAGAGAAGTAACTGAGGGGATGAGCAAAATAGATAAAGAGAGTTAAGAGGTATAAATTTCCATTTATAAAATAAATAAGTCAGAGATGAAAGGTACAGCATAAGAAATAGAGTCAATAATATTGTAATAACGTTACATGGTGACTACACTTATTGTGGTGAACATTGAGTAATGTATAGAATTGTTGAACCAATATGTTGTACACCTAAAGCTAGCATTACATTGTATGTTAATTATATTTCAATTAAAAAGGGGGATAATCTAATTATCATTAAAGTCTTTTGGCTCATAGGTCAATACTTTTTTTTCAAAATCTTCAAACAAGTTGAAATAATAAATCATAGTTGTTACAGAATCTACTCGTTAGACATTCTTATGACACTTTGTCTGAGCTAACCTGCATTTATTTCTTTATATGAATCTTTCCATGTTTGCCTCCTCTCACTCCTAAGTAAGAGTATAAAGTCCTGAATAATGAGAATCACAACTTCCATTCATTTGCTACATTAATGAATTTAACACTCTGCACACAGTAGTGCTTAATAAATGATATATCCTTGAATGTGCCTCATACATGGGTAAACACATAGTAGGTACTCAGGACCTACTTGGTGATTGACTATATCAGGGCACCAGGTTGTTTTCACATACAGGGTTACAAGGAACAGGAGATCCCCACATTTGGGGTCTGAAGAATGGGTTCAAGTCAAGACTCTGCCACTTAATATTATGTGACCTTAAGCACGTTACTTAACCTGACACTCTTTTCCTCATAAGTAAAATGAGAATAATAGTATATATTTGGCATGGTTGCTTTCAAGTCTAAATGAGATGATGTCTGTGAAATCAGCTATCCTGGAACGCAGCGGGAGATCAGTAAATATTAGCTGAATTTATGAGAGTCTGTCTGAATGCAGATCCCTAGGGAGGTGAGGGACCCAAATAAATAAAACTGTTGTGCTCCCATCAGCATTTTCAAACAGGTAAAACTTGGTTCAAATGTACATCAAAAGTAGGTTTGAAATGGAAAATGGGATGGAGATGTCCCAAAAGGATAACATGAGGAAAGCTTGGGATAGACACTGGTCTCAATCTTGGTATCCTGGAATATTAAGCCTTCAGATTTTTCCAGCACCCAAGGGAGCATCCCCACTCCCACTAGACACACACACACACTCACATACATACACATACATACACACACACACTCACACACACTCACACACATACACACACACATTCAACACACTCACACACATATAGACAGGAAGATTGTTTCTATGGGACCCTCACCCCATATCCCATGCCTTCTGTAGCCACTGGGGCCAAAGGTGAGGGGTAACAGATTCATCTTAAGCCATTTAGATTCTCTCTTTTGGTTTATTCCAGATCTGGGGCAAGGAACTGCAAAATAATTCTGGAACATTTTGTGCCAGACAACACGGTGTTCAAAGATTAACAGCATCAGCTCAGGACACAGGAGCCAACTTAAAGGACTCTCACTGGCCAAATTTGGAAGCAATCTGAGTATCAAAAAAAAAAATTATGGTAAGTGTTTACAATACTTTGAGGTTGGGTTTTTTTTTTTTTAAGATATACATTCTATAGCACTCCTAAAGAAGAGGCGGGGGTGGGGGGTGGGCAGGGGTAGGCAGAGGGAAGGAAAATAGAGGAAAGCTCTTCTTTATAAGAATGCCATTTAAAGGGGCGCCTGGGTGGCTCAGTCGTTAAGCGTCTGCCTTCGGCTCAGGTCATGATCCCAGGGTCCTGGGATCGAGCCCCGCGTCGGGCTCCCTGCTCAGCGGGAAGCCTGCTTCTCCCTCTCCCACTCCCCCTGCTTGTGTTCCCTCTCTCGCTGTGTCTCTCTCTGTCAAATAAATA